>NW_028133152.1:0-366651 GCF_964374135.1 Grampus griseus | reverse complement strand
CCCTCACCCGTCCCCTAATCCTAACCCGTACGCTGACACTAACCCGCGCCCTCACACGTACGCTCCCCCTAAAGCGTTGTCGTACCCTCACCTGGACCCTAAACCGTCCCCGTCCCCTAACCCTAACCCTAGCCCGAACCCTAACCCTAACCCTTCCCCGAAGCCTGACCCTCACCCGTCCCCTAATCCTATTCCATACGCTGACACTAACCCACGCCCTCACACCTATGCTCCCCCTAAAGCGTTGTCGTACCCTCACCTGGACCCTAAACCGTCCCCGTCCCCTAACCCTAACCCTAGCCCGAACCCTAACCCTAACCCTTCCCCGAAGCCTGACCCTCACCCGTCCTCTAAACCTAACCCGTACGCTGACACTAACCCGCGCCCTCACACGTATGCTCCCCCTAAAGTGTTGTCGTACACTCACCTGGACCCTAAACCGTCCCCCGTCCCGTAACCCTAACCCTAGCCCGAACCCTAACCCTAACACTTCCCCGAAGCCTGACCCTCACCCGTCCCCTAATCCTAACCCGTACGCTGACACTAACCCGCGCCCTCACACGTACGCTCCCCCTAAAGCGTGGTCGTACCCTCACCTGGACCCTAAACCGTCCCCATCCCCTAACCCTAACCCTAGCCCGAACCCTAACCCTAACCCTTCCCCGAAGCCTGACCCTCACCTGTCCCCTAATCCTAACCCGTACGCTGACACTAACCCGCGCCTTCACACGTACGCTCCCCCTAAAGCGTGGTCGTACCCTCACCTGAACCCTAAACAGTCCCCGTCCCCTAACCCTAACCCTAGCCCGAACCCTAACCCTAACCCTCGCCGAAGCCTGACCCTCACCCGTCCCCTAATCCTAACCCGTACGCTGACACTAACCCGCGCCCTCACACGTACGCTCCCCTAAAGCGTTGTCGTACCCTCACCTGGACCCTAAACCGTCCCCGTCCCCTAACCCTAACCCTAGCCCGAACCCTAACCCTAACCCTTCCCCGAAGCCTGACCCTCACCCGTCCCCTAATCCTAACCCGTACGCTGACACTAACCTGCGCCCTCACACGTACGCTCCCCCTAAAGCGTTGTCGTACCCTCACCTGGACCCTAAACCGTCCCCGTCCCCTAACCCTAACCCTAGTCCGAACCCTAACCCTAACCCTTCCCCGAAGCCTGACCCTCACCCGTCCCCTAATCCTAAACCGTACGCTGACACTAACCCGCGCCCTCACACGTACGCTCCCCCTAAAGCGTTGTCGTACCCTCACCTGGACCCTAAACCGTCCCCATTCCCTAACCTTTACCCTAGCCCGAACCCTGACCCTAACCCTTCCCCGAAGCCTGACCCTCACCCGTCCCCTAATCCTAACCCGTACGCTGACACTAACCCGCGCCCTCACACGTACGCTCCCCCTAAAGCGTGGTCGTACCCTCACCTGGACCCTAAACCGTCCCCGTCCCCTAACCCTAACCCTAGCCTGAACCCTAACCCTAACCCTTCCCCGAAGCCTGACCCTCACCCGTCCCCTAATCCTAACCCGTACGCTGACACTAACCCGCGCCCTCACACGTACGCTCCCCCTAAAGCGTGGTCGTACCCTCACCTGGACCCTAAACCGTCCCCGTCCCCTAACCCTAACCCTAGCCTGAACCCTAACCCTAACCCTTCCCCGAAGCCTGACCCTCACCCGTCCCCTAATCCTAACCCGTACGCTGACACTAACCCGCGCCCTCACACGTACGCTCCCCCTAAAGCGTGGTCGTACCCTCACCTGGACCCTAAACCGTCCCCGTCCCCTAACCCTAACCCTAGCCCGAACCCTAACCCTAACCCTTCCCCGAAGCCTGACCCTCATTCGTCCCCTAATCCTAACCCGTACGCTGACACTAACCCGCGCCCTCACACGTACGCTCCCCCTAAAGCGTGGTCGTACCCTCACCTGGACCCTAAACCGTCCCCGTCCCCTAACCCTAACCCTAGCCCGAACCCTAACCCTAACCCTTCCCCGAAGCCTGACCCTCACCCGTCCCCTAATCCTAACCCGTACGCTGACACTAACCCGCGCCCTCACACGTACGCTCCCCCTAAAGCGTGGTCGTACCCTCACCTGGACCCTAAACCGTCCCCGTCCCCTAACCCTAACCCTAGCCTGAACCCTAACCCTAACCCTTCCCCGAAGCCTGACCCTTACCCGTCCCCTAATCCTAACCCGTACGCTGAGACTAACCCGCGCCCTCACACGTACGCTCCCCCTAAAGCGTTGTCGTACCCTCACCTGGACCCTAAACCGTCCCCGTCCCCTAACCCTAACCCTAGCCCGAACCCTAACCCTAACCCTTCCCCGAAGCCTGACCCTCACCCGTCCCCTAATCCTAACCCGTACGCTGACACTAACCCGCGCCCTCACACGTACGCTCCCCCTAAAGCGTGGTCGTACCCTCACCTGGACCCTAAACCGTCCCCGTCCCCTAACCCTAACCCTAGCCCGAACCCTAACCCTAACCCTTCCCCGAAGCCTGACCCTCACCCGTCCCCTAATCCTAACCCGTACGCTGACACTAACCCGCGCCCTCACACGTACGCTCCCCCTAAAGCGTGGTCGTACCCTCACCTGGACCCTAAACCGTCCCCGTCCCCTAACCCTAACCCTAGCCCGAACCCTAACCCTAACCCTTCCCCGAAGCCTGAACCTCACCCATCCCCTAATCCTAACCCGTACGCTGACACTAACCCGCGCCCTCACACGTACGCTCCCCCTAAAGCGTGGTCGTACCCTCACCTGGACCCTAAACCGTCCCCGTCCCCTAACCCTAACCCTAGCCCGAACCCTAACCCTAACCCTTCCCCGAAGCCTGACCCTCACCCGTCCCGTAATCCTAACCCGTACGCTGACACTAACCCGCGCCCTCACACGTACGCTCCCTCTAAAGCGTGGTCGTACCCTCACCTGGACCCTAAACCGTCCCCGTCCCCTAACCCTAACCCTAGCCCGAACCCTAACCCTAACCCTTCCCCGAAGCCTGACCCTCACCCGTCCCCTAATCCTAACCCGTACGCTGACACTAACCCGCGCCCTCACACGTACGCTCCCCCTAAAGCGTGGTCGTACCCTCACCTGGACCCTAAACCGTCCTCGTCCCCTAACCCTAACCCTAGCCTGAACCCTAACCCTAACCCTTCCCCGAAGCCTGACCCTTACCCGTCCCCTAATCCTAACCCGTACGCTGACACTAACCCGCGCCCTCACACGTACGCTCCCCCTAAAGCGTTGTCGTACCCTCACCTGGACCCTAAACCGTCCCCGTCCCCTAACCCTAACCCTAGCCCGAACCCTAACCCTAACCCTTCCCCGAAGCCTGACCCTCACCCGTCCCCTAATCCTAACCCGTACGCTGATAATAACCCGCGCCCTCACACGTACGCTCCCCCTAAAGCGTTGTCGTACCATCACCTGGACCCTAAACCGTCCCCGTCCCCTAACCCTAACCCTAGCCCGAACCCTAACCCTAACCCTTCCCCGAAGCCTGACCCTCACCCGTCCCCTAATCCTAATCCATATGCTGACACTAACCCGCGCCCTCACACCTATGCTCCCCCTAAAGCGTTGTCGTACCCTCACCTGGACCCTAAACCGTCCCCGTCCCCTAACCCTAACCCTAGCCCGAACCCTAACCCTAACCCTTCCCCGAAGCCTGACCCTCACCCGTCCCCTAATCCTAACCCGTACGCTGACACTAACCCGCGCCCTCACACGTACGCTCCCCCTAAAGTGTTGTCGTACACTCACCTGGACCCTAAACCGTCCCCGTCCCGTAACCCTAACCCTAGCCCGAACCCTAACCCTAACACTTCCCCGAAGCCTGACCCTCACCCGTCCCCTAATCTTAACCCGTACGCTGACACTAACCCGCGCCTTCACACGTACGCTTCCCCTAAAGCGTGGTCGTACCCTCACCTGAACCCTAAACCGTCCCCGTCCCCTAACCCTAACCCTAGCCCGAACCCTAACCCTAACCCTTCCCCGAAGCCTGACCCTCACCCGTCCCCTAATCCTAACCCGTACGCTGACACTAACCCGCGCCCTCACACGTACGCTCCCCCTAAAGCGTGGTCGTACCCTCACCTGGACCCTAAACCGTCCCCGTCCCCTAACCCTAACCCTAGCCTGAACCCTAACCCTAACCCTTCCCCGAAGCCTGACCCTTACCCGTCCCCTAATCCTAACCCGTACGCTGACACTAACCCGCGCCCTCACACGTACGCTCCCCCTAAAGCGTTGTCGTACCCTCACCTGGACCCTAAACCGTCCCCGTCCCCTAACCCTAACCCTAGCCCGAACCCTAACCCTAACCCTTCCCCGAAGCCTGACCCTCACCCGTCCCCTAATCCTAATCCATACGCTGACACTAACCCGCGCCCTCACACCTATGCTCCCCCTAAAGCGTTGTCGTACCCTCACCTGGACCCTAAACCGTCCCCGTCCCCTAACCCTAACCCTAGCCCGAACCCTAACCCTAACCCTTCCCCGAAGCCTGACCCTCACCCGTCCCCTAATCCTAACCCGTACGCTGACACTAACCCGCGCCCTCACACGTACGCTCCCCCTAAAGCGTTGTCGTACCCTCACCTGGACCCTAAACCGTCCCCGTTCCCTAACCCTAACCCTAGCCCGAACCCTAACCCTAACCCTTCCCCGAAACCTGACCCTCACCCGTCCCCTAATCCTAACCCGTACGCTGACACTAACCCGCGCCCTCACACGTACGCTCCCCCTAAAGCGTGGTCGTACCCTCACCTGGACCCTAAACCGTCCCCGTCCCCTAACCCTAACCCTAGCCCGAACCCTAACCCTAACCCTTCCCCGAAGCCTGAACCTCACCCGTCCCCTAATCCTAACCCGTACGCTGACACTAACCCGCGCCCTCACACGTACGCTCCCCCTAAAGCGTGGTCGTACCCTCACCTGGACCCTAAACCGTCCCCGTCCCCTAACCCTAACCCTAGCTCGAACCCTAACCCTAACCCTTCCCCGAAGCCTGACCCTCACCCGTCCCCTAATCCTAACCCGTACGCTGACACTAACCCGCGCCCTCACACGTACGCTCCCCCTAAAGCGTTGTCGTACCCTCACCTGGACCCTAAACCGTCCCCGTCCCCTAACCCTAACCCTAGCCTGAACCCTAACCCTAACCCTTCCCCGAAGCCTGACCCTCACCCGTCCCCTAATCCTATTCCATACGCTGACACTAACCCGCGCCCTCACACCTATGCTCCCCCTAAAGCGTTGTCGTACCCTCACCTGGACCCTAAACCGTCCCCGTACCCTAACCCTAACCCTAGCCCGAACCCTAACCATAACCCTTCCCTGAAGCCTGACCCTCACCCGTCCTCTAATCCTAACCCGTACGCTGACACTAACCCGCGCCCTCACACGTATGCTCCCCCTAAAGTGTTGTCGTACACTCACCTGGACCCTAAACCGTCCCCGTCCCGTAACCCTAACCCTAGCCCGAACCCTAACCCTAACACTTCCCCGAAGCCTGACCCTCACCCGTCCCCTAATCCTAACCCGTACGCTGACACTAACCCGCGCCCTCACACGTACGCTCCCCCTAAAGCGTGGTCGTACCCTCACCTGGACCCTAAACCGTCCCCATTCCCTAACCCTAACCCTAGCCCGAACCCTAACCCTAACCCTTCCCCGAAGCCTGACCCTCACCTGTCCCCTAATCCTAACCCGTACGCTGACACTAACCCGCGCCTTCACACGTACGCTCCCCCTAAAGCGTGGTCGTACCCTCACCTGAACCCTAAACCGTCCCCGTCCCCTAACCCTAACCCTAGCCCGAACCCTAACCCTAACCCTTCCCCGAAGCCTGACCCTCACCCGTCCCCTAATCCTAACCCGTACGCTGACACTAACCCGCGCCCTCACACGTACGCTCCCCCTAAAGCCTGGTCGTACCCTCACCTGGACCCTAAACCGTCCCCGTCCCCTAACCCTAACCCTAGTCCGAACCCTAACCCTAACCCTTCCCCGAAGCCTGACCCTCACCCGTCCCCTAATCCTAAACCGTACGCTGACACTAACCCGCGCCCTCACACGTACGCTCCCCCTAAAGCGTTGTCGTACCCTCACCTGGACCCTAAACCGTCCCCGTTCCCTAACCTTTACCCTAGCCCGAACCCTAACCCTAACCCTTCCCCGAAGCCTGACCCTCACCCGTCCCCTAATCCTAACCCGTACGCTGACACTAACCCGCGCCCTCACACGTACGCTCCCCCTAAAGCGTGGTCGTACCCTCACCTGGACCCTAAACCGTCCCCGTCCCCTAACCCTAACCCTAGCCTGAACCCTAACCCTAACCCTTCCCCGAAGCCTGACACTCACCCGTCCCCTAATCCTAACCCGTACGCTGACACTAACCCGCGCCCTCACACGTACGCTCCCCCTAAAGCGTGGTCGTACCCTCACCTGGACCCTAAACCGTCCCCGTCCCCTAACCCTAACCCTAGCCTGAACCCTAACCCTAACCCTTCCCCGAAGCCTGACCCTCACCCGTCCCCTAATCCTAACCCGTACGCTGACACTAACCCGCGCCCTCACACGTATGCTCCCCCTAAAGCGTGGTCGTACCCTCACCTGGACCCTAAACCGTCCCCGTCCCCTAACCCTAACCCTAGCCCGAACCCTAACCCTAACCCTTCCCCGAAGCCTGACCCTCATTCGTCCCCTAATCCTAACCCGTACGCTGACACTAACCCGCGCCCTCACACGTACGCTCCCCCTAAAGCGTGGTCGTACCCTCACCTGGACCCTAAACTGTCCCCGGCCCCTAACCCTAACCCTAGCCCGAACCCTAACCCTAACCCTTTCCCGAAGCCTGACCCTCACCCGTCCCCTAATCCTAACCCGTACGCTGACACTAACCTGCGCCCTCACACGTACGCTCCCCCTAAAGCGGTGTCGTACCCTCACCTGGACCCTAAAGCGTCCCCGTCCCCTAACCCTAACCCTAGCCCGAACCCTAAACCTAACCCTTCCCCGAAGCCTGACCCTCACCCGTCCCCTAATCCTAACCCGTACGCTGACACTAACCTGCGCCCTCACACGTACGCTCCCCCTAAAGCGTTGTCGTACCCTCACCTGGACCCTAAACCGTCCCCGTCCCCTAACCCTAACCCTAGCCCGAACCCTAACCCTAACCCTTCCCCGAAGCCTGACCCTCACCCGTCCCCTAATCCTAACCCGTACGCTGACACTAACCCGCGCCCTCACACGTACGCTCCCCCTAAAGCGTGGTCGTACCCTCACCTGGACCCTAAACCGTCCCCGTCCCCTAACCCTAACCCTAGCCCGAACCCTAACCCTAACCCTTCCCCGAAGCCTGACCCTCACCCGTCCCCTAATCCTAACCCGTACGCTGACACTAACCCGCGCCCTCACACGTACGCTCCCCCTAAAGCGTGGTCGTACCCTCACCTGGACCCTAAACCGTCCCCGTCCCCTAACCCTAACCCTAGCCCGAACCCTAACCCTAACCCTTCCCCGAAGCCTGAACCTCACCCATCCCCTAATCCTAACCCGTACGCTGACACTAACCCGCGCCCTCACACGTACGCTCCCCCTAAAGCGTGGTCGTACCCTCACCTGGACCCTAAACCGTCCCCGTCCCCTAACCCTAACCCTAGCCCGAACCCTAACCCTAACCCTTCCCCGAAGCCTGACCCTCACCCGTCCCCTAATCCTAACCCGTACGCTGACACTAACCCGCGCCCTCACACGTACGCTCCCTCTAAAGCGTGGTCGTACCCTCACCTGGACCCTAAACCGTCCCCGTCCCCTAACCCTAACCCTAGCCTGAACCCTAACCCTAACCCTTCCCCGAAGCCTGACCCTCACCCGTCCCCTAATCCTAACCCGTACGCTGACACTAACCCGCGCCCTCACACGTACGCTCCCCCTAAAGCGTGGTCGTACCCTCACCTGGACCCTAAACCGTCCCCGTCCCCTAACCCTAACCCTAGCCCGAACCCTAACCCTAACCCTTCCCCGAAGCCTGACCCTCATTCGTCCCCTAATCCTAACCCGTACGCTGACACTAACCCGCGCCCTCACACGTACGCTCCCCCTAAAGCGTGGTCGTACCCTCACCTGGACCCTAAACCATCCCCGTCCCCTAACCCTAACCCTAGCCCGAACCCTAACCCTAACCCTTTCCCGAAGCCTGACCCTCACCCGTCCCCTAATCCTAACCCGTACGCTGACACTAACCTGCGCCCTCACACGTACGCTCCCCCTAAAGCGTGGTCGTACCCTCACCTGGACCCTAAACCGTCCCCGTCCCCTAACCCTAACCCTAGCCCGAACCCTAACCCTAACCCTTCCCCGAAGCCTGACCCTCACCCGTCCCCTAATCCTAACCCGTACGCTGACACTAACCTGCGCCCTCACACGTACGCTCCCCCTAAAGCGTGGTCGTACCCTCACCTGGACCCTAAACCGTCCCCGTCCCCTAACCCTAACCCTAGCCCGAACCCTAACCCTAACCCTTCCCCGAAGCCTGACCCTCACCCGTCCCCTAATCCTAACCCATACGCTGACACTAACCCGCGCCCTCACACATACGCTCCCCCTAAAGCGTGGTCGTACCCTCACCTGGACCCTAAACCGTCCCCGTCCCCTAACCCTAACCCTAGCCCGAACCCTAACCCTAACCCTTCCCCGAAGCCTGACCCTCACCCGTCCCCTAATCCTAACCCGTATGCTGACACTAACCCGCGCCCTCACACGTACGCTCCCCCTAAAGCGTTGTCGTACCCTCACCTGGACCCTAAACCGTCCCCGTCCCCTAACCCTAACCCTAGCCTGAACCCTAACCCTAACCCTTCCCCGAAGCCTGACCCTCACCCGTCCCCTAATCCTAACCCGTACGCTGACACTAACCCGCGCCCTCACACGTACGCTCCCCCTAAAGCGTTGTCGTACCCTCACCTGGACCCTAAACCGTCCCCGTCCCCTAACCCTAACCCTAGCCCGAACCCTAACCCTAACCCTTCCCCGAAGCCTGACCCTCACCCGTCCCCTAATCCTAACCCGTACGCTGACACTAACCTGCGCCCTCACACGTACGCTCCCCCTAAAGCGTTGTCGTACCCTCACCTGGACCCTAAACCGTCCCCGTCCCCTAACCCTAACCCTAGTCCGAACCCTAACCCTAACCCTTCCCCGAAGCCTGACCCTCACCCGTCCCCTAATCCTAAACCGTACGCTGACACTAACCCGCGCCCTCACACGTACGCTCCCCCTAAAGCGTTGTCGTACCCTCACCTGGACCCTAAACCGTCCCCGTTCCCTAACCTTTACCCTAGCCCGAACCCTAACTCTAACCCTTCCCCGAAGCCTGACCCTCACCCGTCCCCTAATCCTAACCCGTACGCTGACACTAACCCGCGCCCTCACACGTACGCTCCCCCTAAAGCGTGGTCGTACCCTCACCTGGACCCTAAACCGTCCCCGTCCCCTAACCCTAACCCTAGCCTGAACCCTAACCCTAACCCTTCCCCGAAGCCTGACCCTCACCCGTCCCCTAATCCTAACCCGTACGCTGACACTAACCCGCGCCCTCACACGTACGCTCCCCCTAAAGCGTGGTCGTACCCTCACCTGGACCCTAAACCGTCCCCGTCCCCTAACCCTAACCCTAGCCCGAACCCTAACCCTAACCCTTCCCCGAAGCCTGACCCTCACCCGTCCCCTAATCCTAACCCGTACGCTGACACTAACCCGCGCCCTCACACGTACGCTCCCCCTAAAGCGTGGTCGTACCCTCACCTGGACCCTAAACCGTCCCCGTCCCCTAACCCTAACCCTAGCCTGAACCCTAACCCTAACCCTTCCCCGAAGCCTGACCCTTACCCGTCCCCTAATCCTAACCCGTACGCTGACACTAACCCGCGCCCTCACACGTACGCTCCCCCTAAAGCGTTGTCGTACCCTCACCTGGACCCTAAACCGTCCCCGTCCCCTAACCCTAACCCTAGCCCGAACCCTAACCCTAACCCTTCCCCGAAGCCTGACCCTCACCCGTCCCCTAATCCTAACCCGTACGCTGACACTAACCCGCGCCCTCACACGTACGCTCCCCCTAAAGCGTGGTCGTACCCTCACCTGGACCCTAAACCGTCCCCGTCCCCTAACCCTAACCCTAGCCCGAACCCTAACCCTAACCCTTCCCCGAAGCCTGACCCTCACCCGTCCCCTAATCCTAACCCGTACGCTGACACTAACCCGCGCCCTCACACGTACGCTCCCCCTAAAGCGTGGTCGTACCCTCACCTGGACCCTAAACCGTCCCCGTACCCTAACCCTAACCCTAGCCCGAACCCTAACCCTAACCCTTCCCCGAAGCCTGAACCTCACCCATCCCCTAATCCTAACCCGTACGCTGACACTAACCCGCGCCCTCACACGTACGCTCCCCCTAAAGCGTGGTCGTACCCTCACCTGGACCCTAAACCATCCCCGTCCCCTAACCCTAACCCTAGCCCGAACCCTAACCCTAACCCTTTCCCGAAGCCTGACCCTCACCCGTCCCCTAATCCTAACCCGTACGCTGACACTAACCTGCGCCCTCACACGTACGCTCCCCCTAAAGCGTGGTCGTACCCTCACCTGGACCCTAAACCGTCCCCGTCCCCTAACCCTAACCCTAGCCCGAACCCTAACCCTAACCCTTCCCCGAAGCCTGACCCTCACCCGTCCCCTAATCCTAACCCGTACGCTGACACTAACCTGCGCCCTCACACGTACGCTCCCCCTAAAGCGTGGTCGTACCCTCACCTGGACCCTAAACCGTCCCCGTCCCCTAACCCTAACCCTAGCCCGAACCCTAACCCTAACCCTTCCCCGAAGCCTGACCCTCACCCGTCCCCTAATCCTAACCCGTATGCTGACACTAACCCGCGCCCTCACACGTACGCTCCCCCTAAAGCGTTGTCGTACCCTCACCTGGACCCTAAACCGTCCCCGTCCCGTAACCCTAACCCTAGCCCGAACCCTAACCCTAACACTTCCCCGAAGCCTGACCCTCACCCGTCCCCTAATCCTAACCCGTACGCTGACACTAACCCGCGCCCTCACACGTACGCTCCCCCTAAAGCGTGGTCGTACCCTCACCTGGACCCTAAACCGTCCCCATTCCCTAACCCTAACCCTAGCCCGAACCCTAACCCTAACCCTTCCCCGAAGCCTGACCCTCACCTGTCCCCTAATCCTAACCCGTACGCTGACACTAACCCGCGCCTTCACACGTACGCTCCCCCTAAAGCATGGTCGTACCCTCACCTGAACCCTAAACCGTCCCCGTCCCCTAACCCTAACCCTAGCCCGAACCCTAACCCTAACCCTTCCCCGAAGCCTGACCCTCACCCGTCCCCTAATCCTAACCCGTACGCTGACACTAACCCGCGCCCTCACACGTACGCTCCCCCTAAAGCGTTGTCGTACCCTCACCTGGACCCTAAACCGTCCCCGTCCCCTAACCCTAACCCTAGCCCGAACCCTAACCCTAACCCTTCCCCGAAGCCTGACCCTCACCCGTCCCCTAATCCTAACCCGTACGCTGACACTAACCCGCGCCCTCACACGTACGCTCCCCCTAAAGCCTGGTCGTACCCTCACCTGGACCCTAAACCGTCCCCGTCCCCTAACCCTAACCCTAGTCCGAACCCTAACCCTAACCCTTCCCCGAAGCCTGACCCTCACCCGTCTCCTAATCCTAAACCGTACGCTGACACTAACCCGCGCCCTCACACGTACGCTCCCCCTAAAGCGTTGTCGTACCCTCACCTGGACCCTAAACCGTCCCCGTTCCCTAACCTTTACCCTAGCCCAAACCCTAACCCTAACCCTTCCCCGAAGCCTGACCCTCACCCGTCCCCTAATCCTAACCCGTACGCTGACACTAACCCGCGCCCTCACACGTACGCTCCCCCTAAAGCGTGGTCGTACCCTCACCTGGACCCTAAACCGTCCCCGTCCCCTAACCCTAACCCTAGCCTGAACCCTAACTCTAACCCTTCCCCGAAGCCTGACACTCACCCGTCCCCTAATCCTAACCCGTACGCTGACACTAACCCGCGCCCTCACACGTACGCTCCCCCTAAAGCGTGGTCGTACCCTCACCTGGACCCTAAACCGTCCCCGTCCCCTAACCCTAACCCTAGCCTGAACCCTAACCCTAACCCTTCCCCGAAGCCTGACCCTCACCCGTCCCCTAATCCTAACCCGTACGCTGACACTAACCCGCGCCCTCACACGTATGCTCCCCCTAAAGCGTGGTCGTACCCTCACCTGGACCCTAAACCGTCCCCGTCCCCTAACCCTAACCCTAGCCCGAACCCTAACCCTAACCCTTCCCCGAAGCCTGACCCTCATTCGTCCCCTAATCCTAACCCGTACGCTGACACTAACCCGCGCCCTCACACGTACGCTCCCCCTAAAGCGTGGTCGTACCCTCACCTGGACCCTAAACTGTCCCCGGCCCCTAACCCTAACCCTAGCCCGAACCCTAACCCTAACCCTTTCCCGAAGCCTGACCCTCACCCGTCCCCTAATCCTAACCCGTACGCTGACACTAACCTGCGCCCTCACACGTACGCTCCCCCTAAAGCGGTGTCGTACCCTCACCTGGACCCTAAAGCGTCCCCGTCCCCTAACCCTAACCCTAGCCCGAACCCTAACCCTAACCCTTCCCCGAAGCCTGACCCTCACCCGTCCCCTAATCCTAACCCGTACGCTGACACTAACCTGCGCCCTCACACGTACGCTCCCCCTAAAGCGTTGTCGTACCCTCACCTGGACCCTAAACCGTCCCCGTCCCCTAACCCTAACCCTAGCCCGAACCCTAACCCTAACCCTTCCCCGAAGCCTGACCCTCACCCGTCCCCTAATCCTAACCCGTACGCTGACACTAACCCGCGCCCTCACACGTACGCTCCCCCTAAAGCGTGGTCGTACCCTCACCTGGACCCTAAACCGTCCCCGTCCCCTAACCCTAACCCTAGCCCGAACCCTAACCCTAACCCTTCCCCGAAGCCTGACCCTCACCCGTCCCCTAATCCTAACCCGTACGCTGACACTAACCCGCGCCCTCACACGTACGCTCCCCCTAAAGCGTGGTCGTACCCTCACCTGGACCCTAAACCGTCCCCGTCCCCTAACCCTAACCCTAGCCCGAACCCTAACCCTAACCCTTCCCCGAAGCCTGAACCTCACCCATCCCCTAATCCTAACCCGTACGCTGACACTAACCCGCGCCCTCACACGTACGCTCCCCCTAAAGCGTGGTCGTACCCTCACCTGGACCCTAAACCGTCCCCGTCCCCTAACCCTAACCCTAGCCCGAACCCTAACCCTAACCCTTCCCCGAAGCCTGACCCTCACCCGTCCCCTAATCCTAACCCGTACGCTGACACTAACCCGCGCCCTCACACGTACGCTCCCTCTAAAGCGTGGTCGTACCCTCACCTGGACCCTAAACCGTCCCCGTCCCCTAACCCTAACCCTAGCCTGAACCCTAACCCTAACCCTTCCCCGAAGCCTGACCCTCACCCGTCCCCTAATCCTAACCCGTACGCTGACACTAACCCGCGCCCTCACACGTACGCTCCCCCTAAAGCGTGGTCGTACCCTCACCTGGACCCTAAACCGTCCCCGTCCCCTAACCCTAACCCTAGCCCGAACCCTAACCCTAACCCTTCCCCGAAGCCTGACCCTCATTCGTCCCCTAATCCTAACCCGTACGCTGACACTAACCCGCGCCCTCACACGTACGCTCCCCCTAAAGCGTGGTCGTACCCTCACCTGGACCCTAAACCATCCCCGTCCCCTAACCCTAACCCTAGCCCGAACCCTAACCCTAACCCTTTCCCGAAGCCTGACCCTCACCCGTCCCCTAATCCTAACCCGTACGCTGACACTAACCTGCGCCCTCACACGTACGCTCCCCCTAAAGCGTGGTCGTACCCTCACCTGGACCCTAAACCGTCCCCGTCCCCTAACCCTAACCCTAGCCCGAACCCTAACCCTAACCCTTCCCCGAAGCCTGACCCTCACCCGTCCCCTAATCCTAACCCGTACGCTGACACTAACCTGCGCCCTCACACGTACGCTCCCCCTAAAGCGTGGTCGTACCCTCACCTGGACCCTAAACCGTCCCCGTCCCCTAACCCTAACCCTAGCCCGAACCCTAACCCTAACCCTTCCCCGAAGCCTGACCCTCACCCGTCCCCTAATCCTAACCCATACGCTGACACTAACCCGCGCCCTCACACATACGCTCCCCCTAAAGCGTGGTCGTACCCTCACCTGGACCCTAAACCGTCCCCGTCCCCTAACCCTAACCCTAGCCCGAACCCTAACCCTAACCCTTCCCCGAAGCCTGACCCTCACCCGTCCCCTAATCCTAACCCGTATGCTGACACTAACCCGCGCCCTCACACGTACGCTCCCCCTAAAGCGTTGTCGTACCCTCACCTGGACCCTAAACCGTCCCCGTCCCCTAACCCTAACCCTAGCCTGAACCCTAACCCTAACCCTTCCCCGAAGCCTGACCCTCACCCGTCCCCTAATCCTAACCCGTACGCTGACACTAACCCGCGCCCTCACACGTACGCTCCCCCTAAAGCGTTGTCGTACCCTCACCTGGACCCTAAACCGTCCCCGTCCCCTAACCCTAACCCTAGCCCGAACCCTAACCCTAACCCTTCCCCGAAGCCTGACCCTCACCCGTCCCCTAATCCTAACCCGTACGCTGACACTAACCTGCGCCCTCACACGTACGCTCCCCCTAAAGCGTTGTCGTACCCTCACCTGGACCCTAAACCGTCCCCGTCCCCTAACCCTAACCCTAGTCCGAACCCTAACCCTAACCCTTCCCCGAAGCCTGACCCTCACCCGTCCCCTAATCCTAAACCGTACGCTGACACTAACCCGCGCCCTCACACGTACGCTCCCCCTAAAGCGTTGTCGTACCCTCACCTGGACCCTAAACCGTCCCCGTTCCCTAACCTTTACCCTAGCCCGAACCCTAACCCTAACCCTTCCCCGAAGCCTGACCCTCACCCGTCCCCTAATCCTAACCCGTACGCTGACACTAACCCGCGCCCTCACACGTACGCTCCCCCTAAAGCGTGGTCGTACCCTCACCTGGACCCTAAACCGTCCCCGTCCCCTAACCCTAACCCTAGCCTGAACCCTAACCCTAACCCTTCCCCGAAGCCTGACCCTCACCCGTCCCCTAATCCTAACCCGTACGCTGACACTAACCCGCGCCCTCACACGTACGCTCCCCCTAAAGCGTGGTCGTACCCTCACCTGGACCCTAAACCGTCCCCGTCCCCTAACCCTAACCCTAGCCCGAACCCTAACCCTAACCCTTCCCCGAAGCCTGACCCTCACCCGTCCCCTAATCCTAACCCGTACGCTGACACTAACCCGCGCCCTCACACGTACGCTCCCCCTAAAGCGTGGTCGTACCCTCACCTGGACCCTAAACCGTCCCCGTCCCCTAACCCTAACCCTAGCCTGAACCCTAACCCTAACCCTTCCCCGAAGCCTGACCCTTACCCGTCCCCTAATCCTAACCCGTACGCTGACACTAACCCGCGCCCTCACACGTACGCTCCCCCTAAAGCGTTGTCGTACCCTCACCTGGACCCTAAACCGTCCCCGTCCCCTAACCCTAACCCTAGCCCGAACCCTAACCCTAACCCTTCCCCGAAGCCTGACCCTCACCCGTCCCCTAATCCTAACCCGTACGCTGACACTAACCCGCGCCCTCACACGTACGCTCCCCCTAAAGCGTGGTCGTACCCTCACCTGGACCCTAAACCGTCCCCGTCCCCTAACCCTAACCCTAGCCCGAACCCTAACCCTAACCCTTCCCCGAAGCCTGACCCTCACCCGTCCCCTAATCCTAACCCGTACGCTGACACTAACCCGCGCCCTCACACGTACGCTCCCCCTAAAGCGTGGTCGTACCCTCACCTGGACCCTAAACCGTCCCCGTACCCTAACCCTAACCCTAGCCCGAACCCTAACCCTAACCCTTCCCCGAAGCCTGAACCTCACCCATCCCCTAATCCTAACCCGTACGCTGACACTAACCCGCGCCCTCACACGTACGCTCCCCCTAAAGCGTGGTCGTACCCTCACCTGGACCCTAAACCATCCCCGTCCCCTAACCCTAACCCTAGCCCGAACCCTAACCCTAACCCTTTCCCGAAGCCTGACCCTCACCCGTCCCCTAATCCTAACCCGTACGCTGACACTAACCTGCGCCCTCACACGTACGCTCCCCCTAAAGCGTGGTCGTACCCTCACCTGGACCCTAAACCGTCCCCGTCCCCTAACCCTAACCCTAGCCCGAACCCTAACCCTAACCCTTCCCCGAAGCCTGACCCTCACCCGTCCCCTAATCCTAACCCGTACGCTGACACTAACCTGCGCCCTCACACGTACGCTCCCCCTAAAGCGTGGTCGTACCCTCACCTGGACCCTAAACCGTCCCCGTCCCCTAACCCTAACCCTAGCCCGAACCCTAACCCTAACCCTTCCCCGAAGCCTGACCCTCACCCGTCCCCTAATCCTAACCCATACGCTGACACTAACCCGCGCCCTCACACATACGCTCCCCCTAAAGCGTGGTCGTACCCTCACCTGGACCCTAAACCGTCCCCGTCCCCTAACCCTAACCCTAGCCCGAACCCTAACCCTAACCCTTCCCCGAAGCCTGACCCTCACCCGTCCCCTAATCCTAACCCGTATGCTGACACTAACCCGCGCCCTCACACGTACGCTCCCCCTAAAGCGTTGTCGTACCCTCACCTGGACCCTAAACCGTCCCCGTCCCCTAACCCTAACCCTAGCCTGAACCCTAACCCTAACCCTTCCCCGAAGCCTGACCCTCACCCGTCCCCTAATCCTAACCCGTACGCTGACACTAACCCGCGCCCTCACACGTACGCTCCCCCTAAAGCGTTGTCGTACCCTCACCTGGACCCTAAACCGTCCCCGTCCCCTAACCCTAACCCTAGCCCGAACCCTAACCCTAACCCTTCCCCGAAGCCTGACCCTCACCCGTCCCCTAATCCTAACCCGTACGCTGACACTAACCTGCGCCCTCACACGTACGCTCCCCCTAAAGCGTTGTCGTACCCTCACCTGGACCCTAAACCGTCCCCGTCCCCTAACCCTAACCCTAGTCCGAACCCTAACCCTAACCCTTCCCCGAAGCCTGACCCTCACCCGTCCCCTAATCCTAAACCGTACGCTGACACTAACCCGCGCCCTCACACGTACGCTCCCCCTAAAGCGTTGTCGTACCCTCACCTGGACCCTAAACCGTCCCCGTTCCCTAACCTTTACCCTAGCCCGAACCCTAACCCTAACCCTTCCCCGAAGCCTGACCCTCACCCGTCCCCTAATCCTAACCCGTACGCTGACACTAACCCGCGCCCTCACACGTACGCTCCCCCTAAAGCGTGGTCGTACCCTCACCTGGACCCTAAACCGTCCCCGTCCCCTAACCCTAACCCTAGCCTGAAGCCTAACCCTAACCCTTCCCCGAAGCCTGACCCTCACCCGTCCCCTAATCCTAACCCGTACGCTGACACTAACCCGCGCCCTCACACGTACGCTCCCCCTAAAGCGTGGTCGTACCCTCACCTGGACCCTAAACCGTCCCCGTCCCCTAACCCTAACCCTAGCCTGAACCCTAACCCTAACCCTTCCCCGAAGCCTGACCCTCACCCGTCCCCTAATCCTAACCCGTACGCTGACACTAACCCGCGCCCTCACACGTACGCTCCCCCTAAAGCGTGGTCGTACCCTCACCTGGACCCTAAACCGTCCCCGTCCCCTAACCCTAACCCTAGCCCGAACCCTAACCCTAACCCTTCCCCGAAGCCTGACCCTCATTCGTCCCCTAATCCTAACCCGTACGCTGACACTAACCCGCGCCCTCACACGTACGCTCCCCCTAAAGCGTGGTCGTACCCTCACCTGGACCCTAAACCGTCCCCGTCCCCTAACCCTAACCCTAGCCCGAACCCTAACCCTAACCCTTCCCCGAAGCCTGACCCTCACCCGTCCCCTAATCCTAACCCGTACGCTGACACTAACCCACGCCCTCACACGTACGCTCCCCCTAAAGCGTGGTCGTACCCTCACCTGGACCCTAAACCGTCCCCGTCCCCTAACCCTAACCCTAGCCTGAACCCTAACCCTAACCCTTCCCCGAAGCCTGACCCTTACCCGTCCCCTAATCCTAACCCGTACGCTGACACTAACCCGCGCCCTCACACGTACGCTCCCCCTAAAGCGTTGTCGTACCCTCACCTGGACCCTAAACCGTCCCCGTCCCCTAACCCTAACCCTAGCCCGAACCCTAACCCTAACCCTTCCCCGAAGCCTGACCCTCACCCGTCCCCTAATCCTAACCCGTACGCTGACACTAACCCGCGCCCTCACACGTACGCTCCCCCTAAAGCGTGGTCGTACCCTCACCTGGACCCTAAACCGTCCCCGTCCCCTAACCCTAACCCTAGCCCGAACCCTAACCCTAACCCTTCCCCGAAGCCTGACCCTCACCCGTCCCCTAATCCTAACCCGTACGCTGACACTAACCCGCGCCCTCACACGTACGCTCCCCCTAAAGCGTGGTCGTACCCTCACCTGGACCCTAAACCGTCCCCGTCCCCTAACCCTAACCCTAGCCCGAACCCTAACCCTAACCCTTCCCCGAAGCCTGAACCTCACCCATCCCCTAATCCTAACCCGTACGCTGACACTAACCCGTGCCCTCACACGTACGCTCCCCCTAAAGCGTGGTCGTACCCTCACCTGGACCCTAAACCGTCCCCGTCCCCTAACCCTAACCCTAGCCCGAACCCTAACCCTAACCCTTCCCCGAAGCCTGACCCTCACCCGTCCCGTAATCCTAACCCGTACGCTGACACTAACCCGCGCCCTCACACGTACGCTCCCTCTAAAGCGTGGTCGTACCCTCACCTGGACCCTAAACCGTCCCCGTCCCCTAACCCTAACCCTAGCCCGAACCCTAACCCTAACCCTTCCCCGAAGCCTGACCCTCACCCGTCCCCTAATCCTAACCCGTACGCTGACACTAACCCGCGCCCTCACACGTACGCTCCCCCTAAAGCGTGGTCGTACCCTCACCTGGACCCTAAACCGTCCCCGTCCCCTAACCCTAACCCTAGCCTGAACCCTAACCCTAACCCTTCCCCGAAGCCTGACCCTTACCCGTCCCCTAATCCTAACCCGTACGCTGACACTAACCCGCGCCCTCACACGTACGCTCCCCCTAAAGCGTTGTCGTACCCTCACCTGGACCCTAAACCGTCCCCGTCCCCTAACCCTAACCCTAGCCCGAACCCTAACCCTAACCCTTCCCCGAAGCCTGACCCTCACCCGTCCCCTAATCCTAACCCGTACGCTGATACTAACCCGCGCCCTCACACGTACGCTCCCCCTAAAGCGTTGTCGTACCATCACCTGGACCCTAAACCGTCCCCGTCCCCTAACCCTAACCCTAGCCCGAACCCTAACCCTAACCCTTCCCCGAAGCCTGACCCTCACCCGTCCCCTAATCCTAATCCATATGCTGACACTAACCCGCGCCCTCACACCTATGCTCCCCCTAAAGCGTTGTCGTACCCTCACCTGGACCCTAAACCGTCCCCGTCCCCTAACCCTAACCCTAGCCCGAACCCTAACCCTAACCCTTCCCCGAAGCCTGACCCTCACCCGTCCCCTAATCCTAACCCGTACGCTGACACTAACCCGCGCCCTCACACGTACGCTCCCCCTAAAGTGTTGTCGTACACTCACCTGGACCCTAAACCGTCCCCGTCCCGTAACCCTAACCCTAGCCCGAACCCTAACCCTAACACTTCCCCGAAGCCTGACCCTCACCCGTCCCCTAATCTTAACCCGTACGCTGACACTAACCCGTGCCCTCACACGTACGCTCCCCCTAAAGCGTGGTCGTACCCTCACCTGGACCCTAAACCGTCCCCATCCCCTAACCCTAACCCTAGCCCGAACCCTAACCCTAAACCTTCCCCGAAGCCTGACCCTCACCCGTCCCCTAATCCTAACCCGTACGCTGACACTAACCCGCGCCTTCACACGTACGCTTCCCCTAAAGCGTGGTCGTACCCTCACCTGAACCCTAAACCGTCCCCGTCCCCTAACCCTAACCCTAGCCCGAACCCTAACCCTAACACTTCCCCGAAGCCTGACCCTCACCCGTCCCCTAATCCTAACCCGTACGCTGACACTAACCCGCGCCCTCACACGTACGCTCCCCCTAAAGCGTGGTCGTACCCTCACCTGGACCCTAAACCGTCCCCGTCCCCTAACCCTAACCCTAGCCTGAACCCTAACCCTAACCCTTCCCCGAAGCCTGACCCTTACCCGTCCCCTAATCCTAACCCGTACGCTGACACTAACCCGCGCCCTCACACGTACGCTCCCCCTAAAGCGTTGTCGTACCCTCACCTGGACCCTAAACCGTCCCCGTCCCCTAACCCTAACCCTAGCCCGAACCCTAACCCTAACCCTTCCCCGAAGCCTGACCCTCACCCGTCCCCTAATCCTAATCCATACGCTGACACTAACCCGCGCCCTCACACCTATGCTCCCCCTAAAGCGTTGTCGTACCCTCACCTGGACCCTAAACCGTCCCCGTCCCCTAACCCTAACCCTAGCCCGAACCCTAACCCTAACCCTTCCCCGAAGCCTGACCCTCACCCGTCCCCTAATCCTAACCCGTACGCTGACACTAACCCGCGCCCTCACACGTACGCTCCCCCTAAAGTGTTGTCGTACACTCACCTGGACCCTAAACCGTCCCCGTCCTGTAACCCTAACCCTAGCCCGAACCCTAACCCTAACACTTCCCCGAAGCCTGACCCTCACCCGTCCCCTAATCTTAACCCGTACGCTGACACTAACCCGCGCCCTCACACGTACGCTCCCCCTAAAGCGTGGTCGTACCCTCACCTGGACCCTAAACCGTCCCCATACCCTAACCCTAACCCTAGCCCGAACCCTAACCCTAACCCGTCCCCGAAGCCTGACCCTCACCCGTCCCCTAATCCTAACCCGTACGCTGACACTAACCCGCGCCCTCACACGTACGCTCCCCCTAAAGCGTTGTCGTACCCTCACCTGGACCCTAAACCGTCCCCGTCCCCTAACCCTAACCCTAGCCTGAACCCTAACCCTAACCCTTCCCCGAAGCCTGACCCTCACCCGTCCCCTAATCCTATTCCATACGCTGACACTAACCCGCGCCCTCACACCTATGCTCCCCCTAAAGCGTTGTCGTACCCTCACCTGGACCCTAAACCGTCCCCGTACCCTAACCCTAACCCTAGCCCGAACCCTAACCATAACCCTTCCCTGAAGCCTGACCCTCACCCGTCCTCTAATCCTAACCCGTACGCTGACACTAACCCGCGCCCTCACACGTATGCTCCCCCTAAAGTGTTGTCGTACACTCACCTGGACCCTAAACCGTCCCCGTCCCGTAACCCTAACCCTAGCCCGAACCCTAACCCTAACACTTCCCCGAAGCCTGACCCTCACCCGTCCCCTAATCCTAACCCGTACGCTGACACTAACCCGCGCCCTCACACGTACGCTCCCCCTAAAGCGTGGTCGTACCCTCACCTGGACCCTAAACCGTCCCCATTCCCTAACCCTAACCCTAGCCCGAACCCTAACCCTAACCCTTCCCCGAAGCCTGACCCTCACCTGTCCCCTAATCCTAACCCGTACGCTGACACTAACCCGCGCCTTCACACGTACGCTCCCCCTAAAGCGTGGTCGTACCCTCACCTGAACCCTAAACCGTCCCCGTCCCCTAACCCTAACCCTAGCCCGAACCCTAACCCTAACCCTTCCCCGAAGCCTGACCCTCACCCGTCCCCTAATCCTAACCCGTACGCTGACACTAACCCGCGCCCTCACACGTACGCTCCCCCTAAAGCGTTGTCGTACCCTCACCTGGACCCTAAACCGTCCCCGTCCCCTAACCCTAACCCTAGCCCGAACCCTAACCCTAACCCTTCCCCGAAGCCTGACCCTCACCCGTCCCCTAATCCTAACCCGTACGCTGACACTAACCCGCGCCCTCACACGTACGCTCCCCCTAAAGCCTGGTCGTACCCTCACCTGGACCCTAAACCGTCCCCGTCCCCTAACCCTAACCCTAGTCCGAACCCTAACCCTAACCCTTCCCCGAAGCCTGACCCTCACCCGTCCCCTAATCCTAAACCGTACGCTGACACTAACCCGCGCCCTCACACGTACGCTCCCCCTAAAGCGTTGTCGTACCCTCACCTGGACCCTAAACCGTCCCCGTTCCCTAACCTTTACCCTAGCCCGAACCCTAACCCTAACCCTTCCCCGAAGCCTGACCCTCACCCGTCCCCTAATCCTAACCCGTACGCTGACACTAACCCGCGCCCTCACACGTACGCTCCCCCTAAAGCGTGGTCGTACCCTCACCTGGACCCTAAACCGTCCCCGTCCCCTAACCCTAACCCTAGCCTGAACCCTAACCCTAACCCTTCCCCGAAGCCTGACCCTCACCCGTCCCCTAATCCTAACCCGTACGCTGACACTAACCCGCGCCCTCACACGTACGCTCCCCCTAAAGCGTGGTCGTACCCTCACCTGGACCCTAAACCGTCCCCGTCCCCTAACCCTAACCCTAGCCTGAACCCTAACCCTAACCCTTCCCCGAAGCCTGACCCTCACCCGTCCCCTAATCCTAACCCGTACGCTGACACTAACCCGCGCCCTCACACGTATGCTCCCCCTAAAGCGTGGTCGTACCCTCACCTGGACCCTAAACCGTCCCCGTCCCCTAACCCTAACCCTAGCCCGAACCCTAACCCTAACCCTTCCCCGAAGCCTGACCCTCATTCGTCCCCTAATCCTAACCCGTACGCTGACACTAACCCGCGCCCTCACACGTACGCTCCCCCTAAAGCGTGGTCGTACCCTCACCTGGACCCTAAACTGTCCCCGGCCCCTAACCCTAACCCTAGCCCGAACCCTAACCCTAACCCTTTCCCGAAGCCTGACCCTCACCCGTCCCCTAATCCTAACCCGTACGCTGACACTAACCTGCGCCCTCACACGTACGCTCCCCCTAAAGCGGTGTCGTACCCTCACCTGGACCCTAAAGCGTCCCCGTCCCCTAACCCTAACCCTAGCCCGAACCCTAACCCTAACCCTTCCCCGAAGCCTGACCCTCACCCGTCCCCTAATCCTAACCCGTACGCTGACACTAACCTGCGCCCTCACACGTACGCTCCCCCTAAAGCGTTGTCGTACCCTCACCTGGACCCTAAACCGTCCCCGTCCCCTAACCCTAACCCTAGCCCGAACCCTAACCCTAACCCTTCCCCGAAGCCTGACCCTCACCCGTCCCCTAATCCTAACCCGTACGCTGACACTAACCCGCGCCCTCACACGTACGCTCCCCCTAAAGCGTGGTCGTACCCTCACCTGGACCCTAAACCGTCCCCGTCCCCTAACCCTAACCCTAGCCCGAACCCTAACCCTAACCCTTCCCCGAAGCCTGACCCTCACCCGTCCCCTAATCCTAACCCGTACGCTGACACTAACCCGCGCCCTCACACGTACGCTCCCCCTAAAGCGTGGTCGTACCCTCACCTGGACCCTAAACCGTCCCCGTCCCCTAACCCTAACCCTAGCCCGAACCCTAACCCTAACCCTTCCCCGAAGCCTGAACCTCACCCATCCCCTAATCCTAACCCGTACGCTGACACTAACCCGCGCCCTCACACGTACGCTCCCCCTAAAGCGTGGTCGTACCCTCACCTGGACCCTAAACCGTCCCCGTCCCCTAACCCTAACCCTAGCCCGAACCCTAACCCTAACCCTTCCCCGAAGCCTGACCCTCACCCGTCCCCTAATCCTAACCCGTACGCTGACACTAACCCGCGCCCTCACACGTACGCTCCCTCTAAAGCGTGGTCGTACCCTCACCTGGACCCTAAACCGTCCCCGTCCCCTAACCCTAACCCTAGCCTGAACCCTAACCCTAACCCTTCCCCGAAGCCTGACCCTCACCCGTCCCCTAATCCTAACCCGTACGCTGACACTAACCCGCGCCCTCACACGTACGCTCCCCCTAAAGCGTGGTCGTACCCTCACCTGGACCCTAAACCGTCCCCGTCCCCTAACCCTAACCCTAGCCCGAACCCTAACCCTAACCCTTCCCCGAAGCCTGACCCTCATTCGTCCCCTAATCCTAACCCGTACGCTGACACTAACCCGCGCCCTCACACGTACGCTCCCCCTAAAGCGTGGTCGTACCCTCACCTGGACCCTAAACCATCCCCGTCCCCTAACCCTAACCCTAGCCCGAACCCTAACCCTAACCCTTTCCCGAAGCCTGACCCTCACCCGTCCCCTAATCCTAACCCGTACGCTGACACTAACCTGCGCCCTCACACGTACGCTCCCCCTAAAGCGTGGTCGTACCCTCACCTGGACCCTAAACCGTCCCCGTCCCCTAACCCTAACCCTAGCCCGAACCCTAACCCTAACCCTTCCCCGAAGCCTGACCCTCACCCGTCCCCTAATCCTAACCCGTACGCTGACACTAACCTGCGCCCTCACACGTACGCTCCCCCTAAAGCGTGGTCGTACCCTCACCTGGACCCTAAACCGTCCCCGTCCCCTAACCCTAACCCTAGCCCGAACCCTAACCCTAACCCTTCCCCGAAGCCTGACCCTCACCCGTCCCCTAATCCTAACCCATACGCTGACACTAACCCGCGCCCTCACACATACGCTCCCCCTAAAGCGTGGTCGTACCCTCACCTGGACCCTAAACCGTCACCGTCCCCTAACCCTAACCCTAGCCCGAACCCTAACCCTAACCCTTCCCCGAAGCCTGACCCTCACCCGTCCCCTAATCCTAACCCGTACGCTGACACTAACCCGCGCCCTCACACGTATGCTCCCCCTAAAGCGTGGTCGTACCCTCACCTGGACCCTAAACCGTCCCCGTCCCCTAACCCTAACCCTAGCCCGAACCCTAACCCTAACCCTTCCCCGAAGCCTGACCCTCATTCGTCCCCTAATCCTAACCCGTACGCTGACACTAACCCGCGCCCTCACACGTACGCTCCCCCTAAAGCGTGGTCGTACCCTCACCTGGACCCTAAACTGTCCCCGGCCCCTAACCCTAACCCTAGCCCGAACCCTAACCCTAACCCTTTCCCGAAGCCTGACCCTCACCCGTCCCCTAATCCTAACCCGTACGCTGACACTAACCTGCGCCCTCACACGTACGCTCCCCCTAAAGCGGTGTCGTACCCTCACCTGGACCCTAAAGCGTCCCCGTCCCCTAACCCTAACCCTAGCCCGAACCCTAACCCTAACCCTTCCCCGAAGCCTGACCCTCACCCGTCCCCTAATCCTAACCCGTACGCTGACACTAACCTGCGCCCTCACACGTACGCTCCCCCTAAAGCGTTGTCGTACCCTCACCTGGACCCTAAACCGTCCCCGTCCCCTAACCCTAACCCTAGCCCGAACCCTAACCCTAACCCTTCCCCGAAGCCTGACCCTCACCCGTCCCCTAATCCTAACCCGTACGCTGACACTAACCCGCGCCCTCACACGTACGCTCCCCCTAAAGCGTGGTCGTACCCTCACCTGGACCCTAAACCGTCCCCGTCCCCTAACCCTAACCCTAGCCCGAACCCTAACCCTAACCCTTCCCCGAAGCCTGACCCTCACCCGTCCCCTAATCCTAACCCGTACGCTGACACTAACCCGCGCCCTCACACGTACGCTCCCCCTAAAGCGTGGTCGTACCCTCACCTGGACCCTAAACCGTCCCCGTCCCCTAACCCTAACCCTAGCCCGAACCCTAACCCTAACCCTTCCCCGAAGCCTGAACCTCACCCATCCCCTAATCCTAACCCGTACGCTGACACTAACCCGCGCCCTCACACGTACGCTCCCCCTAAAGCGTGGTCGTACCCTCACCTGGACCCTAAACCGTCCCCGTCCCCTAACCCTAACCCTAGCCCGAACCCTAACCCTAACCCTTCCCCGAAGCCTGACCCTCACCCGTCCCCTAATCCTAACCCGTACGCTGACACTAACCCGCGCCCTCACACGTACGCTCCCTCTAAAGTGTGGTCGTACCCTCACCTGGACCCTAAACCGTCCCCGTCCCCTAACCCTAACCCTAGCCTGAACCCTAACCCTAACCCTTCCCCGAAGCCTGACCCTCACCCGTCCCCTAATCCTAACCCGTACGCTGACACTAACCCGCGCCCTCACACGTACGCTCCCCCTAAAGCGTGGTCGTACCCTCACCTGGACC
Organism: Grampus griseus; assembly: GCF_964374135.1. Taxonomy (NCBI): domain Eukaryota; kingdom Metazoa; phylum Chordata; class Mammalia; order Artiodactyla; family Delphinidae; genus Grampus; species Grampus griseus. The sequence continues at coordinate 340,178 of NW_028133152.1, read as the reverse complement.
CTAAACCGTCCCCGTCCCCTAACCCTAACCCTAGCCCGAACCCTAACCCTAACCCTTCCCCGAAGCCTGACCCTCATTCGTCCCCTAATCCTAACCCGTACGCTGACACTAACCCGCGCCCTCACACGTACGCTCCCCCTAAAGCGTGGTCGTACCCTCACCTGGACCCTAAACCATCCCCGTCCCCTAACCCTAACCCTAGCCCGAACCCTAACCCTAACCCTTTCCCGAAGCCTGACCCTCACCCGTCCCCTAATCCTAACCCGTACGCTGACACTAACCTGCGCCCTCACACGTACGCTCCCCCTAAAGCGTGGTCGTACCCTCACCTGGACCCTAAACCGTCCCTGTCCCCTAACCCTAACCCTAGCCCGAACCCTAACCCTAACCCTTCCCCGAAGCCTGACCCTCACCCGTCCCCTAATCCTAACCCGTACGCTGACACTAACCTGCGCCCTCACACGTACGCTCCCCCTAAAGCGTGGTCGTACCCTCACCTGGACCCTAAACCGTCCCCGTCCCCTAACCCTAACCCTAGCCCGAACCCTAACCCTAACCCTTCCCCGAAGCCTGACCCTCACCCGTCCCCTAATCCTAACCCATACGCTGACACTAACCCGCGCCCTCACACATACGCTCCCCCTAAAGCGTGGTCGTACCCTCACCTGGACCCTAAACCGTCCCCGTCCCCTAACCCTAACCCTAGCCCGAACCCTAACCCTAACCCTTCCCCGAAGCCTGACCCTCACCCGTCCCCTAATCCTAACCCGTATGCTGACACTAACCCGCGCCCTCACACGTACGCTCCCCCTAAAGCGTTGTCGTACCCTCACCTGGACCCTAAACCGTCCCCGTCCCCTAACCCTAACCCTAGCCTGAACCCTAACCCTAACCCTTCCCCGAAGCCTGACCCTCACCCGTCCCCTAATCCTAACCCGTACGCTGACACTAACCCGCGCCCTCACACGTACGCTCCCCCTAAAGCGTGGTCGTACCCTCACCTGGACCCTAAACCGTCCCCGTCCCCTAACCCTAACCCGAGCCCGAACCCTAACCCTAACCCTTCCCCGAAGCCTGACCCTAACCCGTCCCCTAATCCTAACCCGTAGTTCGCTGACACTAACCCGCGCCCTCACACATACGCTCCCCCTAAAGTGTTGTCGTACCCTCACCTGGACCCTAAACCGTCCCCGTACCCTAACCCTATCCCTAGCCCGAACCCTAACCCTAACTCTTCCCCGAAGCCTGACCCTCACCCGTCCCCTAATCCTAACCCGTACGCTGACACTAACCCGCGCCCTCACACGTACGCTCCCCCTAAAGCGTTGTCGTACCCTCACCTGGACCCTAAACCGTCCCCGTCCCCTAACCCTAACCCTAGCCCGAACCCTAACCCTAACCCGTCCCCGAAGCCTGACCCTCACCCGTCCCCTAATCCTAACCCGTACGCTGACACTAACCCGCGCCCTCACACGTACGCTCCCCCTAAAGCGTTGTCATACCCTCACCTGGGCCCTAAACCGTCCCCGTCCCCTAACCCTAACCCTAGCCCGAACCCTAACCCTAACCCTTCCCCGAAGCCTGACCCTCACCCGTCCCCTAATCCTAACCCATACGCTGACACTAACCTGCGCCCTCACACATACGCTCCCCCTAAAGCGTGGTCGTACCCTCACCTGGACCCTAAACCGTCCCCGTCCCCTAACCCTAACCCTAGCCCGAACCCTAACCCTAACCCTTCCCCGAAGCCTGACCCTCACCCGTCCCCTAATCCTAACCCGTACGCTGACACTAACCCGCGCCCTCACACGTACGCTCCCCCTAAAGCGTTGTCGTACCCTCACCTGGACCCTAAACCGTCCCCGTCCCCTAACCCTAACCCTAGCCTGAACCCTAACCCTAACCCTTCCCCGAAGCCTGACCCTCACCCGTCCCCTAATCCTAACCCGTACGCTGACACTAACCCGCGCCCTCACACGTACGCTCCCCCTAAAGCGTGGTCGTACCCTCACCTGGACCCTAAACCGTCCCCGTCCCCTAACCCTAACCCTAGCCCGAACCCTAACCCTAACCCTTCCCCGAAGCCTGACCCTAACCCGTCCCCTAATCCTAACCCGTAGTTCGCTGACACTAACCCGCGCCCTCACACATACGCTCCCCCTAAAGTGTTGTCGTACCCTCACCTGGACCCTAAACCGTCCCCGTACCCTAACCCTATCCCTAGCCCGAACCCTAACCCTAACTCTTCCCCGAAGCCTGACCCTCACCCGTCCCCTAATCCTAACCCGTACGCTGACACTAACCTGCGCCCTCACACGTACGCTCCCCCTAAAGCGTTGTCGTACCCTCACCTGGACCCTAAACCGTCCCCGTCCCCTAACCCTAACCCTAGCCCGAACCCTAACCCTAACCCTTCCCCGAAGCCTGACCCTCACCCGTCCCCTAATCCTAACCCGTACGCTGACACTAACCCGCGCCCTCACACGTACGCTCCCCCTAAAGCGTGGTCGTACCCTCACCTGGACCCTAAACCGTCCCCGTCCCCTAACCCTAACACTAGCCCGAACCCTAACCCTAACCCTTCCCCGAAGCCTGACCCTCACCCGTCCCCTAATCCTAACCCGTACGCTGACACTAACCCGCGCCGTCACACGTACGCTCCCCCTAAAGCGTTGTCGTACCCTCACCCGAACCCCAAATCGTCCCCTAACCCTAACCCTAGCCCGAACCCTAACCCTAACCCTTCCCCGAAGCCTGACCCTCACCCGTCCCCTAATCCTAACCCGTACGCTGACACTAACCCGCGCCCTCACACGTACGCTCCCCCTAAAGCGTTGTCGTACCCTCACCTGGACCCTAAACCGTCCCCGTCCCCTAACCCTAACCCTAGCCTGAACCCTAACCCTAACCCTTCCCCGAAGCCTGACCCTCACCCGTCCCCTAATCCTAACCCGTACGCTGACACTAACCCGCGCCCTCACACGTACGCTCCCCCTAAAGCGTGGTCGTACCCTCACCTGGACCCTAAACCGTCCCCGTCCCCTAACCCTAACCCTAGCCCGAACCCTAACCCTAACCCTTCCCCGAAGCCTGACCCTAACCCGTCCCCTAATCCTAACCCGTAGTTCGCTGACACTAACCCGCGCCCTCACACATACGCTCCCCCTAAAGTGTTGTCGTACCCTCACCTGGACCCTAAACCGTCCCCGTACCCTAACCCTATCCCTAGCCCGAACCCTAACCCTAACTCTTCCCCGAAGCCTGACCCTCACCCGTCCCCTAATCCTAACCCGTACGCTGACACTAACCCGCGCCCTCACACGTACGCTCCCCCTAAAGCGTTGTCGTACCCTCACCTGGACCCTAAACCGTCCCCGTCCCCTAACCCTAACCCTAGCCCGAACCCTAACCCTAACCCGTCCCCGAAGCCTGACCCTCACCCGTCCCCTAATCCTAACCCGTACGCTGACACTAACCCGCGCCCTCACACGTACGCTCCCCCTAAAGCGTTGTCGTACCCTCACCTGGGCCCTAAACCGTCCCCGTCCCCTAACCCTAACCCTAGCCCGAACCCTAACCCTAACCCTTCCCCGAAGCCTGACCCTCACCCGTCCCCTAATCCTAACCCGTACGCTGACACTAACCCGCGCCCTCACACGTACGCTCCCCCTAAAGCGTTGTCGTACCCTCACCTGGACCCTAAACCGTCCCCGTCCCCTAACCCTAACCCTAGCCCGAACCCTAACCCTAACCCTTCCCCGAAGCCTGACCCTCACCCGTCCCCTAATCCTAACCCGTACGCTGACACTAACCCGCGCCCTCACACGTACGCTCCCCCTAAAGCGTGGTCGTACCCTCACCTGGACCCTAAACCGTCCCCGTCCCCTAACCCTAACCCTAGCCCGAACCCTAACCCTAACCCTTCCCCGAAGCCTGACCCTCACCCGTCCCCTAATCCTAACCCGTACGCTGACACTAACCCGCGCCGTCACAAGTACGCTCCCCCTAAAGCGTTGTCGTACCCTCACCCGGACCCCAAATCGTCCCCTAACCCTAACCCTAGCCCGAACCCTAACCCTAACCCTTCCCCGAAGCCTGACCCTCACCCGTCCCCTAATCCTAACCCGTACGCTGACACTAACCCGCGCCCTCACACGTACGCTCCCCCTAAATCGTTGTCGTACCCTCACCTGGACCCTAAACCGCCCCGTCCCCTAACCCTAACCCTAGCCCGAACCCTAACCCTAACCCTTTCCCGAAGCCTGACCCTCACCCGTCCCCTAATCCTAACCCGTACGCTGACACTAACCTGCGCCCTCACACGTACGCTCCCCCTAAAGCGGTGTCGTACCCTCACCTGGACCCTAAACCGTCCCCGTCCCCTAACCCTAACCCTAGCCCGAACCCTAACCCTAACCCTTCCCCGAAGCCTGACCCTCACCCGTCCCCTAATCCTAACCCGTACGCTGACACTAACCTGCGCCCTCACACGTACGCTCCCCCTAAAGCGTTGTCGTACCCTCACCTGGACCCTAAACCGTCCCCGTCCCCTAACCCTAACCCTAGCCCGAACCCTAACCCTAACCCTTCCCCGAAGCCTGACCCTCACCCGTCCCCTAATCCTAACCCGTACGCTGACACTAACCCGCGCCCTCACACGTACGCTCCCCCTAAAGCGTGGTCGTACCCTCACCTGGACCCTAAACCGTCCCCGTCCCCTAACCCTAACCCTAGCCTGAACCCTAACCCTAACCCTTCCCCGAAGCCTGACCCTCACCCGTCCCCTAATCCTAACCCGTACGCTGACACTAACCCGCGCCCTCACACGTACGCTCCCCCTAAAGCGTGGTCGTACCCTCACCTGGACCCTAAACTGTCCCCGTCCCCTAACCCTAACCCTAGCCCGAACCCTAACCCTAACCCTTCCCCGAAGCCTGACCCTCACCCGTCCCCTAATCCTAACCCGTACGCTGACACTAACCCGCACCCTCAAACGTACGCTCCCCCTAAAGCGTGGTCGTACCCTCACATGGACCCTAAACCGTCCCCGTCCCCTAACCCTAACCCTAGCCCGAACCCTAACCCTAACCCTTCCCCGAAGCCTGAACCTCACCCATCCCCTAATCCTAACCCGTACGCTGACACTAACCCGCGCCCTCACACGTACGCTCCCCCTAAAGCGTGGTCGTACCCTCACCTGGACCCTAAACCGTCCCCGTCCCCTAACCCTAACCCTAGCCCGAACCCTAACCCTAACCCTTCCCCGAAGCCTGACCCTCATTCGTCCCCTAATCCTAACCCGTACGCTGACACTAACCCGCGCCCTCACACGTACGCTCCCCCTAAAGCGTGGTCGTACCCTCACCTGGACCCTAAACCGTCCCCGTCCCCTAACCCTAACCCTAGCCCGAACCCTAACCCTAACCCTTTCCCGAAGCCTGACCCTCACCCGTCCCCTAATCCTAACCCGTACGCTGACACTAACCTGCGCCCTCACACGTACGCTCCCACTAAAGCGGTGTCGTACCCTCACCTGGACCCTAAACCGTCCCCGTCCCCTAACCCTAACCCTAGCCCGAACCCTAACCCTAACCCTTCCCCGAAGCCTGACCCTCACCCGTCCCCTAATCCTAAACCGTACGCTGACACTAACCTGCGCCCTCACACGTACGCTCCCCCTAAAGCGTTGTCGTACCCTCACCTGGACCCTAAACCGTCTCCGTCCCCTAAACCTAACCCTAGCCCGAACCCTAACCCTAACCCTTCCCCGAAGCCTGACACTCATCCGTCCCCTAATCCTAACCCGTACGCTGACACTAACCCGCGCCCTCACACGTACGCTCCCCCCAAAGCGTGGTCGTACCCTCACCTGGACCCTAAACTGTCCCCGTCCCCTAACCCTAACCCTAGCCCGAACCCTAACCCTAACACTTCCCCGAAGCCTGACCCTCACCCGTCCCCTAATCCTAACCCGTACGCTGACACTAACCCGCGCCCTCACACGTACGCTCCCCCTAAAGCGTGGTCGTACCCTCACCTGGACCCTAAACCGTCCCCGTCCCCTAACCCTAACCCTAGCCCGAACCCTAACCCTAACCCTTCCCCGAAGCCTGACCCTCACCCGTCCCCTAATCCTAACCCATACGCTGACACTAACCCGCGCCCTCACACATACGCTCCCCCTAAAGCGTGGTCGTACCCTCACCTGGACCCTAAACCGTCCCCGTCCCCTAACCCTAACCCTAGCCCGAACCCTAACCCTAACCCTTCCCCGAAGCCTGACCCTCACCCGTCCCCTAATCCTAACCCGTACGCTGACACTAACCCGCGCCCTCACACGTACGCTCCCCCTAAAGCGTTGTCGTACCCTCACCTGGACCCTAAACCGTCCCCGTCCCCTAACCCTAACCCTAGCCTGAACCCTAACCCTAACCCTTCCCCGAAGCCTGACCCTCACCCGTCCCCTAATCCTAACCCGTACGCTGACACTAACCCGCGCCCTCACACGTACGCTCCTCCTAAAGCGTGGTCGTACCCTCACCTGGACCCTAAACCGTCCCCGTCCCCTAACCCTAACCCTAGCCCGAACCCTAACCCTAACCCTTCCCCGAAGCCTGACCCTCACCCGTCCCCTAATCCTAACCCGTACGCTGACACTAACCCGCGCCCTCACACGTACGCTCCCCCTAAATCGTTGTCGTACCCTCACCTGGACCCTAAACCGCCCCGTCCCCTAACCCTAACCCTAGCCCGAACCCTAACCCTAACCCTTTCCCGAAGCCTGACCCTCACCCGTCCCCTAATCCTAACCCGTACGCTGACACTAACCTGCGCCCTCACACGTACGCTCCCCCTAAAGCGGTGTCGTACCCTCACCTGGACCCTAAACCGTCCCCGTCCCCTAACCCTAACCCTAGCCCGAACCCTAACCCTAACCCTTCCCCGAAGCCTGACCCTCACCCGTCCCCTAATCCTAACCCGTACGCTGACACTAACCTGCGCCCTCACACGTACGCTCCCCCTAAAGCGTTGTCGTACCCTCACCTGGACCCTAAACCGTCCCCGTCCCCTAACCCTAACCCTAGCCCGAACCCTAACCCTAACCCTTCCCCGAAGCCTGACCCTCACCCGTCCCCTAATCCTAACCCGTACGCTGACACTAACCCGCGCCCTCACACGTACGCTCCCCCTAAAGCGTGGTCGTACCCTCACCTGGACCCTAAACCGTCCCCGTCCCCTAACCCTAACCCTAGCCTGAACCCTAACCCTAACCCTTCCCCGAAGCCTGACCCTCACCCGTCCCCTAATCCTAACCCGTACGCTGACACTAACCCGCGCCCTCACACGTACGCTCCCCCTAAAGCGTGGTCGTACCCTCACCTGGACCCTAAACTGTCCCCGTCCCCTAACCCTAACCCTAGCCCGAACCCTAACCCTAACCCTTCCCCGAAGCCTGACCCTCACCCGTCCCCTAATCCTAACCCGTACGCTGACACTAACCCGCACCCTCAAACGTACGCTCCCCCTAAAGCGTGGTCGTACCCTCACATGGACCCTAAACCGTCCCCGTCCCCTAACCCTAACCCTAGCCCGAACCCTAACCCTAACCCTTCCCCGAAGCCTGAACCTCACCCATCCCCTAATCCTAACCCGTACGCTGACACTAACCCGCGCCCTCACACGTACGCTCCCCCTAAAGCGTGGTCGTACCCTCACCTGGACCCTAAACCGTCCCCGTCCCCTAACCCTAACCCTAGCCCGAACCCTAACCCTAACCCTTCCCCGAAGCCTGACCCTCACCCGTCCCCTAATCCTAACCCATACGCTGACACTAACCCGCGCCCTCACACATACGCTCCCCCTAAAGCGTGGTCGTACCCTCACCTGGACCCTAAACCGTCCCCGTCCCCTAACCCTAACCCTAGCCCGAACCCTAACCCTAACCCTTCCCCGAAGCCTGACCCTCACCCGTCCCCTAATCCTAACCCGTACGCTGACACTAACCCGCGCCCTCACACGTACGCTCCCCCTAAAGCGTTGTCGTACCCTCACCTGGACCCTAAACCGTCCCCGTCCCCTAACCCTAACCCTAGCCTGAACCCTAACCCTAACCCTTCCCCGAAGCCTGACCCTCACCCGTCCCCTAATCCTAACCCGTACGCTGACACTAACCCGCGCCCTCACACGTACGCTCCTCCTAAAGCGTGGTCGTACCCTCACCTGGACCCTAAACCGTCCCCGTCCCCTAACCCTAACCCTAGCCCGAACCCTAACCCTAACCCTTCCCCGAAGCCTGACCCTCACCCGTCCCCTAATCCTAACCCGTACGCTGACACTAACCCGCGCCCTCACACGTACGCTCCCCCTAAAGCGTGGTCGTACCCTCACCTGGACCCTAAACCGTCCCCGTCCCCTAACCCTAACCCTAGCCTGAACCCTAACCCTAACCCTTCCCCGAAGCCTGACCCTCACCCGTCCCCTAATCCTAACCCGTACGCTGACACTAACCCGCGCCCTCACACGTACGCTCCCCCTAAAGCGTGGTCGTACCCTCACCTGGACCCTAAACTGTCCCCGTCCCCTAACCCTAACCCTAGCCCGAACCCTAACCCTAACCCTTCCCCAAAGCCTGACCCTCACCCGTCCCCTAATCCTAACCCGTACGCTGACACTAACCCGCACCCTCAAACGTACGCTCCCCCTAAAGCGTGGTCGTACCCTCACATGGACCCTAAACCGTCCCCGTCCCCTAACCCTAACCCTAGCCCGAACCCTAACCCTAACCCTTCCCCGAAGCCTGAACCTCACCCATCCCCTAATCCTAACCCGTACGCTGACACTAACCCGCGCCCTCACACGTACGCTCCCCCTAAAGCGTGGTCGTACCCTCACCTGGACCCTAAACCGTCCCCGTCCCCTAACCCTAACCCTAGCCCGAACCCTAACCCTAACCCTTCCCCGAAGCCTGACCCTCACCCGTCCCCTAATCCTAACCCGTATGCTGACACTAACCCGCGCCCTCACACGTACGCTCCCCCTAAAGCGTGGTCGTACCCTCACCTGGACCCTAAACCGTCCCCGTCCCCTAACCCTAACCCTAGCCTGAACCCTAACCCTAACCCTTCCCCGAAGCCTGACCCTCACCCGTCCCCTAATCCTAACCCGTACGCTGACACTAACCCGCGCCCTCACACGTACGCTCCCCCTAAAGCGTGGTCGTACCCTCACCTGGACCCTAAACCGTCCCCGTCCCCTAACCCTAACCCTAGCCCGAACCCTAACCCTAACCCTTCCCCGAAGCCTGACCCTCATTCGTCCCCTAATCCTAACCCGTACGCTGACACTAACCCGCGCCCTCACACGTACGCTCCCCCTAAAGCGTGGTCGTACCCTCACCTGGACCCTAAACCGTCCCCGTCCCCTAACCCTAACCCTAGCCCGAACCCTAACCCTAACCCTTTCCCGAAGCCTGACCCTCACCCGTCCCCTAATCCTAACCCGTACGCTGACACTAACCTGCGCCCTCACACGTACGCTCCCACTAAAGCGGTGTCGTACCCTCACCTGGACCCTAAACCGTCCCCGTCCCCTAACCCTAACCCTATCCCGAACCCTAACCCTAACCCTTCCCCGAAGCCTGACCCTCACCCGTCCCCTAATCCTAAACCGTACGCTGACACTAACCTGCGCCCTCACACGTACGCTCCCCCTAAAGCGTTGTCGTACCCTCACCTGGACCCTAAACCGTCTCCGTCCCCTAAACCTAACCCTAGCCCGAACCCTAACCCTAACCCTTCCCCGAAGCCTGACACTCATCCGTCCCCTAATCCTAACCCGTACGCTGACACTAACCCGCGCCCTCACACGTACGCTCCCCCCAAAGCGTGGTCGTACCCTCACCTGGACCCTAAACCGTCCCCGTCCCCTAACCCTAACCCTAGCCCGAACCCTAACCCTAACACTTCCCCGAAGCCTGACCCTCACCCGTCCCCTAATCCTAACCCATACGCTGACACTAACCCGCGCCCTCACACGTACGCTCCCCCTAAAGCGTGGTCGTACCCTCACCTGGACCCTAAACCGTCCCCGTCCCCTAACCCTAACCCTAGCCCGAACCCTAACCCTAACCCTTCCCCGAAGCCTGACCCTCACCCGTCCCCTAATCCTAACCCATACGCTGACACTAACCCGCGCCCTCACACATACGCTCCCCCTAAAGCGTGGTCGTACCCTCACCTGGACCCTAAACCGTCCCCGTCCCCTAACCCTAACCCTAGCCCGAACCCTAACCCTAACCCTTCCCCGAAGCCTGACCCTCACCCGTCCCCTAATCCTAACCCGTACGCTGACACTAACCCGCGCCCTCACACGTACGCTCCCCCTAAAGCGTTGTCGTACCCTCACCTGGACCCTAAACCGTCCCCGTCCCCTAACCCTAACCCTAGCCTGAACCCTAACCCTAACCCTTCCCCGAAGCCTGACCCTCACCCGTCCCCTAATCCTAACCCGTACGCTGACACTAACCCGCGCCCTCACACGTACGCTCCTCCTAAAGCGTGGTCGTACCCTCACCTGGACCCTAAACCGTCCCCGTCCCCTAACCCTAACCCTAGCCCGAACCCTAACCCTAACCCTTCCCCGAAGCCTGACCCTAACCCGTCCCCTAATCCTAACCCGTAGTTCGCTGACACTAACCCGCGCCCTCACACATACGCTCCCCCTAAAGTGTTGTCGTACCCTCACCTGGAACCTAAACCGTCCCCGTACCCTAACCCTATCCCTAGCCCGAACCCTAACCCTAACTCTTCCCCGAAGCCTGACCCTCACCCGTCCCCTAATCCTAACCCGTACGCTGACACTAACCCGCGCCCTCACACGTACGCTCCCCCTAAAGCGTTGTCGTACCCTCACCTGGACCCTAAACCGTCCCCGTCCCCTAACCCTAACCCTAGCCCGAACCCTAACCCTAACCCGTCCCCGAAGCCTGACCCTCACCCGTCCCCTAATCCTAACCCGTACGCTGACACTAACCCGCGCCCTCACACGTACGCTCCCCCTAAAGCGTTGTCGTACCCTCACCTGGGCCCTAAACCGTCCCCGTCCCCTAACCCTAACCCTAGCCCGAACCCTAACCCTAACCCTTCCCCGAAGTCTGACCCTCACCCGTCCCCTAATCCTAACCCGTACGCTGACACTAACCCGCGCCCTGACACGTACGCTCCCCCTAAAGCGTTGTCGTACCCTCACCTGGACCCTAAACCGTCCCCGTCCCCTAACCCTAACCCTAGCCTGAACCCTAACCCTAACCCTTCCCCGAAGCCTGACCCTCACCCGTCCCCTAATCCTAACCCGTACGCTGACACTAACCCGCGCCCTCACACGTACGCTCCCCCTAAAGCGTGGTCGTACCCTCACCTGGACCCTAAACCGTCCCCGTCCCCTAACCCTAACCCTAGCCCGAACCCTAACCCTAACCCTTCCCCGAAGCCTGACCCTCACCCGTCCCCTAATCCTAACCCGTACGCTGACACTAACCCGCGCCGTCACACGTACGCTCCCCCTAAAGCGTTGTCGTACCCTCACCCGGACCCCAAATCGTCCCCTAACCCTAACCCTAGCCCGAACCCTAACCCTAACCCTTCCCCGAAGCCTGACCCTCACCCGTCCCCTAATCCTAACCCGTACGCTGACACTAACCCGCGCCCTCACACGTACGCTCCCCCTAAATCGTTGTCGTACCCTCACCTGGACCCTAAACCGCCCCGTCCCCTAACCCTAACCCTAGCCCGAACCCTAACCCTAACCCTTCCCCGAAGCCTGACCCTCACCCGTCCCCTAATCCTAACCGATACGCTGACACTAACCCGCGCCCTCACACGTACGCTCCCCCTAAAGCGTGGTCGTACCCTCACCTGGACCCTAAACCGTCCCCGTCCCCTAACCCTAACCCTTGCCCGAACCCTAACCCTAACCCTTCCCCGAAGCCTGACCCTCACCCGTCCCCTAATCCTAACCCGTACGCTGACACTAACCCGCGCCCTCACACGTTCGCTCCCCCTAAAGCGTTGTTGTACCCTCACCTGGACCCTAAACCGTCCCCGTCCCCTAACCCTAACCCTAGCCCGAAACCTAACCCTAACCCTTCCCCGAAGCCTGACCCTCACCCGTCCCCTAATCCTAACCCGTACGCTGACACTAACCCGCGCCCTCACACGTACGCTCCCCCTAAAGCCTGGTCGTACCCTCACCTGGACCCTAAACCGTCCCCGTCCCCTAACCCTAACCCTAGCCCGAACCCTAACCCTAACCCTTCCCCGAAGCCTGAGCCTCACCCGTCCCCTAATCCTAACCCGTACGCTGACACTAACCCGTGCCCTCACAGGTACGCTCCCCCTAAAGCGTTGTCGTACCCTCACCTGGACCCTAAACCGTTCCCATCCCCTAACCCTAAACCTAGCCCGAACCCTAACCCTAACCCTTCCCCGAAGCCTGACCCTCACCCGTCCCCTAATCCTAACCCGTACGCTGACACTAACCCGCGCCCTCATACGTACGCTCCCCCTAAAGCGTTGTCGTACCCTCACCTGGACCCTAAACCGCCCCGTCCCCTAACCCTAACCCTAGCCCGAACCCTAACCCTAACCCTTCCCCGAAGCCTGACCCTCACCCGTCCCCTAATCCTAACCCGTACGCTGACACTAACCCGCGCCCTCACACGTACGCTCCCCCTAAAGCGTGGTCGTACCCTCACCTGGACCCTAAACCGTCCCCGTCCCCTAACCCTAACCCTTGCCCGAACCCTAACCCTAACCCTTCCCCGAAGCCTAACCCTCACCCGTCCCCTAATCCTAACCCGTACGCTGACAATAACCCGCGCCCTCACACGTACGCTCCCCCTAAAGCGTTGTCGTACCCTCACCTGGACCCTAAACCGTCCCTGTCCCCTAACCCTAACCCTAGCCCGAACCCTAACCCTAACCCTTCCCCGAAGCCTGACCCTCACCCGTCCCCTAATCCTAACCCGTACGCTGACACTAACCTGCGCCCTCACACGTACGCTCCCACTAAAGCGGTGTCGTACCCTCACCTGGACCCTAAACCGTCCCCGTCCCCTAACCCTAACCCTAGCCCGAACCCTAACCCTAACCCTTCCCCGAAGCCTGACCCTCACCCGTCCCCTAATCCTAAACCGTACGCTGACACTAACCCACGCCCTCACACGTACGCTCCCCCTAAAGCGTTGTCGTACCCTCACCTGGACCCTAAACCGTCCCCGTCCCCTAAACCTAACCCTAGCCCGAACCCTAACCCTAACCCTTCCCCGAAGCCTGACACTCATCCGTCCCCTAATCCTAACCCGTACGCTGACACTAACCCGCGCCCTCACACGTACGCTCCCCCCAAAGCGTGGTCGTACCCTCACCTGGACCCTAAACCGTCCCCGTCCCCTAACCCTAACCCTAGCCCGAATCCTAACCCTAACACTTCCCCGAAGCCTGACCCTCACCCGTCCCCTAATCCTAACCCGTACGCTGACACTAACCCGCGCCCTCACACGTACGCTCCCCCTAAAGCGTGGTCGTACCCTCACCTGGACCCTAAACCGTCCCCGTCCCCTAACCCTAACCCTAGCCCGAACCCTAACTCTAACCCTTCCCCGAAGCCTGACCCTCACCCGTCCCCTAATCCTAACCCATACGCTGACACTAACCCGCGCCCTCACACATACGCTCCCCCTAAAGCGTGGTCGTACCCTCACCTGGACCCTAAACCGTCCCCGTCCCCTAACCCTAACCCTAGCCCGAACCCTAACCCTAACCCTTCCCCGAAGCCTGACCCTCACCCGTCCCGTAATCCTAACCCGTACGCTGACACTAACCCGCGCCGTCACACGTACGCTCCCCCTAAAGCGTTGTCGTACCCTCACCCGGACCCCAAACCGTCCCCGTCCCCTAACCCTAACCCTAGCCCGAACCCTAACCCTAACCCTTCCCCGAAGCCTGACCCTCACCCGTCCCCTAATCCTAACCCGTACGCTGACACTAACCCGCGCCCTCATACGTACGCTCCCCCTAAAGCGTTGTCGTACCCTCACCTGGACCCTAAACCGCCCCGTCCCCTAACCCTAACCCTAGCCCGAACCCTAACCCTAACCCTTCCCCGAAGCCTGACCCTCACCCGTCCCCTAATCCTAACCCGTACGCTGACACTAACCCGCGCCCTCACACGTACGCTCCCCCTAAAGCGTGGTCGTACCCTCACCTGGACCCTAAACCGTCCCCGTCCCCTAACCCTAACCCTTGCCCGAACCCTAACAATAACCCTTCCCCGAAGCCTAACCCTCACCCGTCCCCTAATCCTAACCCGTACGCTGACGCTAACCCGCGCCCTCACACGTACGCTCCCCCTAAAGCGTTGTCGTACCCTCACCTGGACCCTAAACCGTCCCTGTCCCCTAACCCTAACCCTAGCCCGAACCCTAACCCTAACCCTTCCCCGAAGCCTGACCCTCACCCGTCCCCTAATCCTAACCCGTACGCTGACACTAACCCGCGCCCTCACACGTACGCTCCCACTAAAGCGGTGTCGTACCCTCACCTGGACCCTAAACCGTCCCCGTCCCCTAACCCTAACCCTAGCCCGAACCCTAACCCTAACCCTTCCCCGAAGCCTGACCCTCACCCGTCCCCTAATCCTAAACCGTACGCTGACACTAACCCACGCCCTCACACGTACGCTCCCCCTAAAGCGTTGTCGTACCCTCACCTGGACCCTAAACCGTCCCCGTCCCCTAAACCTAACCCTAGCCCGAACCCTAACCCTAACCCTTCCCCGAAGCCTGACACTCATCCGTCCCCTAATCCTAACCCGTACGCTGACACTAACCCGCGCCCTCACACGTACGCTCCCCCCAAAGCGTGGTCGTACCCTCACCTGGACCCTAAACCGTCCCCGTCCCCTAACCCTAACCCTAGCCCGAACCCTAACCCTAACACTTCCCCGAAGCCTGACCCTCACCCGTCCCCTAATCCTAACCCGTACGCTGACACTAACCCGCGCCCTCACACGTACACTCCCCCTAAAGCGTGGTCGTACCCTCACCTGGACCCTAAACCGTCCCCGTCCCCTAACCCTAACCCTAGCCCGAACCCTAACCCTAACACTTCCCCGAAGCCTGACCCTCACCCGTCCCCTAATCCTAACCCATACGCTGACACTAACCCGCGCCCTCACACATACGCTCCCCCTAAAGCGTGGTCGTACCCTCACCTGGACCCTAAACCGTCCCCGTCCCCTAACCCTAACCCTAGCCCGAACCCTAACCCTAACCCTTCCCCGAAGCCTGACCCTCATCCGTCCCCTAATCCTAACCCGTACGCTGACACTAACCCGCGCCCTCACACGTACGCTCCCCCTAAAGCGTTGTCGTACCCTCACCTGGACCCTAAACCGTCCCCGTCCCCTAACCCTAACCCTAGCCTGAACCCTAACCCTAACCCTTCCCCGAAGCCTGACCCTCACCCGTCCCCTAATCCTAACCCGTACGCTGACACTAACCCGCGCCCTCACACGTACGCTCCCCCTAAAGCGTGGTCGTACCCTCACCTGGACCCTAAACCGTCCCCGTCCCCTAACCCTAACCCTAGCCCGAACCCTAACCCTAACCCTTCCCCGAAGCCTGACCCTAACCCGTCCCCTAATCCTAACCCGTAGTTCGCTGACACTAACCTGCGCCCTCACACATACGCTCCCCCTAAAGTGTTGTCGTACCCTCACCTGGACCCTAAACCGTCCCCGTACCCTAACCCTATCCCTAGCCCGAACCCTAACCCTAACTCTTCCCCGAAGCCTGACCCTCACCCGTCCCCTAATCCTAACCCGTACGCTGACACTAACCCGCGCCCTCACACGTACGCTCCCCCTATAGCGTTGTCGTACCCTCACCTGGACCCTAAACCGTCCCCGTCCCCTAACCCTAACCCTAGCCCGAACCCTAACCCTAACCCGTCCCCGAAGCCTGACCCTCACCCGTCCCCTAATCCTAACCCGTACGCTGACACTAACCCGCGCCCTCACACGTACGCTCCCCCTAAAGCGTTGTCGTACCCTCACCTGGGCCCTAAACCGTCCCCGTCCCCTAACCCTAACCCTAGCCCGAACCCTAACCCTAACCCTTCCCCGAAGCCTGACCCTCACCCGTCCCCTAATCCTAACCCGTACGCTGACACTAACCCGCGCCCTCACACGTACGCTCCCCCTAAAGCGTTGTCGTACCCTCACCTGGACCCTAAACCGTCCCCGTCCCCTAACCCTAACCCTAGCCTGAACCCTAACCCTAACCCTTCCCCGAAGCCTGACCCTCACCCGTCCCCTAATCCTAACCCGTACGCTGACACTAACCCGCGCCCTCACACGTACGCTCCCCCTAAAGCGTGGTCGTACCCTCACCTGGACCCTAAACCGTCCCCGTCCCCTAACCCTAACCCTAGCCCGAACCCTAACCCTAACCCTTCCCCGAAGCCTGACCCTCACCCGTCCCCTAATCCTAACCCGTACGCTGACACTAACCCGCGCCGTCACACGTACGCTCCCCCTAAAGCGTTGTCGTACCCTCACCCGGACCCCAAATCGTCCCCTAACCCTAACCCTAGCCTGAACCCTAACCTTAACCCTTCCCCGAAGCCTGACCCTCACCCGTCCCCTAATCCTAACCCGTACGCTGACACTAACCCGCGCCCTCACACGTACGCTCCCCCTAAATCGTTGTCGTACCCTCACCTGGACCCTAAACCGCCCCGTCCCCTAACCCTAACCCTAGCCCGAACCCTAACCCTAACCCTTCCCCGAAGCCTGACCCTCACCCGTCCCCTAATCCTAACCCGTACGCTGACACTAACCCGCGCCCTCACACGTACGCTCCCCCTAAAGCGTTGTTGTACCCTCACCTGGACCCTAAACCGTCCCCGTCCCCTAACCCTAACCCTAGCCCGAAACCTAACCCTAACCCTTCCCCGAAGCCTGACCCTCACCCGTCCCCTAATCCTAACCCGTACGCTGACACTAACCCGCGCCCTCACACGTACGCTCCCCCTAAAGCCTGGTCGTACCCTCACCTGGACCCTAAACCGTCCCCGTCCCCTAACCCTAACCCTAGCCCGAACCCTAACCCTAACCCTTCCCCGAAGCCTGACCCTCACCCGTCCCCTAATCCTAACCCGTACGCTGACACTAACCCGTGCCCTCACAGGTACGCTCCCCCTAAAGCGTTGTCGTACCCTCACCTGGACCCCAAACCGTCCCCGTCCCCTAACCCTAACCCTAGCCCGAACCCTAACCCTAACCCTTCCCCGAAGCCTGACCCTCACCCGTCCCCTAATCCTAACCCGTACGCTGACACTAACCCGCGCCCTCACACGTACGCTCCCCCTAAAGCGTGGTCGTACCCTCACCTGGACCCTAAACCGACCCCGTCCCCTAACCCTAACCCTAGCCTGAACCCTAACCCTAACCCTTCCCCGAAGCCTGACCGTCACCCGTCCCCTAATCCTAACCCGTACGCTGACACTAACCCGCACCCTCACACGTACGCTCCCCCTAAAGCGTGGTCGTACCCTCACCTGGACCCTAAACCGTCCCCGTCCCCTAACCCTAACCCTAGCCCGAACCCTAACCCTAACCCTTCCCCGAAGCCTGACCCTCACCCGTCCCCTAATCCTAACCCGTACGCTGACACTAACCCGCGCCCTCACACGTACGCTCCCCCTAAAGCGTTGTCGTACCCTCACCTGGACCCTAAACCGTCCCCGTCCCCTAACCCTAACCCTAGCCCGAACCCTAACCCTAACCCTTCCCCGAAGCCTGACCCTCACCCGTCCCCTAATCCTAACCCGTACGCTGACACTAACCCGCGCCCTCACACGTACGCTCCCCCTAAAGCGTGGTCGTACCCTCACCTGGACCCTAAACCGTCCCCGTCCCCTAACCCTAACCCTAGCCCGAACCCTAACCCTAACCCTTCCCCGAAGCCTGACCCTCACCCGTCCCGTAATCCTAACCCGTACGCTGACACTAACCCGCGCCGTCACACGTACGCTCCCCCTAAAGCGTTGTCGTACCCTCACCCGGACCCCAAACCGTCCCCGTCCCCTAACCCTAACCCTAGCCCGAACCCTAACCCTAACCCTTCCCCGAAGCCTGACCCTCACCCGTCCGCTAATCCTAACCCGTATGCTGACACTAACCCGCGCCCTCATACGTACGCTCCCCCTAAAGCGTTGTCGTACCCTCACCTGGACCCTAAACCGCCCCGTCCCCTAACCCTAACCCTAGCCCGAACCCTAACCCTAACCCTTCCCCGAAGCCTGACCCTCACCCGTCCCCTAATCCTAACCCATACGCTGACACTAACCCGCGCCCTCACACTTACGCTCCCCCTAAAGCGTGGTCGTACCCTCACCTGGACCCTAAACCGTCCCCGTCCCCTAACCCTAACCCTTGCCCGAACCCTAACCCTAACCCTTCCCCGAAGCCTAACCCTCACCCGTCCCCTAATCCTAACCCGTACGCTGACACTAACCCGCGCCCTCACACGTACGCTCCCCCTAAAGCGTTGTCGTACCCTCACCTGAACCCTAAACCGTCCCTGTCCCCTAACCCTAACCCTAGCCCGAACCCTAACCCTAACCCTTCCCCGAAGCCTGACCCTCACCCGTCCCCTAACCCTAACCCGTACGCTGACACTAACCCACGCCCTCACACGTACGCTCCCCCTAAAGTGTTGTCGTACCCTCACCTGGACCCTAAACCGTCCCCGTCCCCTAACCCTAACCCTGGCCCGAACCCTAACCCTAACCCTTCCCCGAAGCCTGACCCTCACCCGTCCCCTAATCCTAACCCGTACGCTGACACTAACCCGCGCCCTCACACGTACGCTCCCCCTAAAGCGTGGTCGTACCCTCACCTGGACCCTAAACCGTCCCCGTCCCCTAACCCTAACCCTAGCCCGAACCCTAACCCTAACCCTTCCCCGAAGCCTGACCCTCACCCGTCCCCTAATCCTAACCCGTACGCTGACACTAACCCGCGCCGTCACACGTACGCTCCCCCTAAAGCGTTGTCGTACCCTCACCCGGACCCCAAACCGTCCCCGTCCCCTAACCCTAACCCTAGCCCGAACCCTAACCCTAACCCTTCCCCGAAGCCTGACCCTCACCCGTCCCCTAATCCTAACCCGTACGCTGACACTAACCCGCGCCCTCACACGTACGCTCCCCCTAAAGCGTTGTCGTACCCTCACCTGGACCCTAAACCGCCCCGTCCCCTAACCCTAACCCTAGCCCGAACCCTAACCCTAACCCTTCCCCGAAGCCTGACCCTCACCCGTCCCCTAATCCTAACCCGTACGCTGACACTAACCCGCGCCCTCACACGTACGCTCCCCCTAAAGCGTGGTCGTACCCTCACCTGGACCCTAAACCGTCCCCGTCCCCTAACCCTAACCCTTGCCCGAACCCTAACCCTAATCCTTCCCCGAAGCCTGACCCTCACCCGTCCCCTAATCCTAACCCGTACGCTGACACTAACCCGCGCCCTCACACGTACGCTCCCCCTAAAGCGTTGTCGTACCCTCACCTGGACCCTAAACCGTCCCCGTCCCCTAACCCTAACCCTAGCCCGAACCCTAACCCTAACCCTTCCCCGAAGCCTGACCCTCACCCGTCCCCTAACCCTAACCCGTACGCTGACACTAACCCGCGCCCTCACACGTACGCTCCCCCTAAAGCGTTGTCGTACCCTCACCTGGGCCCTAAACCGTCCCCGTCCCCTAACCCTAACCCTAGCCCGAACCCTAACCCTAATCCTTCCCCGAAGCCTGACCCTCACCCGTCCCCTAATCCTAACCCGTACGCTGACACTAACCAGCGCCCTCACACGTACGCTCCCCCTAAAGCGTTGTCGTACCCTCACCTGTACCCTAAACCGTCCCCGTCCCCTAACCCTAACCCTAGCCCGAACCCTAACCCTAACCCTTCCCAGAAGCCTGACCCTCACCCGTCCCCTAATCCTAACCCGTACGCTGACACTAACCCGCGCCCTCACACGTACACTCCCCCAAAAGCGTTGTCGTACCCTCACCTGGACCCTAAACCGTCCCCGTGCCCTAACCCTAACCCTAGCCCGAACCCTAACCCTTACCCTTCCCCGAAGCCTGACCCTCACCCGTCCCCTAATCCTAACCCGTACGCTGACACTAACCCGCGTCCTCACACGTACGCTCCCCCTAAAGCGTTGTCGTACCCTCACCTGGACCCTCAACCGTCCCCGTCCCCTAACCCTAACCCTAGCCCGAACCCTAACCCTAACGCTTCCCCGAAGCCTGACCCTCACCCCTCCCCTAATCCTAACCCGTACGCTGACACTAACCCGCGCCCTCACACGTACGCTCCCACTAAAGCGTTTTCGTACCCTCACCTGGACCCTAAACCGTCCCCGTCCCCTAACCCTAACCCTAGCCCGAACCCTAACCCTAACCCTTCCCCGAAGCCTGACCCTCACCCGTCCCCTAATCCTAACCCGTACGCTGACACTAACCCTCGCCCTCACACGTACGCTCCCCCTAAAGCGTTCTCGTACCCTCACCTGGACCCTAAACCGTCCCCGTCCCATAACCCTAACCCTAACCCTAGCCCGAACCCTAACCCTAACCCTTCCCCGAAGCCTGACCCTCACCCGTCCCCTAATCCTAACCCGTACGCTGACACTAACCCACGCCCTCACACGTAGGCTCCCCATAAAGCGTTGTCGTACCCTCACCTGGACCCTAAACCGTCCCCGTCCCCTAACCCTAATCCTAACCCGAACCCTAACTCTAACCCTTCCCCGAAGCCTGACCCTCACCCGTCCCCTAATCCGAAACCGTACGCTGACACTAACCCGCGCCCTCACACGTACGCTCCCCCTAAAGCGTTGTTGTACCCTCACCTGGACCCTAAACCGTCCCCGTTCCCTAACCCTAACCCTAGCCCGAACCCTAACCCTAACCCTTCCCCGAAGCCTGACCCTCACCCGTCCCCTAATCCTAACCCGTACGCTGACACTAACCCGCGCCCTCACACGTACGCTCCCCCTAAAGCGTGGTCGTACCCTCACCTGGACCCTAAACCGTCCCCGTCCCCTAACCCTATCCCTAGCCCGAACCCTAACCCTAACCCTTCCCCGAAGCCTGAACCTCACCCATCCCCTAATCCTAACCCGTACGCTGACACTAACCCGCGCCCTCACACGTACGCTCCCCCTAAAGCGTGGTCGTACCCTCACCTGGACCCTAAACCGTCCCCGTCCCCTAACCCTAACCCTAGCCCGAACCCTAACCCTAACCCTTCCCCGAAGCCTGACCCTCACCCGTCCCCTAATCCTAACCCGTACGCTGACACTAACCCGCGCCCTCACACGTACGCTCCCCCTAAAGCGTGGTCGTACCCTCACCTGGACCCTAAACCGTCCCCGTCCCCTAACCCTAACCGTAGCCTGAACCCTAACCCTAACCCTTCCCCGAAGCCTGACCGTCACCCGTCCCCTAATCCTAACCCGTACGCTGACACTAACCCGCGCCCTCACACGTACGCTCCCCCTAAAGCGTGGTCGTACCCTCACCTGGACCCTAAACCGTCCCCGTCCCCTAACCCTAACCCTAGCCCGAACCCTAACCCTAACCCTTCCCCGAAGCCTGACCCTCACCCGTCCCCTAATCCTAACCCGTACGCTGACACTAACCCGCGCCCTCACACGTACGCTCCCCCTAAAGTGTTGTCGTACCCTCACCTGGACCCTAAACCGTCCCCGTCCCCTAACCCTAACCCTAGCCCGAACCCTAACCCTAACCCTTCCCCGAAGCCTGACCCTCACCCGTCCCCTAATCCTAACCCGTACGCTGACACTAACCCGCGCCCTCACACGTACGCTCCCCCTAAAGCGTGGTCGTACCCTCACCTGGACCCTAAACCGTCCCCGTCCCCTAACCCTAACCCTAGCCCGAACCCTAACCCTAACCCTTCCCCGAAGCCTGACCCTCACCCGTCCCCTAATCCTAACCCGTACGCTTACACTAACCCGCGCCGTCACACGTACGCTCCCCCTAAAGCGTTGTCGTACTCTCACCCGGACCCCAAACCGTCCCCGTCCCCTAACCCTAACCCTAGCCCGAACCCTAACCCTAACCCTTCCCCGAAGCCTGACCCTCACCCGTCCCCTAATCCTAACCCGTACGCTGACACTAACCCGCGCCCTCACACGTACGCTCCCCCTAAAGCGTTGTCGTACCCTCACCCGGACCCCAAACCGTCCCCGTCCCCTAACCCTAACCCTAGCCCGAACCCTAACCCTAACCCTTCCCCGAAGCCTGACCCTCACCCGTCCCCTAATCCTAGCCCGTACGCTGACACTAACCCGCGCCCTCACACGTACGCTCCCCCTAAAGCGTTGTCGTACCCTCACCTGGACCCTAAACCGCCCCGTCCCCTAACCCTAACCCTAGCCCGAACCCTAACCCTAACCCTTCCCCGAAGCCTGACCCTCACCCGTCCCCTAATCCTAACCCGTACGCTGACACTAACCCGCGCCCTCACACGTACGCTCCCCCTAAAGCGTGGTCGTACCCTCACCTGGACCCTAAACCGTCCCCGTCCCCTAACCCTAACCCTTGCCCGAACCCTAACCCTAATCCTTCCCCGAAGCCTGACCCTCACCCGTCCCCTAATCCTAACCCGTACGCTGACACTAACCCGCGCCCTCACACGTACGCTCCCCCTAAAGCGTTGTCGTACCCTCACCTGGACCCTAAACCGTCCCCGTCCCCTAACCCTAACCCTACCCCGAACCCTAACCCTAACCCTTCCCCGAAGCCTGACCCTCACCCGTCCCCTAACCCTAACCCGTACGCTGACACTAACCTGCGCCCTCACACGTACGCTCCCCCTAAAGCGTTGTCGTACCCTCACCTGGGCCCTAAACCGTCCCCGTCCCCTAACCCTAACCCTAGCCCGAACCATAACCCTAATCCTTCCCCGAAGCCTGACCCTCACCCGTCCCCTAATCCTAACCCGTACGCTGACACTAACCCGCGCCCTCACACGTACGCTCCCCCTAAAGCGTTGTCGTACCCTCACCTGTACCCTAAACCGTCCCCGTCCCCTAACCCTAACCCTAGCCCGAACCCTAACCCTAACCCTTCCCCGAAGCCTGACCCTCACCCGTCCCCTAATCCTAACCCGTACGCTGACACTAACCCGCGCCCTCACACGTACGCTCCCCCTAAAGCGTTGTCGTACCCTCACCTGGACCCTAAACCGTCCCCGTCCCCTAAAACTAACCCTAGCCCGAACCCTAACCCTAACACTTCCCCGAAGCCTGAACCTCAACCGTCCCATAATCCTAACCCGTACGCTGACACTAACCCGCGCCCTCACACGTACACTCCCCCTAAAGCGTTGTCGTACCCTCACCTGGGCCCTAAACCGTCCCCGTCCCCTAACCCTAACCCTAGCCCGAACCCTAACCCTAACCCTTCCCCGAAGCCTGACCCTCACCCGTCCCCTAATCCTAACCCGTACGCTGACACTAACCCGCGCCGTCACACGTACGCTCCCCCTAAAGCGTTGTCGTACCCTCACCTGGACCCTAAACCGTCCCCGTCCCCTAACCCTAACCCTAGCCCGAACCCTAACCCTAACCCTTCCCCGAACCCTGACCCTCACCCGTCCCCTAATCCTAACACGTACGCTGACACTAACCCGCGCCCTCACACGTACGCTCCCCCTAAAGCGTGGTCGTACCCTCACCTGGACCCTAAACCGTCCCCGTCCCCTAACCCTAACCCTAGCCCGAACCCTAACCCTAACACTTCCCCGAAGCCTGACCCTCACCCGTCCCCTAATCCTAACCCGTACGCTGACACTAACCTGCGCCGTCACATGTACGCTCCCCCTAAAGCGTTGTCGTACCCTCACCCGGACCCCAAATCGTCCCCGTCCCCTAACCCTAGCCCGAACCCTAACCCTAACCCTTCCCCGAAGCCTGACCCTCACCCGTCCCCTAGTCCTAACCCGTACGCTGACACTAACCCGCGCCCTCACACGTACGCTCCCCCTAAAGCGTTGTCGTACCCTCACCTGGACCCTAAACCGCCCCGTCCCCTAACCCTAACCCTAGCCCGAACCCTAACCCTAACCCTTCCCCGAAGCCTGACCCTCACCCGTCCCCTAATCCTAACCCATACGCTGACACTAACCCGCGCCCTCACACGTACGCTCCCCCTAAAGCGTGGTCGTACCCTCACCTGGACCCTAAACCGTCCCCGTCCCCTAACCCTAACCCTTGCCCGAACCCTAACCCTAACCCTTCCCCGAAGCCTGACCCTCACCCGTCCCCTAATCCTAACCCGTACGCTGACACTAACCCGCGCCCTCACACGTACGCTCCCCCTAAAGCGTTGTTGTACCCTCACCTGGACCCTAAACCGTCCCCGTCCCCTAACCCTAACCCTAGCCCAAACCCTAACCCTAACCCTTCCCCGAAGCCTGACCCTCACCCGTCCCCTAATCCTAACCCGTACGCTGACACTAACCCGCGCCCTCACACGTACGCTCCCCCTAAAGCCTGGTCGTACCCTCACCTGGACCCTAAACCGTCCCCGTCCCCTAACCCTAACCCTAGCCCGAACCCTAACCCTAACCCTTCCCCGAAGCCTGACCCTCACCCGTCCCCTAATCCTAACCCGTACGCTGACACTAACCCGTGCCCTCACAGGTACGCTCCCCCTAAAGCGTTGTCGTACCCTCACCTGGACCCTAAACCGTCCCCGTCCCCTAACCCTAACCCTAGCCCGAACCCTAACCCTAACCCTTCCCCGAAGCCTGACCCTCACCCGTCCCCTAATCCTAACCCGTACGCTGACACTAACCCGCGCCCTCACACGTACACTCCCCCAAAAGCGTTGTCGTACCCTCACCTGGACCCTAAACCGTCCCCGTGCCCTAACCCTAACCCTAGCCTGAACCCTAACCCTAACCCTTCCCCGAAGCCTGACCCTCACCCGTCCCCTAATCCTAACCCGTACGCTGACACTAACCCGCGCCCTCACACGTACGCTCCCCCTAAAGCGTGGTCGTACCCTCACCTGGACCCTAAACCGTCCCCGTCCCCTAACCCTAACCCTAGCCTGAACCCTAACCCTAACCCTTCCCCGAAGCCTGACCGTCACCCGTCCCCTAATCCTAACCCGTACGCTGACACTAACCCGCGCCCTCACACGTACGCTCCCCCTAAAGCGTGGTCGTACCCTCACCTGGACCCTAAACCGTCCCCGTCCCCTAACCCTAACCCTAGCCCGAACCCTAACCCTAACCCTTCCCCGAAGCCTGACCCTCACCCGTCCCCTAATCCTAACCCGTACGCTGACACTAACCCGCGCCCTCACACGTACGCTCCCCCTAAAGTGTTGTTGTACCCTCACCTGGACCCTAAACCGTCCCCGTCCCCTAACCCTAACCCTAGCCCGAACCCTAACGCTAACCCTTCCCCGAAGCCTGACCCTCACCCGTCCCCTAATCCTAACCCGTACGCTGACACTAACCCGCGCCCTCACACGTACGCTCCCCCTAAAGCGTGGTCGTACCCTCACCTGGACCCTAAACCGTCCCCGTCCCCTAACCCTAACCCTAGCCCGAACCCTAACCCTAACCCTTCCCCGAAGCCTGACCCTCACCCGTCCCCTAATCCTAACCCGTACGCTGACACTAACCCGCGCCGTCACACGTACGCTCCCCCTAAAGCGTTGTCGTACTCTCACCCGGACCCCAAACCGTCCCCGTCCCCTAACCCTAACCCTAGCCCGAACCCTAACCCTAACCCTTCCCCGAAGCCTGACCCTCACCCGTCCCCTAATCCTAACCCGTACGCTGACACTAACCCGCGCCCTCACACGTACGGTCCCCCTAAAGCGTTGTCGTACCCTCACCTGGACCCTAAACCGCCCCGTGCCCTAACCCTAACCCTAGCCCGAACCCTAACCCTAACCCTTCCCCGAAGCCTGACCCTCACCCGTCCCCTAATCCTAACCCGTACGCTGACACTAACCCGCGCCCTCACACGTACGCTCCCCCTAAAGCGTGGTCGTACACTCACCTGGACCCTAAACCGTCCCCGTCCCCTAAACCTAACCCTTGCCCGAACCCTAACCCTAACCCTTCCCCGAAGCCTGACCCTCACCCGTCCCCTAATCCTAACCCGTACGCTGACACTAACCCGCGCCCTCACACGTACGCTCCCCCTAAAGCGTTGTCGTACCCTCACCTGGACCCTAAACCGTCCCCGTCCCCTAACCCTAACCCTAGCCCGAACCCTAACCCTAACTCTTCCCCGAAGCCTGACCCTCACCCGTCCCCTAACCCTAACCCGTACGCTGACACTAACCCGCGCCCTCACACGTACGCTCCCCCTAAAGCGTTGTCGTACCCTCACCTGGGCCCTAAACCGTCCCCGTCCCCTAACCCTAACCCTAGCCCGAACCCTAACCCTAATCCTTCCCCGAAGCCTGACCCTCACCCGTCCCCTAATCCTAACCCGTACGCTGACACTAACCCGCGCCCTCACACGTACGCTCCCCCTAAAGCGTTGTTGTACCCTCACCTGGACCCTAAACCGTCCCCGTCCCCTAACCCTAACCCTAGCCCGAACCCTAACCCTAAAACTTCCCCGAAGCCTGACCCTCACCCGTCCCCTAATCCTAACCCGTACGCTGACACTAACCCGCGCCCTCACACGTACGCTCCCCCTAAAGCCTGGTCGTACCCTCACCTGGACCCTAAACCGTCCCCGTCCCCTAACCCTAACCCTAGCCCGAACCCTAACCCTAACCCTTCCCCGAAGCGTGACCCTCACCCGTCCCCTAATCCTAACCCGTACGCTGACACTAACCCGCGCCCTCACACGTACGCTCCCCCTAAAGCGTGGTCGTACCCTCACCTGGACCCTAAACCGTCCCCGTCCCCTAACCCTAACCCTAGCCTGAACCCTAACCCTAACCCTTCCCCGAAGCCTGACCGTCACCCGTCCCCTAATCCTAACCCGTACGCTGACACTAACCCGCGCCCTCACACGTACGCTCCCCCTAAAGCGTGGTCGTACCCTCACCTGGACCCTAAACCGTCCCCGTCCCCTAACCCTAACCCTAGCCCGAACCCTAACCCTAACCCTTCCCCGAAGCCTGACCCTCACCCGTCCCCTAATCCTAACCCGTACGCTGACACTAACCCGCGCCCTCACACGTACGCTCCCCCTAAAGTGTTGTCGTACCCTCACCTGGACCCTAAACCGTCCCCGTCCCCTAACCCTAACCCTAGCCCGAACCCTAACCCTAACCCTTCCCCGAAGCCTGACCCTCACCCGTCCCCTAATCCTAACCCGTACGCTGACACTAACCCGCGCCCTCACACGTACGCTCCCCCTAAAGCGTGGTCGTACCCTCACCTGGACCCTAAACCGTCCCCGTCCCCTAACCCTAACCCTAGCCCGAACCCTAACCCTAACCCTTCCCCGAAGCCTGACCCTCACCCGTCCCCTAATCCTAACCCGTACGCTTACACTAACCCGCGCCGTCACACGTACGCTCCCCCTAAAGCGTTGTCGTACTCTCACCCGGACCCCAAACCGTCCCCGTCCCCTAACCCTAACCCTAGCCCGAACCCTAACCCTAACCCTTCCCCGAAGCCTGACCCTCACCCGTCCCCTAATCCTAACCCGTACGCTGACACTAACCCGCGCCCTCACACGTACGCTCCCCCTAAAGCGTTGTCGTACCCTCACCCGGACCCCAAACCGTCCCCGTCCCCTAACCCTAACCCTAGCCCGAACCCTAACCCTAACCCTTCCCCGAAGCCTGACCCTCACCCGTCCCCTAATCCTAGCCCGTACGCTGACACTAACCCGCGCCCTCACACGTACGCTCCCCCTAAAGCGTTGTCGTACCCTCACCTGGACCCTAAACCGCCCCGTCCCCTAACCCTAACCCTAGCCCGAACCCTAACCCTAACCCTTCCCCGAAGCCTGACCCTCACCCGTCCCCTAATCCTAACCCGTACGCTGACACTAACCCGCGCCCTCACACGTACGCTCCCCCTAAAGCGTGGTCGTACCCTCACCTGGACCCTAAACCGTCCCCGTCCCCTAACCCTAACCCTTGCCCGAACCCTAACCCTAATCCTTCCCCGAAGCCTGACCCTCACCCGTCCCCTAATCCTAACCCGTACGCTGACACTAACCCGCGCCCTCACACGTACGCTCCCCCTAAAGCGTTGTCGTACCCTCACCTGGACCCTAAACCGTCCCCGTCCCCTAACCCTAACCCTACCCCGAACCCTAACCCTAACCCTTCCCCGAAGCCTGACCCTCACCCGTCCCCTAACCCTAACCCGTACGCTGACACTAACCTGCGCCCTCACACGTACGCTCCCCCTAAAGCGTTGTCGTACCCTCACCTGGGCCCTAAACCGTCCCCGTCCCCTAACCCTAACCCTAGCCCGAACCCTAACCCTAATCCTTCCCCGAAGCCTGACCCTCACCCGTCCCCTAATCCTAACCCGTACGCTGACACTAACCCGCGCCCTCACACGTACGCTCCCCCTAAAGCGTTGTCGTACCCTCACCTGTACCCTAAACCGTCCCCGTCCCCTAACCCTAACCCTAGCCCGAACCCTAACCCTAACCCTTCCCCGAAGCCTGACCCTCACCCGTCCCCTAATCCTAACCCGTACGCTGACACTAACCCGCGCCCTCACACGTACGCTCCCCCTAAAGCGTTGTCGTACCCTCACCTGGACCCTAAACCGTCCCCGTCCCCTAAAACTAACCCTAGCCCGAACCCTAACCCTAACCCTTCCCCGAAGCCTGAACCTCAACCGTCCCATAATCCTAACCCGTACGCTGACACTAACCCGCGCCCTCACACGTACACTCCCCCTAAAGCGTTGTCGTACCCTCACCTGGGCCCTAAACCGTCCCCGTCCCCTAACCCTAACCCTAGCCCGAACCCTAACCCTAACCCTTCCCCGAAGCCTGACCCTCACCCGTCCCCTAATCCTAACCCGTACGCTGACACTAACCCGCGCCGTCACACGTACGCTCCCCCTAAAGCGTTGTCGTACCCTCACCTGGACCCTAAACCGTCCCCGTCCCCTAACCCTAACCCTAGCCCGAACCCTAACCCTAACCCTTCCCCGAACCCTGACCCTCACCCGTCCCCTAATCCTAACACGTACGCTGACACTAACCCGCGCCCTCACACGTACGCTCCCCCTAAAGCGTGGTCGTACCCTCACCTGGACCCTAAACCGTCCCCGTCCCCTAACCCTAACCCTAGCCCGAACCCTAACCCTAACACTTCCCCGAAGCCTGACCCTCACCCGTCCCCTAATCCTAACCCGTACGCTGACACTAACCTGCGCCGTCACATGTATGCTCCCCCTAAAGCGTTGTCGTACCCTCACCCGGACCCCAAATCGTCCCCGTCCCCTAACCCTAGCCCGAACCCTAACCCTAACCCTTCCCCGAAGCCTGACCCTCACCCGTCCCCTAGTCCTAACCCGTACGCTGACACTAACCCGCGCCCTCACACGTACGCTCCCCCTAAAGCGTTGTCGTACCCTCACCTGGACCCTAAACCGCCCCGTCCCCTAACCCTAACCCTAGCCCGAACCCTAACCCTAACCCTTCCCCGAAGCCTGACCCTCACCCGTCCCCTAATCCTAACCCATACGCTGACACTAACCCGCGCCCTCACACGTACGCTCCCCCTAAAGCGTGGTCGTACCCTCACCTGGACCCTAAACCGTCCCCGTCCCCTAACCCTAACCCTTGCCCGAACCCTAACCCTAACCCTTCCCCGAAGCCTGACCCTCACCCGTCCCCTAATCCTAACCCGTACGCTGACACTAACCCACGCCCTCACACGTACGCTCCCCCTAAAGCGTTGTTGTACCCTCACCTGGACCCTAAACCGTCCCCGTCCCCTAACCCTAACCCTAGCCCAAACCCTAACCCTAACCCTTCCCCGAAGCCTGACCCTCACCCGTCCCCTAATCCTAACCCGTACGCTGACACTAACCCGCGCCCTCACACGTACGCTCCCCCTAAAGCCTGGTCGTACCCTCACCTGGACCCTAAACCGTCCCCGTCCCCTAACCCTAACCCTAGCCCGAACCCTAACCCTAACCCTTCCCCGAAGCCTGACCCTCACCCGTCCCCTAATCCTAACCCGTACGCTGACACTAACCCGTGCCCTCACAGGTACGCTCCCCCTAAAGCGTTGTCGTACCCTCACCTGGACCCTAAACCGTCCCCGTCCCCTAACCCTAACCCTAGCCCGAACCCTAACCCTAA
Organism: Grampus griseus; assembly: GCF_964374135.1. Classification (NCBI taxonomy): domain Eukaryota; kingdom Metazoa; phylum Chordata; class Mammalia; order Artiodactyla; family Delphinidae; genus Grampus; species Grampus griseus. The sequence goes on along the minus strand of NW_028133152.1, from coordinate 309,746 downwards.
CCCTTCCCCGAAGCCTGACCCTCACCCGTCCCCTAATCCTAACCCGTACGCTGACACTAACCCGCGCCCTCACACGTACACTCCCCCAAAAGCGTTGTCGTACCCTCACCTGGACCCTAAACCGTCCCCGTGCCCTAACCCTAACCCTAGCCTGAACCCTAACCCTAACCCTTCCCCGAAGCCTGACCCTCACCCGTCCCCTAATCCTAACCCGTACGCTGACACTAACCCGCGCCCTCACACGTACGCTCCCCCTAAAGCGTGGTCGTACCCTCACCTGGACCCTAAACCGTCCCCGTCCCCTAACCCTAACCCTAGCCTGAACCCTAACCCTAACCCTTCCCCGAAGCCTGACCGTCACCCGTCCCCTAATCCTAACCCGTACGCTGACACTAACCCGCGCCCTCACACGTACGCTCCCCCTAAAGCGTGGTCGTACCCTCACCTGGACCCTAAACCGTCCCCGTCCCCTAACCCTAACCCTAGCCCGAACCCTAACCCTAACCCTTCCCCGAAGCCTGACCCTCACCCGTCCCCTAATCCTAACCCGTACGCTGACACTAACCCGCGCCCTCACACGTACGCTCCCCCTAAAGTGTTGTTGTACCCTCACCTGGACCCTAAACCGTCCCCGTCCCCTAACCCTAACCCTAGCCCGAACCCTAACGCTAACCCTTCCCCGAAGCCTGACCCTCACCCGTCCCCTAATCCTAACCCGTACGCTGACACTAACCCGCGCCCTCACACGTACGCTCCCCCTAAAGCGTGGTCGTACCCTCACCTGGACCCTAAACCGTCCCCGTCCCCTAACCCTAACCCTAGCCCGAACCCTAACCCTAACCCTTCCCCGAAGCCTGACCCTCACCCGTCCCCTAATCCTAACCCGTACGCTGACACTAACCCGCGCCGTCACACGTACGCTCCCCCTAAAGCGTTGTCGTACTCTCACCCGGACCCCAAACCGTCCCCGTCCCCTAACCCTAACCCTAGCCCGAACCCTAACCCTAACCCTTCCCCGAAGCCTGACCCTCACCCGTCCCCTAATCCTAACCCGTACGCTGACACTAACCCGCGCCCTCACACGTACGCTCCCCCTAAAGCGTTGTCGTACCCTCACCTGGACCCTAAACCGCCCCGTGCCCTAACCCTAACCCTAGCCCGAACCCTAACCCTAACCCTTCCCCGAAGCCTGACCCTCACCCGTCCCCTAATCCTAACCCGTACGCTGACACTAACCCGCGCCCTCACACGTACGCTCCCCCTAAAGCGTGGTCGTACACTCACCTGGACCCTAAACCGTCCCCGTCCCCTAAACCTAACCCTTGCCCGAACCCTAACCCTAACCCTTCCCCGAAGCCTGACCCTCACCCGTCCCCTAATCCTAACCCGTACGCTGACACTAACCCGCGCCCTCACACGTACGCTCCCCCTAAAGCGTTGTCGTACCCTCACCTGGACCCTAAACCGTCCCCGTCCCCTAACCCTAACCCTAGCCCGAACCCTAACCCTAACTCTTCCCCGAAGCCTGACCCTCACCCGTCCCCTAACCCTAACCCGTACGCTGACACTAACCCGCGCCCTCACACGTACGCTCCCCCTAAAGCGTTGTCGTACCCTCACCTGGGCCCTAAACCGTCCCCGTCCCCTAACCCTAACCCTAGCCCGAACCCTAACCCTAATCCTTCCCCGAAGCCTGACCCTCACCCGTCCCCTAATCCTAACCCGTACGCTGACACTAACCCGCGCCCTCACACGTACGCTCCCCCTAAAGCGTTGTTGTACCCTCACCTGGACCCTAAACCGTCCCCGTCCCCTAACCCTAACCCTAGCCCGAACCCTAACCCTAAAACTTCCCCGAAGCCTGACCCTCACCCGTCCCCTAATCCTAACCCGTACGCTGACACTAACCCGCGCCCTCACACGTACGCTCCCCCTAAAGCCTGGTCGTACCCTCACCTGGACCCTAAACCGTCCCCGTCCCCTAACCCTAACCCTAGCCCGAACCCTAACCCTAACCCATCCCCGAAGCCTGACCCTCACCCGTCCCCTAATCCTAACCCATACGCTGACACTAACCCGTGCCCTCACAGGTACGCTCCCCCTAAAGCGTTGTCGTACCCTCACCTGGACCCTAAACCGTCCCCGTCCCCTAACCCTAACCCTAGCCCGAACCCTAACCCTAACCCTTCCCCGAAGCCTGACCCTCACCCGTCCCCTAATCCTAACCCGTACGCTGACACTAACCCGCGCCCTCACACGTACACTCCCCCAAAAGCGTTGTCGTACCCTCACCTGGACCCTAAACCGTCCCCGTGCCCTAACCCTAACCCTAGCCCGAACCCTAACCCTAACCCTTCCCCGAAGCCTGACCCTCACCCGTCCCCTAATCCTAACCCGTACGTTGACACTAACCAGCGCCCTCACACGTACGCTCCCCCTAAAGCGTTGTCGTACCCTCACCTGGACCCTAAACCGTCCCCGTCCCCTAACCCTAACCCTAGCCCGAACCCTAACCCTAACCCTTCCCCGAAGCCTGACCCTCACCCCTCCCCTAATCCTAACCCGTACGCTGACACTAACCCGCGCCCTCACACGTACGCTCCCACTAAAGCGTTGTCGTACCCTCACCTGGACCCTAAACCGTCCCCGTCCCCTAACCCTAACCCTAGCCCGAACCCTAACCCTAACCCTTCCCCGAAGCCTGACCCTCACCCGTCCCCTAATCCTAACCCGTACGCTGACACTAACCCGCGCCCTCACACGTACGCTCCCCCTAAAACGTTCTCGTACCCTCACCTGGACCCTAAACCGTCCCCGTCCCCTAACCCTAACCCTAGCCCGAACCCTCACCCTAACCCTTCCCCGAAGCCTGACCCTCACCCGTCCCCTAATCCTAACCCGTACGCTGACACTAACCCACGCCCTCACACGTACGCTCCCCCTAAAGCGTTGTCGTACCCTCACCTGGACCCTAAACCGTCCCCGTCCCCTAACCCTAATCCTAACCCGAACCCTAACTCTAACCCTTCCCCGAAGCCTGACCCTCACCCGTCCCCTAATCCTAACCCGTACGCTGACACTAACCCGCGCCCTCACACGTACGCTCCCCCTAAACCGTGGTCGTACCCTCACCTGGACCCTAAACCGTCCCCGTCCCCTAACCCTAACCCTAGCCCGAACCCTAACCCTAACCCTTCCCCGAAGCCTGACCCTCACCCGTCCCCTAATCCTAACCCGTACGCTGACACTAACCCGCGCCCTCACACGTACGCTCCCCCTAAAGCGTGGTCATACCCTCACCTGGACCCTAAACCGTCCCCGTCCCCTAACCCTAACCCTAGCCCGAACCCTAACCCTAACCCTTCCCCAAAGCCTGACCCTCACCCGTCCCCTAATCCTAACCCGTACGCTGACACTAACCCGCGCCCTCACACGTACGCTCCCCCTAAAGCGTGGTCGTACCCTCACCTGGACCCTAAACCGTCCCCGTCCCCTAACCCTAACCCTAGCCTGAACCCTAACCCTAACCCTTCCCCGAAGCCTGACCCTCACCCGTCCCCTAATCCTAACCCGTACGCTGACACTAACCAGCGCCCTCACACGTACGCTCCCCCTAAAGCGTTGTCGTACCCTCACCCGGACCCCAAACCGTCCCCGTCCCCTAACCCTAACCCTAGCCCGAACCCTAACCCTAACCCTTCCCCGAAGCCTGACCCTCACCCGTCCCCTAATCCTAGCCCGTACGCTGACACTAACCCGCGCCCTCACACGTACGCTCCCCCTAAAGCGTTGTCGTACCCTCACCTGGACCCTAAACCGCCCCGTCCCCTAACCCTAACCCTAGCCCGAACCCTAACCCTAACCCTTCCCCGAAGCCTGACCCTCACCCGTCCCCTAATCCTAACCCGTACGCTGACACTAACCCGCGCCCTCACACGTACGCTCCCCCTAAAGCGTGGTCGTACCCTCACCTGGACCCTAAACCGTCCCCGTCCCCTAACCCTAACCCTTGCCCGAACCCTAACCCTAATCCTTCCCCGAAGCCTGACCCTCACCCGTCCCCTAATCCTAACCCGTACGCTGACACTAACCCGCGCCCTCACACGTACGCTCCCCCTAAAGCGTTGTCGTACCCTCACCTGGACCCTAAACCGTCCCCGTCCCCTAACCCTAACCCTAGCCCGAACCCTAACCCTAACCCTTCCCCGAAGCCTGACCCTCACCCGTCCCCTAACCCTAACCCGTACGCTGACACTAACCCGCGCCCTCACACGTACGCTCCCCCTAAAGCGTTGTCGTACCCTCACCTGGGCCCTAAACCGTCCCCGTCCCCTAACCCTAACCCTAGCCCGAACCCTAACCCTAATCCTTCCCCGAAGCCTGACCCTCACCCGTCCCCTAATCCTAACCCGTACGCTGACACTAACCCGCGCCCTCACACGTACGCTCCCCCTAAAGCGTTGTCGTACCCTCACCTGTACCCTAAACCGTCCCCGTCCCCTAACCCTAACCCTAGCCCGAACCCTAACCCTAACCCTTCCCCGAAGCCTGACCCTCACCCGTCCCCTAATCCTAACCCGTACGCTGACACTAACCCGCGCCCTCACACGTACGCTCCCCCTAAAGCGTTGTCGTACCCTCACCTGGACCCTAAACCGTCCCCGTCCCCTAACACTAACCCTAGCCCGAACCCTAACCCTAACCCTTCCCCGAAGCCTGAACCTCAACCGTCCCATAATCCTAACCCGTACGCTGACACTAACCCGCGCCCTCACACGTACACTCCCCCTAAAGCGTTGTCGTACCCTCACCTGGGCCCTAAACCGTCCCCGTCCCCTAACCCTAACCCTAGCCCGAACCCTAACCCTAACCCTTCCCCGAAGCCTGACCCTCACCCGTCCCCTAATCCTAACCCGTACGCTGACACTAACCCGCGCCGTCACACGTACACTCCGCCTAAAGCGTTGTCGTATCCTCACCTGGACCCTAAACCGTCCCCGTCCCCTAACCCTAACCCTAGCCCGAACCCTAACCCTAACCCTTCCCCGAACCCTGACCCTCACCCGTCCCCTAATCCTAACACGTACGCTGACACTAACCCGCGCCCTCACACGTACGCTCCCCCTAAAGCGTGGTCGTACCCTCACCTGGACCCTAAACCGTCCCCGTCCCCTAACCCTAACCCTAGCCCGAACCCTAACCCTAACACTTCCCCGAAGCCTGACCCTCACCCGTCCCCTAATCCTAACCCGTACGCTGACACTAACCTGCGCCGTCACATGTACGCTCCCCCTAAAGCGTTGTCGTACCCTCACCCGGACCCCAAATCGTCCCCGTCACCTAACCCTAGCCCGAACCCTAACCCTAACCCTTCCCCGAAGCCTGACCCTCACCCGTCCCCTAGTCCTAACCCGTACGCTGACACTAACCCGCGCCCTCACACGTACGCTCCCCCTAAAGCGTTGTCGTACCCTCACCTGGACCCTAAACCGCCCCGTCCCCTAACCCTAACCCTAGCCCGAACCCTAACCCTAACCCTTCCCCGAAGCCTGACCCTCACCCGTCCCCTAATCCTAACCCATACGCTGACACTAACCCGCGCCCTCACACGTACGCTCCCCCTAAAGCGTGGTCGTACCCTCACCTGGACCCTAAACCGTCCCCGTCCCCTAACCCTAACCCTTGCCCGAACCCTAACCCTAACCCTTCCCCGAAGCCTGACCCTCACCCGTCCCCTAATCCTAACCCGTACGCTGACACTAACCCGCGCCCTCACACGTACGCTCCCCCTAAAGCGTTGTTGTACCCTCAACTGGACCCTAAACCGTCCCCGTCCCCTAACCCTAACCCTAGCCCGAAACCTAACGCTAACCCTTCCCCGAAGCCTGACCCTCACCCGTCCCCTAATCCTAACCCGTACGCTGACACTAACCCGCGCCCTCACACGTACGCTCCCCCTAAAGCGTGGTCGTACCCTCACCTGGACCCTAAACCGTCCCCATCCCCTAACCCTAACCCTAGCCCGAACCCTAACCCTAACCCTTCCCCGAAGCCTGACCCTCACCCGTCCCCTAATCCTAACCCGTACGCTGACACTAACCCGCGCCGTCACACGTACGCTCCCCCTAAAGCGTTGTCGTACTCTCACCCGGACCCCAAACCGTCCCCGTCCCCTAACCCTAACCCTAGCCCGAACCCTAACCCTAACCCTTCCCCGAAGCCTGACCCTCACCCGTCCCCTAATCCTAACCCGTACGCTGACACTAACCCGCGCCCTCACACGTACGCTCCCCCTAAAGCGTTGTCGTACCCTCACCTGGACCCTAAACCGCCCCGTGCCCTAACCCTAACCCTAGCCCGAACCCTAACCCTAACCCTTCCCCGAAGCCTGACCCTCACCCGTCCCCTAATCCTAACCCGTACGCTGACACTAACCCGCGCCCTCACACGTACGCTCCCCCTAAAGCGTGGTCGTACACTCACCTGGACCCTAAACCGTCCCCGTCCCCTAAACCTAACCCTTGCCCGAACCCTAACCCTAACCCTTCCCCGAAGCCTGACCCTCACCCGTCCCCTAATCCTAACCCGTACGCTGACACTAACCCGCGCCCTCACACGTACGCTCCCCCTAAAGCGTTGTCGTACCCTCACCTGGACCCTAAACCGTCCCCGTCCCCTAACCCTAACCCTAGCCCGAACCCTAACCCTAACTCTTCCCCGAAGCCTGACCCTCACCCGTCCCCTAACCCTAACCCGTACGCTGACACTAACCCGCGCCCTCACACGTACGCTCCCCCTAAAGCGTTGTCGTACCCTCACCTGGGCCCTAAACCGTCCCCGTCCCCTAACCCTAACCCTAGCCCGAACCCTAACCCTAATCCTTCCCCGAAGCCTGACCCTCACCCGTCCCCTAATCCTAACCCGTACGCTGACACTAACCCGCGCCCTCACACGTACGCTCCCCCTAAAGCGTTGCTGTACCCTCACCTGGACCCTAAACCGTCCCCGTCCCCTAACCCTAACCCTAGCCCGAACCCTAACCCTAAAACTTCCCCGAAGCCTGACCCTCACCCGTCCCCTAATCCTAACCCGTACGCTGACACTAACCCGCGCCCTCACACGTACGCTCCCCCTAAAGCCTGGTCGTACCCTCACCTGGACCCTAAACCGTCCCCGTCCCCTAACCCTAACCCTAGCCCGAACCCTAACCCTAACCCATCCCCGAAGCCTGACCCTCACCCGTCCCCTAATCCTAACCCATACGCTGACACTAACCCGTGCCCTCACAGGTACGCTCCCTCTAAAGCGTTGTCGTACCCTCACCTGGACCCTAAACCGTCCCCGTCCCCTAACCCTAACCCTAGCCCGAACCCTAACCCTAACCCTTCCCCGAAGCCTGACCCTCACCCGTCCCCTAATCCTAACCCGTACGCTGACACTAACCCGCGCCCTCACACGTACACTCCCCCAAAAGCGTTGTCGTACCCTCACCTGGACCCTAAACCGTCCCCGTGCCCTAACCCTAACCCTAGCCCGAACCCTAACCCTAACCCTTCCCCGAAGCCTGACCCTCACCCGTCCCCTAATCCTAACCCGTACGTTGACACTAACCAGCGCCCTCACACGTACGCTCCCCCTAAAGCGTTGTCGTACCCTCACCTGGACCCTAAACCGTCCCCGTCCCCTAACCCTAACCCTAGCCCGAACCCTAACCCTAACCCTTCCCCGAAGCCTGACCCTCACCCCTCCCCTAATCCTAACCCGTACGCTGACACTAACCCGCGCCCTCACACGTACGCTCCCACTAAAGCGTTGTCGTACCCTCACCTGGACCCTAAACCGTCCCCGTCCCCTAACCCTAACCCTAGCCCGAACCCTAACCCTAACCCTTCCCCGAAGCCTGACCCTCACCCGTCCCCTAATCCTAACCCGTACGCTGACACTAACCCGCGCCCTCACACGTACGCTCCCCCTAAAGCGTGGTCGTACCCTCACCTGGACCCTAAACCGTCCCCGTCCCCTAACCCTAACCCTAGCCTGAACCCTAACCCTAACCCTTCCCCGAAGCCTGACCCTCACCCGTCCCCTAATCCTAACCCGTACGCTGACACTAACCAGCGCCCTCACACGTACGCTCCCCCTAAAGCGTTGTCGTACCCTCACCCGGACCCCAAACCGTCCCCGTCCCCTAACCCTAACCCTAGCCCGAACCCTAACCCTAACCCTTCCCCGAAGCCTGACCCTCACCCGTCCCCTAATCCTAGCCCGTACGCTGACACTAACCCGCGCCCTCACACGTACGCTCCCCCTAAAGCGTTGTCGTACCCTCACCTGGACCCTAAACCGCCCCGTCCCCTAACCCTAACCCTAGCCCGAACCCTAACCCTAACCCTTCCCCGAAGCCTGACCCTCACCCGTCCCCTAATCCTAACCCGTACGCTGACACTAACCCGCGCCCTCACACGTACGCTCCCCCTAAAGCGTGGTCGTACCCTCACCTGGACCCTAAACCGTCCCCGTCCCCTAACCCTAACCCTTGCCCGAACCCTAACCCTAATCCTTCCCCGAAGCCTGACCCTCACCCGTCCCCTAATCCTAACCCGTACGCTGACACTAACCCGCGCCCTCACACGTACGCTCCCCCTAAAGCGTTGTCGTACCCTCACCTGGACCCTAAACCGTCCCCGTCCCCTAACCCTAACCCTAGCCCGAACCCTAACCCTAACCCTTCCCCGAAGCCTGACCCTCACCCGTCCCCTAACCCTAACCCGTACGCTGACACTAACCCGCGCCCTCACACGTACGCTCCCCCTAAAGCGTTGTCGTACCCTCACCTGGGCCCTAAACCGTCCCCGTCCCCTAACCCTAACCCTAGCCCGAACCCTAACCCTAACCCTTCCCCGAAGCCTGACCCTCACCCGTCCCCTAATCCTAACCCGTACGCTGACACTAACCCGCGCCCTCACACGTACGCTCCCCCTAAAGCGTTGTCGTACCCTCACCTGAACCCTAAACCGTCCCCGTCCCCTAACCCTAACCCTAGCCCGAACCCTAACCCTAACCCTTCCCCGAAGCCTGACCCTCACCCGTCCCCTAATCCTAACCCATACGCTGACACTAACCCGCGCCCTCACACGTACGCTCCCCCTAAAGCGTTGTCGTACCCTCACCTGGACCCTAAACCGTCCCCGTCCCCTAACACTAACCCTAGCCCGAACCCTAACCCTAACCCTTCCCCGAAGCCTGAACCTCAACCGTCCCATAATCCTAACCCGTACGCTGACACTAACCCGCGCCCTCACACGTACACTCCCCCTAAAGCGTTGTCGTACCCTCACCTGGGCCCTAAACCGTCCCCGTCCCCTAACCCTAACCCTAGCCCGAACCCTAACCCTAACCCTTCCCCGAAGCCTGACCCTCACCCGTCCCCTAATCCTAACCCGTACGCTGACACTAACCCGCGCCGTCACACGTACACTCCCCCTAAAGCGTTGTCGTATCCTCACCTGGACCCTAAACCGTCCCCGTCCCCTAACCCTAACCCTAGCCCGAACCCTAACCCTAACCCTTCCCCGAAACCTGACCCTCACCCGTCCCCTAATCCTAACACGTACGCTGACACTAACCCGCGCCCTCACACGTACGCTCCCCCTAAAGCGTGGTCGTACCCTCACCTGGACCCTAAACCGTCCCCGTCCCCTAACCCTAACCCTAGCCCGAACCCTAACCCTAACACTTCCCCGAAGCCTGACCCTCACCCGTCCCCTAATCCTAACCCGTACGCTGACACTAACCTGCGCCGTCACATGTACGCTCCCCCTAAAGCGTTGTCGTACCCTCACCCGGACCCCAAATCGTCCCCGTCACCTAACCCTAGCCCGAACCCTAACCCTAACCCTTCCCCGAAGCCTGACCCTCACCCGTCCCCTAGTCCTAACCCGTACGCTGACACTAACCCTCGCCCTCACACGTACGCTCCCCCTAAAGCGTTGTCGTACCCTCACCTGGACCCTAAACCGCCGCGTCCCCTAACCCTAACCCTAGCCCGAACCCTAACCCTAACCCTTCCCCGAAGCCTGACCCTCACCCGTCCCCTAATCCTAACCCATACGCTGACACTAACCCGCGCCCTCACACGTACGCTCCCCCTAAAGCGTGGTCGTACCCTCACCTGGACCCTAAACCGTCCCCGTCCCCTAACCCTAACCCTTGCCCGAACCCTAACCCTAACCCTTCCCCGAAGCCTGACCCTCACCCGTCCCCTAATCCTAACCCGTACGCTGACACTAACCCGCGCCCTCACACGTACGCTCCCCCTAAAGCGTTGTTGTACCCTCACCTGGACCCTAAACCGTCCCCGTCCCCTAACCCTAACCCTAGCCCGAACCCTAACGCTAACCCTTCCCCGAAGCCTGACCCTCACCCGTCCCCTAATCCTAACCCGTACGCTGACACTAACCCGCGCCCTCACACGTACGCTCCCCCTAAAGCGTGGTCGTACCCTCACCTGGACCCTAAACCGTCCCCGTCCCCTAACCCTAACCCTAGCCCGAACCCTAACCCTAACCCTTCCCCGAAGCCTGACCCTCACCCGTCCCCTAATCCTAACCCGTACGCTGACACTAACCCGCGCCGTCACACGTACGCTCCCCCTAAAGCGTTGTCGTACTCTCACCCGGACCCCAAACCGTCCCCGTCCCCTAACCCTAACCCTAGCCCGAACCCTAACCCTAACCCTTCCCCGAAGCCTGACCCTCACCCGTCCCCTAATCCTAACCCGTACGCTGACACTAACCCGCGCCCTCACACGTACGCTCCCCCTAAAGCGTTGTCGTACCCTCACCTGGACCCTAAACCGCCCCGTGCTCTAACCCTAACCCTAGCCCGAACCCTAACCCTAACCCTTCCCCGAAGCCTGACCCTCACCCGTCCCCTAATCCTAACCCGTACGCTGACACTAACCCGCGCCCTCACACGTACGCTCCCCCTAAAGCGTGGTCGTACACTCACCTGGACCCTAAACCGTCCCCGTCCCCTAAACCTAACCCTTGCCCGAACCCTAACCCTAACCCTTCCCCGAAGCCTGACCCTCACCCGTCCCCTAATCCTAACCCGTACGCTGACACTAACCCGCGCCCTCACACGTACGCTCCCCCTAAAGCGTTGTCGTACCCTCACCTGGACCCTAAACCGTCCCCGTCCCCTAACCCTAACCCTAGCCCGAACCCTAACCCTAACTCTTCCCCGAAGCCTGACCCTCACCCGTCCCCTAACCCTAACCCGTACGCTGACACTAACCCGCGCCCTCACACGTACGCTCCCCCTAAAGCGTTGTCGTACACTCACCTGGGCCCTAAACCGTCCCCGTCCCCTAACCCTAACCCTAGCCCGAACCCTAACCCTAATCCTTCCCCGAAGCCTGACCCTCACCCGTCCCCTAATCCTAACCCGTACGCTGACACTAACCCGCGCCCTCACACGTACGCTCCCCCTAAAGCGTTGTTGTACCCTCACCTGGACCCTAAACCGTCCCCGTCCCCTAACCCTAACCCTAGCCCGAACCCTAACCCTAAAACTTCCCCGAAGCCTGACCCTCACCCGTCCCCTAATCCTAACCCGTACGCTGACACTAACCCGCGCCCTCACACGTACGCTCCCCCTAAAGCCTGGTCGTACCCTCACCTGGACCCTAAACCGTCCCCGTCCCCTAACCCTAACCCTAGCCCGAACCCTAACCCTAACCCATCCCCGAAGCCTGACCCTCACCCGTCCCCTAATCCTAACCCATACGCTGACACTAACCCGTGCCCTCACAGGTACGCTCCCCCTAAAGCGTTGTCGTACCCTCACCTGGACCCTAAACCGTCCCCGTCCCCTAACCCTAACCCTAGCCCGAACCCTAACCCTAACCCTTCCCCGAAGCCTGACCCTCACCCGTCCCCTAATCCTAACCCGTACGCTGACACTAACCCGCGCCCTCACACGTACACTCCCCCAAAAGCGTTGTCGTACCCTCACCTGGACCCTAAACCGTCCCCGTGCCCTAACCCTAACCCTAGCCCGAACCCTAACCCTAACCCTTCCCCGAAGCCTGACCCTCACCCGTCCCCTAATCCTAACCCGTACGTTGACACTAACCAGCGCCCTCACACGTACGCTCCCCCTAAAGCGTTGTCGTACCCTCACCTGGACCCTAAACCGTCCCCGTCCCCTAACCCTAACCCTAGCCCGAACCCTAACCCTAACCCTTCCCCGAAGCCTGACCCTCACCCCTCCCCTAATCCTAACCCGTACGCTGACACTAACCCGCGCCCTCACACGTACGCTCCCACTAAAGCGTTGTCGTACCCTCACCTGGACCCTAAACCGTCCCCGTCCCCTAACCCTAACCCTAGCCCGAACCCTAACCCTAACCCTTCCCCGAAGCCTGACCCTCACCCGTCCCCTAATCCTAACCCGTACGCTGACACTAACCCGCGCCCTCACACGTACGGTCCCCCTAAAACGTTCTCGTACCCTCACCTGGACCCTAAACCGTCCCCGTCCCCTAACCCTAACCCTAGCCCGAACCCTCACCCTAACCCTTCCCCGAAGCCTGACCCTCACCCGTCCCCTAATCCTAACCCGTATGCTGACACTAACCCACGCCCTCACACGTACGCTCCCCCTAAAGCGTTGTCGTACCCTCACCTGGACCCTAAACCGTCCCCGTCCCCTAACCCTAATCCTAACCCGAACCCTAACTCTAACCCTTCCCCGAAGCCTGACCCTCACCCGTCCCCTAATCCTAACCCGTACGCTGACACTAACCCGCGCCCTCACACGTACGCTCCCCCTAAACCGTGGTCGTACCCTCACCTGGACCCTAAACCGTCCCCGTCCCCTAACCCTAACCCTAGCCCGAACCCTAACCCTAACCCTTCCCCGAAGCCTGACCCTCACCCGTCCCCTAATCCTAACCCGTACGCTGACACTAACCCGCGCCCTCACACGTACGCTCCCCCTAAAGCGTGGTCGTACCCTCACCTGGACCCTAAACCGTCCCCGTCCCCTAACCCTAACCCTAGCCCGAACCCTAACCCTAACCCTTCCCCGAAGCCTGACCCTCACCCGTCCCCTAATCCTAACCCGTACGCTGACACTAACCCGCGCCCTCACACGTACGCTCCCCCTAAAGCGTGGTCGTACCCTCACCTGGACCCTAAACCGTCCCCGTCCCCTAACCCTAACCCTAGCCTGAACCCTAACCCTAACCCTTCCCCGAAGCCTGACCCTCACCCCTCCCCTAATCCTAACCCGTACGCTGACACTAACCAGCGCCCTCACACGTACGCTCCCCCTAAAGCGTTGTCGTACCCTCACCCGGACCCCAAACCGTCCCCGTCCCCTAACCCTAACCCTAGCCCGAACCCTAACCCTAACCCTTCCCCGAAGCCTGACCCTCACCCGTCCCCTAATCCTAGCCCGTACGCTGACACTAACCTGCGCCCTCACACGTACGCTCCCCCTAAAGCGTTGTCGTACCCTCACCTGGACCCTAAACCGCCCCGTCCCCTAACCCTAACCCTAGCCCGAACCCTAACCCTAACCCTTCCCCGAAGCCTGACCCTCACCCGTCCCCTAATCCTAACCCGTACGCTGACACTAACCCGCGCCCTCACACGTACGCTCCCCCTAAAGCGTGGTCGTACCCTCACCTGGACCCTAAACCGTCCCCGTCCCCTAACCCTAACCCTTGCCCGAACCCTAACCCTAATCCTTCCCCGAAGCCTGACCCTCACCCGTCCCCTAATCCTAACCCGTACGCTGACACTAACCCGCGCCCTCACACGTACGCTCCCCCTAAAGCGTTGTCGTACCCTCACCTGGACCCTAAACCGTCCCCGTCCCCTAACCCTAACCCTAGCCCGAACCCTAACCCTAACCCTTCCCCGAAGCCTGACCCTCACCCGTCCCCTAACCCTAACCCGTACGCTGACACTAACCCGCGCCCTCACACGTACGCTCCCCCTAAAGCGTTGTCGTACCCTCACCTGGGCCCTAAACCGTCCCCGTCCCCTAACCCTAACCCTAGCCCGAACCCTAACCCTAATCCTTCCCCGAAGCCTGACCCTCACCCGTCCCCTAATCCTAACCCGTACGCTGACACTAACCCGCGCCCTCACACGTACGCTCCCCCTAAAGCGTTGTCGTACCCTCACCTGTACCCTAAACCGTCCCCGTCCCCTAACCCTAACCCTAGCCCGAACCCTAACCCTAACCCTTCCCCGAAGCCTGACCCTCACCCGTCCCCTAATCCTAACCCGTACGCTGACACTAACCCGCGCCCTCACACGTACGCTCCCCCTAAAGCGTTGTCGTACCCTCACCTGGACCCTAAACCGTCCCCGTCCCCTAACACTAACCCTAGCCCGAACCCTAACCCTAACCCTTCCCCGAAGCCTGAACCTCAACCGTCCCATAATCCTAACCCGTACGCTGACACTAACCCGCGCCCTCACACGTACACTCCCCCTAAAGCGTTGTCGTACCCTCACCTGGGCCCTAAACCGTCCCCGTCCCCTAACCCTAACCCTAGCCCGAACCCTAACCCTAACCCTTCCCCGAAGCCTGACCCTCACCCGTCCCCTAATCCTAACCCGTACGCTGACACTAACCCGCGCCGTCACACGTACACTCCCCCTAAAGCGTTGTCGTATCCTCACCTGGACCCTAAACCGTCCCCGTCCCCTAACCCTAACCCTAGCCCGAACCCTAACCCTAACCCTTCCCCGAACCCTGACCCTCACCCGTCCCCTAATCCTAACACGTACGCTGACACTAACCCGCGCCCTCACACGTACGCTCCCCCTAAAGCGTGGTCGTACCCTCACCTGGACCCTAAACCGTCCCCGTCCCCTAACCCTAACCCTAGCCCGAACCCTAACCCTAACACTTCCCCGAAGCCTGACCCTCACCCGTCCCCTAATCCTAACCCGTACGCTGACACTAACCTGCGCCGTCACATGTACGCTCCCCCTAAAGCGTTGTCGTACCCTCACCCGGACCCCAAATCGTCCCCGTCACCTAACCCTAGCCCGAACCCTAACCCTAACCCTTCCCCGAAGCCTGACCCTCACCCGTCCCCTAGTCCTAACCCGTACGCTGACACTAACCCGCGCCCTCACACGTACGCTGCCCCTAAAGCGTTGTCGTACCCTCACCTGGACCCTAAACCGCCCCGTCCCCTAACCCTAACCCTAGCCCGAACCCTAACCCTAACCCTTCCCCGAAGCCTGACCCTCACCCGTCCCCTAATCCTAACCCATACGCTGACACTAACCCGCGCCCTCACACGTACGCTCCCCCTAAAGCGTGGTCGTACCCTCACCTGGACCCTAAACCGTCCCCGTCCCCTAACCCTAACCCTTGCCCGAACCCTAACCCTAACCCTTCCCCGAAGCCTGACCCTCACCCGTCCCCTAATCCTAACCCGTACGCTGACACTAACCCGCGCCCTCACACGTACGCTCCCCCTAAAGCGTTGTTGTACCCTCACCTGGACCCTAAACCGTCCCCGTCCCCTAACCCTAACCCTAGCCCGAACCCTAACCCTAACCCTTCCCCGAAGCCTGACCCTCACCCGTCCCCTAATCCTAACCCGTACGCTGACACTAACCCGCGCCCTCACACGTACGCTCCCCCTAAAGCCTGGTCGTACCCTCACCTGGACCCTAAACCGTCCCCGTCCCCTAACCCTAACCCTAGCCCGAACCCTAACCCTAACCCTTCCCCGAAGCCTGACCCTCACCCGTCCCCTAATCCTAACCCGTACGCTGACACTAACCCGTGCCCTCACAGGTACGCTCCCCCTAAAGCGTTGTCGTACCCTCACCTGGACCCTAAACCGTCCCCGTCCCCTAACCCTAACCCTAGCCCGAACCCTAACCCTAACCCTTCCCCGAAGCCTGACCCTCACCCATCCCCTAATCCTAACCCGTACGCTGACACTAACCCGCGCCCTCACACGTACGCTCCCCCTAAAGCGTGGTCGTACCCTCACCTGGACCCTAAACCGTCCCCGTCCCCTAACCCTAACCCTAGCCCGAACCCTAACCCTAACCCTTCCCCGAAGCCTGACCCTCACCCGTCCCCTAATCCTAACCCGTACGCTGACACTAACCCGCGCCCTCACACGTACGCTCCCCCTAAAGTGTTGTCGTACCCTCACCTGGACCCTAAACCGTCCCCGTCCCCTAACCCTAACCCTAGCCCGAACCCTAACCCTAACCCTTCCCCGAAGCCTGACCCTCACCCGTCCCCTAATCCTAACCCGTACGCTGACACTAACCCGCGCCCTCACACGTACGCTCCCCCTAAAGCGTGGTCGTACCCTCACCTGGACCCTAAACCGTCCCCGTCCCCTAACCCTAACCCTAGCCCGAACCCTAACCCTAACCCTTCCCCGAAGCCTGACCCTCACCCGTCCCCTAATCCTAACCCGTACGCTGACACTAACCCGCGCCGTCACACGTACGCTCCCCCTAAAGCGTTGTCGTACTCTCACCCGGACCCCAAACCGTCCCCGTCCCCTAACCCTAACCCTAGCCCGAACCCTAACCCTAACCCTTCCCCGAAGCCTGACCCTCACCCGTCCCCTAATCCTAACCCGTACGCTGACACTAACCCGCGCCCTCACACGTACGCTCCCCCTAAAGCGTTGTCGTACCCTCACCTGGACCCTAAACCGCCCCGTGCCCTAACCCTAACCCTAGCCCGAACCCTAACCCTAACCCTTCCCCGAAGCCTGACCCTCACCCGTCCCCTAATCCTAACCCGTACGCTGACACTAACCCGCGCCCTCAAACGTACGCTCCCCCTAAAGCGTGGTCGTACACTCACCTGGACCCTAAACCGTCCCCGTCCCCTAAACCTAACCCTTGCCCGAACCCTAACCCTAACCCTTCCCCGAAGCCTGACCCTCACCCGTCCCCTAATCCTAACCCGTACGCTGACACTAACCCGCGCCCTCACACGTACGCTCCCCCTAAAGCGTTGTCGTACCCTCAGCTGGACCCTAAACCGTCCCCGTCCCCTAACCCTAACCCTAGCCCGAACCCTAACCCTAACTCTTCCCCGAAGCCTGACCCTCACCCGTCCCCTAACCCTAACCCGTACGCTGACACTAACCCGCGCCCTCACACGTACGCTCCCCCTAAAGCGTTCTCGTACCCTCACCTGGGCCCTAAACCGTCCCCGTCCCCTAACCCTAACCCTAGCCCGAACCCTAACCCTAATCCTTCCCCGAAGCCTGACCCTCACCCGTCCCCTAATCCTAACCCGTACGCTGACACTAACCCGCGCCCTCACACGTACGCTCCCCCTAAAGCGTTGTTGTACCCTCACCTGGACCCTAAACCGTCCCCGTCCCCTAACCCTAACCCTAGCCCGAACCCTAACCCTAAAACTTCCCCGAAGCCTGACCCTCACCCGTCCCCTAATCCTAACCCGTACGCTGACACTAACCCGCGCCCTCACACGTACGCTCCCCCTAAAGCCTGGTCGTACCCTCACCTGGACCCTAAACCGTCCCCGTCCCCTAACCCTAACCCTAGCCCGAACCCTAACCCTAACCCATCCCCGAAGCCTGACCCTCACCCGTCCCCTAATCCTAACCCATACGCTGACACTAACCCGTGCCCTCACAGGTACGCTCCCCCTAAAGCGTTGTCGTACCCTCACCTGGACCCTAAACCGTCCCCGTCCCCTAACCCTAACCCTAGCCCGAACCCTAACCCTAACCCTTCCCCGAAGCCTGACCCTCACCCGTCCCCTAATCCTAACCCGTACGCTGACACTAACCCGCGCCCTCACACGTACACTCCCCCAAAAGCGTTGTCGTACCCTCACCTGGACCCTAAACCGTCCCCGTGCCCTAACCCTAACCCTAGCCCGAACCCTAACCCTAACCCTTCCCCGAAGCCTGACCCTCACCCGTCCCCTAATCCTAACCCGTACGTTGACACTAACCCGCGCCCTCACACGTACGCTCCCCCTAAAGCGTTGTCGTACCCTCACCTGGACCCTAAACCGTCCCCGTCCCCTAACCCTAACCCTAGCCCGAACCCTAACCCTAACCCTTCCCCGAAGCCTGACCCTCACCCCTCCCCTAATCCTAGCCCGTACGCTGACACTAACCCGCGCCCTCACACGTACGCTCCCACTAAAGCGTTGTCGTACCCTCACCTGGACCCTAAACCGTCCCCGTCCCCTAACCCTAACCCTAGCCCGAACCCTAACCCTAACCCTTCCCCGAAGCCTGACCCTCACCCGTCCCCTAATCCTAACCCGTACGCTGACACTAACCCGCGCCCTCACACGTACGCTCCCCCTAAAACGTTCTCGTACCCTCACCTGGACCCTAAACCGTCCCCGTCCCCTAACCCTAACCCTAGCCCGAACCCTCACCCTAACCCTTCCCCGAAGCCTGACCCTCACCCGTCCCCTAATCCTAACCCGTACGCTGACACTAACCCACGCCCTCACACGTACGCTCCCCCTAAAGCGTTGTCGTACCCTCACCTGGACCCTAAACCGTCCCCGTCCCCTAACCCTAATCCTAACCCGAACCCTAACTCTAACCCTTCCCCGAAGCCTGACCCTCACCCGTCCCCTAATCCGAAACCGTACGCTGACACTAACCCGCGCCCTCACACGTACGCTCCCCCTAAAGCGTTGTCGTACCCTCACCTGGACCCTAAACCGTCCCCGTTCCCTAACCCTAACCCTAGCCCGAACCCTAACC
Organism: Grampus griseus; assembly: GCF_964374135.1. Classification (NCBI taxonomy): domain Eukaryota; kingdom Metazoa; phylum Chordata; class Mammalia; order Artiodactyla; family Delphinidae; genus Grampus; species Grampus griseus. The sequence goes on along the minus strand of NW_028133152.1, from coordinate 290,962 downwards.
CTAACCCTTCCCCGAAGCCTGACCCTCACCCGTCCCCTAATCCTAACCCGTACGCTGACACTAACCCGCGCCCTCACACGTACGCTCCCCCTAAAGCGTGGTCGTACCCTCACCTGGACCCTAAACCGTCCCCGTCCCCTAACCCTAACCCTAGCCCGAACCCTAACCCTAACCCTTCCCCGAAGCCAGACCCTCACCCGTCCCCTAATCCTAACCCGTACGCTGACACTAACCCGCGCCCTCACACGTACGCTCCCCCTAAAGCGTGGTCGTACCCTCACCTGGACCCTAAACCGTCCCCGTCCCCTAACCCTAACCCTAGCCTGAACCCTAACCCTAACCCTTCCCCGAAGCCTGACCCTCACCCGTCCCCTAATCCTAACCCGTACGCTGACACTAACCCGCGCCCTCACACGTACGCTCCCCCTAAAGCGTGGTCGTACCCTCACCTGGACCCTAAACAGTCCCCGTCCCCTAACCCTAACCCTAGCCCGAACCCTAACCCTAACCCTTCCCCGAAGCCTGACCCTCATTCGTCCCCTAATCCTAACCCGTACGCTGACACTAACCCGCGCCCTCACACGTACGCTCCCCCTAAAGCGTGGTCGTACCCTCACCTGGACCCTAAACCGTCCCCGTCCCCTAACCCTAACCCTAGCCCGAACCCTAACCCTAACCCTTTCCCGAAGCCTGACCCTCACCCGTCCCCTAATCCTAACCCGTACGCTGACACTAACCTGCGCCCTCACACGTACGCTCCCCCTATAGCGGTGTCGTACCCTCACCTGGACCCTAAACCGTCCCCGTCCCCTAACCCTAACCCTAGCCCGAACCCTAACCCTAACCCTTCCCCGAAGCCTGACCCTCACCCGTCCCCTAATCCTAAACCGTACGCTGACACTAACCCGCGCCCACACACGTACGCTCCCCCTAAAGCGTTGTCGTACCCTCACCTGGACCCTAAACCGTCCCCGTCCCCTAAACCTAACCCTAGCCCGAACCCTAACCCTAACCCTTCCCCGAAGCCTGACACTCATCCGTCCCCTAATGCTAACCCGTACGCTGACACTAACCCGCGCCCTCACACGTACGCTCCCCCCAAAGCGTGGTCGTACCCTCACCTGGACCCTAAACCGTCCCCGTCCCCTAACCCTAACCCTAGCCCGAACCCTAACCCTAACACTTCCCCGAAGCCTGACCCTCACCCGTCCCCTAATCCTAACCCGTACGCTGAAACTAACCCGCGCCCTCACACGTACGCTCCCCCTAAAGCGTGGTCGTACCCTCACCTGGACCCTAAACGGTCCCCGTCCCCTAACCCTAACCCTAGCCCGAACCCTAACCCTAACCCTTTCCCGAAGCCTGACCCTCACCCGTCCCCTAATCCTAACCCGTACGCTGACACTAACCTGCGCCCTCACACGTACGCTCCCCCTATAGCGGTGTCGTACCCTCACCTGGACCCTAAACCGTCCCCGTCCCCTAACCCTAACCCTAGCCCGAACCCTAACCCTAACCCTTCCCCGAAGCCTGACCCTCACCCGTCCCCTAATCCTAAACCGTACGCTGACACTAACCCGCGCCCACACACGTACGCTCCCCCTAAAGCGTTGTCGTACCCTCACCTGGACCCTAAACCGTCCCCGTCCCCTAAACCTAACCCTAGCCCGAACCCTAACCCTAACCCTTCCCCGAAGCCTGACACTCATCCGTCCCCTAATGCTAACCCGTACGCTGACACTAACCCGCGCCCTCACACGTACGCTCCCCCCAAAGCGTGGTCGTACCCTCACCTGGACCCTAAACCGTCCCCGTCCCCTAACCCTAACCCTAGCCCGAACCCTAACCCTAACACTTCCCCGAAGCCTGACCCTCACCCGTCCCCTAATCCTAACCCGTACGCTGAAACTAACCCGCGCCCTCACACGTACGCTCCCCCTAAAGCGTGGTCGTACCCTCACCTGGACCCTAAACCGTCCCCGTCCCCTAACCCTAACCCTAGCCCGAACCCTAACCCTAACCCTTCCCCGAAGCCTGACCCTAACCCGTCCCCTAATCCTAACCCGTAGTTCGCTGACACTAACCCGCGCCCTCACACATACGCTCCCCCTAAAGTGTTGTCGTACCCTCACCTGGACCCTAAACCGTCCCCGTACCCTAACCCTATCCCTAGCCCGAACCCTAACCCTAACTCTTCCCCGAAGCCTGAACCTCACCCGTCTCGTAATCCTAACCCGTACGCTGACACTAACCCGCGCCCTCACACGTACGCTCCCCCTAAAGCGTTGTCGTACACTCACCTGGACCCTAAACCGTCCCCGTCCCCTAACCCTAACCCTAGCCCGAACCCTAACCCTAACCCTTCCCCGAAGCCTGACCCTCACCCGTCCCCTAATCCTAACCCGTACGCTGACACTAACCCACGCCCTCACACGTACGCTCCCCCTAAAGCGTTGTCGTACCCTCACCTGGACCCTAAACCGTCCCCGTCCCCTAACCCTAACCCTAGCCCGAACCCTAACCCTAACCCTTCCCCGAAGCCTGACGCTCACCCGTCCCCTAATCCTAACCCGTACGCTGACACTAACCCGCGCCCTCACACGTACGCTCCCCCTAAAGCGTGGTCGTACCCTCACCTGGACCCTAAACCGTCCCCGTCCCCTAACCCTAACCCTAGCCCGAACCCTAACCCTAACCCTTCCCCGAAGCCTGACCCTCACCCGTCCCCTAATCCTAACCCGTACGCTGACACTAACGCGCGCCGTCACACGTACGCTCCCCCTAAAGCGTTGTCGTACCCTCACCCGGACCCCAAATCGTCCCCTAACCCTAACCCTAGCCCGAACCCTAACCCTAACCCTTCCCCTAAGCCTGACCCTCACCCGTCCCCTAATCCTAACCCGTACGCTGACACTAACCCGCGCCCTCACACGTACGCTCCCCCTAAATCGTTGTCGTACCCTCACCTGGACCCTAAACCGCCCCGTCCCCTAACCCTAACCCTAGCCCGAACCCTAACCCTAACCCTTCCCCGAAGCCTGACCCTCACCCGTCCCCTAATCCTAACCCATACGCTGACACTAACCCGCGCCCTCACACGTACGCTCCCCCTAAAGCGTGGTCGTACCCTTACCTGGACCCTAAACCGTCCCCGTCCCCTAACCCTAACCCTAGCCCGAACCCTAACCCTAACCCTTCCCCGAAGCCTGACCCTCACCCGTCCCCTAATCCTAACTCGTACGCTGACACTAACCCGCGCCCTCACACGTACGCTCCCCCTAAAGCATTGTCGTACCCTCACCTGGACCCTAAACCGCCCCGTGCCCTAACCCTAACCCTAGCCCGAACCCTAACCCTAACCCTTCCTCGAAGCCTGACCCTCACCCGTCCCCTAATCCTAACCCGTACGCTGACACTAACCCGCGCCCTCACACGTACGCTCCCCCTAAAGCGTGGTCGTACACTCACCTGGACCCTAAACCGTCCCCGTCCCCTAACCCTAACCCTTGCCCGAACCCTAACCCTAACCCTTCCCCGAAGCCTGACCCTCACCCGTCCCCTAATCCTAACCCGTACGCTGACACTAACCCGCGCCCTCACACGTACGCTCCCCCTAAAGCGTTGTCGTACCCTCACCTGGACCCTAAACCGTCCCCGTCCCCTAACCCTAACCCTAGCCCGAACCCTAACCCTAACTCTTCCCCGAAGCCTGACCCTCACCCGTCCCCTAACCCTAACCCGTACGCTGACACTAACCCGCGCCCTCACACGTACGCTCCCCCTAAAGCGTTGTCGTACCCTCACCTGGGCCCTAAACCGTCCCCGTCCCCTAACCCTAACCCTAGCCCGAACCCTAACCCTAATCCTTCCCCGAAGCCTGACCCTCACCCGTCCCCTAATCCTAACCCGTACGCTGACACTAACCCGCGCCCTCACACGTACGCTCCCCCTAAAGCGTTGTTGTACCCTCACCTGGACCCTAAACCGTCCCCGTCCCCTAACCCTAACCCTAGCCCGAACCCTAACCCTAAACCTTCCCCGAAGCCTGACCCTCACCCGTCCCCTAATCCTAACCCGTACGCTGACACTAACCCGCGCCCTCACACGTACGCTCCCCCTAAAGCCTGGTCGTACCCTCACCTGGACCCTAAACCGTCCCCGTCCCCTAACCCTAACCCTAGCCCGAACCCTAACCCTAACCCTTCCCCGAAGCCTGACCCTCACCCGTCCCCTAATCCTAACCCGTACGCTGACACTAACCCGCGCCCTCACACGTATGCTCCCCCTAAAGCGTTGTCGTACCCTCACCTGGACCCTAAACCGCCCCGTGCCCTAACCCTAACCCTAGCCCGAACCCTAACCCTAACCCTTCCCCGAAGCCTGACCCTCACCCGTCCCCTAATCCTAACCCGTACGCTGACACTAACCCGCGCCCTCACACGTACGCTCCCCCTAAAGCGTTGTCGTACCCTCACCTGGACCCTAAACCGCCCCGTGCCCTAACCCTAACCCTAGCCCGAACCCTAACCCTAACCCTTCCCCGAAGCCTGACCCTCACCCGTCCCCTAATCCTAACCCGTACGCTGACACTAACCCGCGCCCTCACACGTACGCTCCCCCTAAAGCGTGGTCGTACACTCACCTGGACCCTAAACCGTCCCCGTCCCCTAACCCTAACCCTTGCCCGAACCCTAACCCTAACCCTTCCCCGAAGCCTGACCCTCACCCGTCCCCTAATCCTAACCCGTACGCTGACACTAACCCGCGCCCTCACACGTACGCTCCCCCTAAAGCGTGGTCGTACCCTCACCTGGACCCTAAACCGTCCCCGTCCCCTAACCCTAACCCTAGCCCGAACCCTAACCCTAACCCTTCCCCGAAGCCTGAACCTCACCCATCCCCTAATCCTAACCCGTACGCTGACACTAACCCGCGCCCTCACACGTACGCTCCCCCTAAAGCGTGGTCGTACCCTCACCTGGACCCTAAACCGTCCCCGTCCCCTAACCCTAACCCTAGCCCGAACCCTAACCCTAACCCTTCCCCGAAGCCTGACCCTCACCCGTCCCCTAATCCTAACCCGTACGCTGACACTAACCCGCGCCCTCACACGTACGCTCCCCCTAAAGCGTGGTCGTACCCTCACCTGGACCCTAAACCGTCCCCGTCCCCTAACCCTAACCCTAGCCCGAACCCTAACCCTAACCCTTCCCCGAAGCCTGACCCTCATTCGTCCCCTAATCCTAACCCGTACGCTGACACTAACCCGCGCCCTCACACGTACGCTCCCCCCAAAGCGTGGTCGTACCCTCACCTGGACCCTAAACCGTCCCCGTCCCCTAACCCTAACCCTAGCCCGAACCCTAACCCTAACCCTTTCCCGAAGCCTGACCCTCACCCGTCCCCTAATCCTAAACCGTACGCTGACACTAACCTGCGCCCTCACACGTACGCTCCCCCTAAAGCGGTGTCGTACGCTCACCTGGACCCTAAACCGTCCCCGTCCCCTAACCCTAACCCTAGCCCGAACCCTAACCCTAACCCTTCCCCGAAGCCTGACCCTCACCCGTCCCCTAATCCTAAACCGTACGCTGACACTAACCCGCGCCCTCACACGTACGCTCCCCCTAAAGCGTTGTCGTACCCTCACCTGGACCCTAAACCGTCCCCGTCCCCTAAACCTAACCCTAGCCCGAACCCTAACCCTAACCCTTCCCCGAAGCCTGACACTCATCCGTCCCCTAATCCTAACCCGTACGCTGACACTAACCCGCGCCCTCACACGTACGCTCCCCCCAAAGCGTGGTCGTACCCTCACCTGGACCCTAAACCGTCCCCGTCCCCTAACCCTAACCCTAGCCCGAACCCTAACCCTAACACTTCCCCGAAGCCTGACCCTCACCCGTCCCCTAATCCTAACCCGTACGCTGACACTAACCCGCGCCCTCACACGTACGCTCCCCCTAAAGCGTGGTCGTACCCTCACCTGGACCCTAAACCATCCCCGTCCCCTAACCCTAACCCTAGCCCGAACCCTAACCCTAACCCTTCCCCGAAGCCTGACCCTCACCCGTCCCCTAATCCTAACCCGTACGCTGACACTAACCCGCGCCCTCACACGTACGCTCCCCCTAAAGCGTTGTCGTACCCTCACCTGGACCCTAAACCGTCCCCGTCCCCTAACCCTAACCCTAGCCTGAACCCTAACCCTAACCCTTCCCCGAAGCCTGACCCTCACCCGTCCCCTAATCCTAACCCGTACGCTGACACTAACCCGCGCCCTCACACGTACGCTCCCCCTAAAGCGTGGTCGTACCCTCACCTGGACCCTAAACCGTCCCCGTCCCCTAACCCTAACCCTAGCCCGAACCCTAACCCTAACCCTTCCCCGAAGCCTGACCCTCATTCGTCCCCTAATCCTAACCCGTACGCTGACACTAACCCGCGCCCTCACACGTACGCTCCCCCTAAAGCGTGGTCGTACCCTCACCTGGACCCTAAACCGTCCCCGTCCCCTAACCCTAACCCTAGCCCGAACCCTAACCCTAACCCTTTCCCGAAGCCTGACCCTCACCCGTCCTCTAATCCTAACCCGTACGCTGACACTAACCTGCGCCCTCACACGTACGCTCCCCCTAAAGCGGTGTCGTACGCTCACCTGGACCCTAAACCGTCCCCGTCCCCTAACCCTAACCCTAGCCCGAACCCTAACCCTAACCCTTCCCCGAAGCCTGACCCTCACCCGTCCCCTAATCCTAAACCGTACGCTGACACTAACCCGCGCCCTCACACGTACGCTCCCCCTAAAGCGTTGTCGTACCCTCACCTGGACCCTAAACCGTCCCCGTCCCCTAAACCTAACCCTAGCCCGAACCCTAACCCTAACCCTTCCCCGAAGCCTGACACTCATCCGTCCCCTAATCCTAACCCGTACGCTGACACTAACCCGCGCCCTCACACGTACGCTCCCCCCAAAGCGTGGTCGTACCCTCACCTGGACCCTAAACCGTCCCCGTCCCCTAACCCTAACCCTAGCCCGAACCCTAACCCTAACACTTCCCCGAAGCCTGACCCTCACCCGTCCCCTAATCCTAACACGTACGCTGACACTAACCCGCGCCCTCACACGTACGCTCCCCCTAAAGCGTGGTCGTACCCTCACCTGGACCCTAAACCGTCCCCGTCCCCTAACCCTAACCCTAGCCCGAACCCTAACCCTAACCCTTCCCCGAAGCCTGACCCTCACCCGTCCCCTAATCCTAACCCATACGCTGACACTAACCCGCGCCCTCACACGTACGCTCCCCCTAAAGCGTGGTCGTACCCTCACCTGGACCCTAAACCGTCCCCGTCCCCTAACTCTAACCCTAGCCCGAACCCTAACCCTAACCCTTCCCCGAAGCCTGACCCTCACCCGTCCCCTAATCCTAACCCGTACGCTGACACTAACCCGCGCCCTCACACGTACGCTCCCCCTAAAGCGTTGTCGTACCCTCACCTGGACCCTAAACCGTCCCCGTCCCCTAACCCTAACCCTAGCCTGAACCCTAACCCTAACCCTTCCCCGAAGCCTGACCCTCACCCGTCCCCTAATCCTAACCCGTACGCTGACACTAAACCGCGCCCTCACACGTACGCTCCCCCTAAAGCGTGGTCGTACCCTCACCTGGACCCTAAACCGTCCCCGTCCCCTAACCCTAACCCTAGCCCGAACCCTAACCCTAACCCTTCCCCGAAGCCTGACCCTAACCCGTCCCCTAATCCTAACCCGTAGTTCGCTGACACTAACCCGCGCCCTCACAAATACGCTCCCCCTAAAGTGTTGTCGTACCCTCACCTGGACCCTAAACCGTCCCCGTACCCTAACCCTATCCCTAGCCCGAACCCTCACCCTAACCCTTCCCCGAAGCCTGACCCTCACCCGTCCCCTAATCCTAACCCGTACGCTGACACTAACCCACGCCCTCACACGTACGCTCCCCCTAAAGCGTTGTCGTACCCTCACCTGGACCCTAAACCGTCCCCGTCCCCTAACCCTAATCCTAACCCGAACCCTAACTCTAACCCTTCCCCGAAGCCTGACCCTCACCCGTCCCCTAATCCGAAACCGTACGCTGACACTAACCCGCGCCCTCACACGTACGCTCCCCCTAAAGCGTTGTCGTACCCTCACCTGGACCCTAAACCGTCCCCGTTCCCTAACCCTAACCCTAGCCCGAACCCTAACCCTAACCCTTCCCCGAAGCCTGACCCTCACCCGTCCCCTAATCCTAACCCGTACGCTGACACTAACCCGCGCCCTCACACGTACGCTCCCCCTAAAGCGTGGTCGTACCCTCACCTGGACCCTAAACCGTCCCCGTCCCCTAACCCTAACCCTAGCCCGAACCCTAACCCTAACCCTTCCCCGAAGCCTGACCCTCACCCGTCCCCTAATCCTAACCCGTACGCTGACACTAACCCGCGCCCTCACACGTACGCTCCCCCTAAAGCGTGGTCGTACCCTCACCTGGACCCTAAACCGTCCCCGTCCCCTAACCCTAACCCTAGCCCGAACCCTAACCCTAACCCTTCCCCGAAGCCTGAACCTCACCCATCCCCTAATCCTAACCCGTACGCTGACACTAACCCGCGCCCTCACACGTACGCTCCCCCTAAAGCGTGGTCGTACCCTCACCTGGACCCTAAACCGTCCCCGTCCCCTAACCCTAACCCTAGCCCGAACCCTAACCCTAACCCTTCCCCGAAGCCTGACCCTCACCCGTCCCCTAATCCTAACCCGTACGCTGACACTAACCCGCGCCCTCACACGTACGCTCCCCCTAAAGCGTGGTCGTACCCTCACCTGGACCCTAAACCGTCCCCGTCCCCTAACCCTAACCCTAGCCTGAACCCTAACCCTAACCCTTCCCCGAAGCCTGACCCTCACCCGTCCCCTAATCCTAACCCGTACGCTGACACTAACCCGCGCCCTCACACGTACGCTCCCCCTAAAGCGTGGTCGTACCCTCACCTGGACCCTAAACAGTCCCCGTCCCCTAACCCTAACCCTAGCCCGAACCCTAACCCTAACCCTTCCCCGAAGCCTGACCCTCATTCGTCCCCTAATCCTAACCCGTACGCTGACACTAACCCGCGCCCTCACACGTACGCTCCCCCTAAAGCGTGGTCGTACCCTCACCTGGACCCTAAACCGTCCCCGTCCCCTAACCCTAACCCTAGCCCGAACCCTAACCCTAACCCTTTCCCGAAGCCTGACCCTCACCCGTCCCCTAATCCTAACCCGTACGCTGACACTAACCTGCGCCCTCACACGTACGCTCCCCCTATAGCGGTGTCGTACCCTCACCTGGACCCTAAACCGTCCCCGACCCCTAACCCTAACCCTAGCCCGAACCCTAACCCTAACCGTTCCCCGAAGCCTGACCCTCACCCGTCCCCTAATCCTAAACCGTACGCTGACACTAACCCGCGCCCTCACACGTACGCTCCCCCTAAAGCGTTGTCGTACCCTCACCTGGACCCTAAACCGTCCCCGCCCCTAACCCTAACCCTAGCCCGAACCCTAACCCTAACCCTTCCCCGAAGCCTGACACTCATCCGTCCCCTAATGCTAACCCGTACGCTGACACTAACCCGCGCCCTCACACATACGCTCCCCCCAAAGCGTGGTCGTACCCTCACCTGGACCCTAAACCGTCCCCGTCCCCTAACCGTAACCCTAGCCCGAACCCTAACCCTAACACTTCCCCGAAGCCTGACCCTCACCCGTCCCCTAATCCTAACCCGTACGCTGAAACTAACCCGCGCCCTCACACGTACGCTCCCCCTAAAGCGTGGTCGTACCCTCACCTGGACCCTAAACCGTCCCCGTCCCCTAACCCTAACCCTAGCCCGAACCCTAACCCTAACCCTTCCCCGAAGCCTGACCCTCACCCGTCCCCTAATCCTAACCCATACGCTGACACTAACCCGCGCCCTCACACATACGCTCCCCCTAAAGCGTGGTCGTACCCTCACCTGGACCCTAAACCGTCCCCGTCCCCTAACCCTAACCCTAGCCCGAACCCTAACCCTAACCCTTCCCCGAAGCCTGACCCTCACCCGTCCCCTAATCCTAACCCGTACGCTGACACTAACCCGCGCCCTCACACGTACGCTCCCCCTAAAGCGTTGTCGTACCCTCACCTGGACCCTAAACCGTCCCCGTCCCCTAACCCTAACCCTAGCCTGAACCCTAACCCTAACCCTTCCCCGAAGCCTGACCCTCACCCGTCCCCTAATCCTAACCCGTACGCAGACACTAACCCGCGCCCTCACACGTACGCTCCCCCTAAAGCGTGGTCGTACCCTCACCTGGACCCTAAACCGTCCCCGTCCCCTAACCCTAACCCTAGCCCGAACCCTAACCCTAACCCTTCCCCGAAGCCTGACCCTAACCCGTCCCCTAATCCTAACCCGTAGTTCGCTGACACTAACCCGCGCCCTCACACATACGCTCCCCCTAAAGTGTTGTCGTACCCTCACCTGGACCCTAAACCGTCCCCGTACCCTAACCCTATCCCTAGCCCGAACCCTAACCCTAACTCTTCCCCGAAGCCTGAACCTCACCCGTCTCGTAATCCTAACCCGTACGCTGACACTAACCCGCGCCCTCACACGTACGCTCCCCCTAAAGCGTTGTCGTACACTCACCTGGACCCTAAACCGTCCCCGTCCCCTAACCCTAACCCTAGCCCGAACCCTAACCCTAACCCTTCCCCGAAGCCTGACCCTCACCCGTCCCCTAATCCTAACCCGTACGCTGACACTAACCCACGCCCTCACACGTACGCTCCCCCTAAAGCGTTGTCGTACCCTCACCTGGACCCTAAACCGTCCCCGTCCCCTAACCCTAACCCTAGCCCGAACCCTAACCCTAACCCTTCCCCGAAGCCTGACGCTCACCCGTCCCCTAATCCTAACCCGTACGCTGACACTAACCCGCGCCCTCACACGTACGCTCCCCCTAAAGCGTGGTCGTACCCTCACCTGGACCCTAAACCGTCCCCGTCCCCTAACCCTAACCCTAGCCCGAACCCTAACCCTAACCCTTCCCCGAAGCCTGACCCTCACCCGTCCCCTAATCCTAACCCGTACGCTGACACTAACGCGCGCCGTCACACGTACGCTCCCCCTAAAGCGTTGTCGTACCCTCACCCGGACCCCAAATCGTCCCCTAACCCTAACCCTAGCCCGAACCCTAACCCTAACCCTTCCCCGAAGCCTGACCCTCACCCGTCCCCTAATCCTAACCCGTACGCTGACACTAACCCGCGCCCTCACACGTACGCTCCCCCTAAATCGTTGTCGTACCCTCACCTGGACCCTAAACCGCCCCGTCCCCTAACCCTAACCCTAGCCCGAACCCTAACCCTAACCCTTCCCCGAAGCCTGACCCTCACCCGTCCCCTAATCCTAACCCATACGCTGACACTAACCCGCGCCCTCACACGTACGCTCCCCCTAAAGCGTGGTCGTACCCTTACCTGGACCCTAAACCGTCCCCGTCCCCTAACCCTAACCCTAGCCCGAACCCTAACCCTAACCCTTCCCCGAAGCCTGACCCTCACCCGTCCCCTAATCCTAACTCGTACGCTGACACTAACCCGCGCCCTCACACGTACGCTCCCCCTAAAGCATTGTCGTACCCTCACCTGGACCCTAAACCGCCCCGTGCCCTAACCCTAACCCTAGCCCGAACCCTAACCCTAACCCTTCCTCGAAGCCTGACCCTCACCCGTCCCCTAATCCTAACCCGTACGCTGACACTAACCCGCGCCCTCACACGTACGCTCCCCCTAAAGCGTGGTCGTACACTCACCTGGACCCTAAACCGTCCCCGTCCCCTAACCCTAACCCTTGCCCGAACCCTAACCCTAACCCTTCCCCGAAGCCTGACCCTCACCCGTCCCCTAATCCTAACCCGTACGCTGACACTAACCCGCGCCCTCACACGTACGCTCCCCCTAAAGCGTTGTCGTACCCTCACCTGGACCCTAAACCGTCCCCGTCCCCTAACCCTAACCCTAGCCCGAACCCTAACCCTAACTCTTCCCCGAAGCCTGACCCTCACCCGTCCCCTAACCCTAACCCGTACGCTGACACTAACCCGCGCCCTCACACGTACGCTCCCCCTAAAGCGTTGTCGTACCCTCACCTGGGCCCTAAACCGTCCCTGTCCCCTAACCCTAACCCTAGCCCGAACCCTAACCCTAATCCTTCCCCGAAGCCTGACCCTCACCCGTCCCCTAATCCTAACCCGTACGCTGACACTAACCCGCGCCCTCACACGTACGCTCCCCCTAAAGCGTTGTTGTACCCTCACCTGGACCCTAAACCGTCCCCGTCCCCTAACCCTAACCCTAGCCCGAACCCTAACCCTAAACCTTCCCCGAAGCCTGACCCTCACCCGTCCCCTAATCCTAACCCGTACGCTGACACTAACCCGCGCCCTCACACGTACGCTCCCCCTAAAGCGTGGTCGTACCCTCACCTGGACCCTAAACCGTCCCCGTCCCCTAACCCTAACCCTAGCCCGAACCCTAACCCTAACCCTTCCCCGAAGCCTGAACCTCACCCATCCCCTAATCCTAACCCGTACGCTGACACTAACCCGCGCCCTCACACGTACGCTCCCCCTAAAGCGTGGTCGTACCCTCACCTGGACCCTAAACCGTCCCCGTCCCCTAACCCTAACCCTAGCCCGAACCCTAACCCTAACCCTTCCCCGAAGCCTGACCCTCACCCGTCCCCTAATCCTAACCCGTACGCTGACACTAACCCGCGCCCTCACACGTACGCTCCCCCTAAAGCGTGGTCGTACCCTCACCTGGACCCTAAACCGTCCCCGTCCCCTAACCCTAACCCTAGCCCGAACCCTAACCCTAACCCTTCCCCGAAGCCTGACCCTCATTCGTCCCCTAATCCTAACCCGTACGCTGACACTAACCCGCGCCCTCACACGTACGCTCCCCCCAAAGCGTGGTCGTACCCTCACCTGGACCCTAAACCGTCCCCGTCCCCTAACCCTAACCCTAGCCCGAACCCTAACCCTAACCCTTTCCCGAAGCCTGACCCTCACCCGTCCCCTAATCCTAAACCGTACGCTGACACTAACCTGCGCCCTCACACGTACGCTCCCCCTAAAGCGGTGTCGTACGCTCACCTGGACCCTAAACCGTCCCCGTCCCCTAACCCTAACCCTAGCCCGAACCCTAACCCTAACCCTTCCCCGAAGCCTGACCCTCACCCGTCCCCTAATCCTAAACCGTACGCTGACACTAACCCGCGCCCTCACACGTACGCTCCCCCTAAAGCGTTGTCGTACCCTCACCTGGACCCTAAACCGTCCCCGTCCCCTAAACCTAACCCTAGCCCGAACCCTAACCCTAACCCTTCCCCGAAGCCTGACACTCATCCGTCCCCTAATCCTAACCCGTACGCTGACACTAACCCGCGCCCTCACACGTACGCTCCCCCCAAAGCGTGGTCGTACCCTCACCTGGACCCTAAACCGTCCCCGTCCCCTAACCCTAACCCTAGCCCGAACCCTAACCCTAACACTTCCCCGAAGACTGACCCTCACCCGTCCCCTAATCCTAACCCGTACGCTGACACTAACCCGCGCCCTCACACGTACGCTCCCCCTAAAGCGTGGTCGTACCCTCACCTGGACCCTAAACCGTCCCCGTCCCCTAACCCTAACCCTAGCCCGAACCCTAACCCTAACCCTTCCCCGAAGCCTGACCCTCACCCGTCCCCTAATCCTAACCCGTACGCTGACACTAACCCGCGCCCTCACACGTACGCTCCCCCTAAAGCGTGGTCGTACCCTCACCTGGACCCTAAACCATCCCCGTCCCCTAACCCTAACCCTAGCCCGAACCCTAACCCTAACCCTTCCCCGAAGCCTGACCCTCACCCGTCCCCTAATCCTAACCCGTACGCTGACACTAACCCGCGCCCTCACACGTACGCTCCCCCTAAAGCGTTGTCGTACCCTCACCTGGACCCTAAACCGTCCCCGTCCCCTAACCCTAACCCTAGCCTGAACCCTAACCCTAACCCTTCCCCGAAGCCTGACCCTCACCCGTCCCCTAATCCTAACCCGTACGCTGACACTAACCCGCGCCCTCACACGTACGCTCCCCCTAAAGCGTGGTCGTACCCTCACCTGGACCCTAAACCGTCCCCGTCCCCTAACCCTAACCCTAGCCCGAACCCTAACCCTAACCCTTCCCCGAAGCCTGACCCTCATTCGTCCCCTAATCCTAACCCGTACGCTGACACTAACCCGCGCCCTCACACGTACGCTCCCCCTAAAGCGTGGTCGTACCCTCACCTGGACCCTAAACCGTCCCCGTCCCCTAACCCTAACCCTAGCCCGAACCCTAACCCTAACCCTTTCCCGAAGCCTGACCCTCACCCGTCCTCTAATCCTAACCCGTACGCTGACACTAACCTGCGCCCTCACACGTACGCTCCCCCTAAAGCGGTGTCGTACGCTCACCTGGACCCTAAACCGTCCCCGTCCCCTAACCCTAACCCTAGCCCGAACCCTAACCCTAACCCTTCCCCGAAGCCTGACCCTCACCCGTCCCCTAATCCTAAACCGTACGCTGACACTAACCCGCGCCCTCACACGTACGCTCCCCCTAAAGCGTTGTCGTACCCTCACCTGGACCCTAAACCGTCCCCGTCCCCTAAACCTAACCCTAGCCCGAACCCTAACCCTAACCCTTCCCCGAAGCCTGACACTCATCCGTCCCCTAATCCTAACCCGTACGCTGACACTAACCCGCGCCCTCACACGTACGCTCCCCCCAAAGCGTGGTCGTACCCTCACCTGGACCCTAAACCGTCCCCGTCCCCTAACCCTAACCCTAGCCCGAACCCTAACCCTAACACTTCCCCGAAGCCTGACCCTCACCCGTCCCCTAATCCTAACACGTACGCTGACACTAACCCGCGCCCTCACACGTACGCTCCCCCTAAAGCGTGGTCGTACCCTCACCTGGACCCTAAACCGTCCCCGTCCCCTAACCCTAACCCTAGCCCGAACCCTAACCCTAACCCTTCCCCGAAGCCTGACCCTCACCCGTCCCCTAATCCTAACCCATACGCTGACACTAACCCGCGCCCTCACACGTACGCTCCCCCTAAAGCGTGGTCGTACCCTCACCTGGACCCTAAACCGTCCCCGTCCCCTAACTCTAACCCTAGCCCGAACCCTAACCCTAACCCTTCCCCGAAGCCTGACCCTCACCCGTCCCCTAATCCTAACCCGTACGCTGACACTAACCCGCGCCCTCACACGTACGCTCCCCCTAAAGCGTTGTCGTACCCTCACCTGGACCCTAAACCGTCCCCGTCCCCTAACCCTAACCCTAGCCTGAACCCTAACCCTAACCCTTCCCCGAAGCCTGACCCTCACCCGTCCCCTAATCCTAACCCGTACGCTGACACTAAACCGCGCCCTCACACGTACGCTCCCCCTAAAGCGTGGTCGTACCCTCACCTGGACCCTAAACCGTCCCCGTCCCCTAACCCTAATCCTAACCCGAACCCTAACTCTAACCCTTCCCCGAAGCCTGACCCTCACCCGTCCCCTAATCCGAAACCGTACGCTGACACTAACCCGCGCCCTCACACGTACGCTCCCCCTAAAGCGTTGTCGTACCCTCACCTGGACCCTAAACCGTCCCCGTTCCCTAACCCTAACCCTAGCCCGAACCCTAACCCTAACCCTTCCCCGAAGCCTGACCCTCACCCGTCCCCTAATCCTAACCCGTACGCTGACACTAACCCGCGCCCTCACACGTACGCTCCCCCTAAAGCGTGGTCGTACCCTCACCTGGACCCTAAACCGTCCCCGTCCCCTAACCCTAACCCTAGCCCGAACCCTAACCCTAACCCTTCCCCGAAGCCTGACCCTCACCCGTCCCCTAATCCTAACCCGTACGCTGACACTAACCCGCGCCCTCACACGTACGCTCCCCCTAAAGCGTGGTCGTACCCTCACCTGGACCCTAAACCGTCCCCGTCCCCTAACCCTAACCCTAGCCCGAACCCTAACCCTAACCCTTCCCCGAAGCCTGAACCTCACCCATCCCCTAATCCTAACCCGTACGCTGACACTAACCCGCGCCCTCACACGTACGCTCCCCCTAAAGCGTGGTCGTACCCTCACCTGGACCCTAAACCGTCCCCGTCCCCTAACCCTAACCCTAGCCCGAACCCTAACCCTAACCCTTCCCCGAAGCCTGACCCTCACCCGTCCCCTAATCCTAACCCGTACGCTGACACTAACCCGCGCCCTCACACGTACGCTCCCCCTAAAGCGTGGTCGTACCCTCACCTGGACCCTAAACCGTCCCCGTCCCCTAACCCTAACCCTAGCCTGAACCCTAACCCTAACCCTTCCCCGAAGCCTGACCCTCACCCGTCCCCTAATCCTAACCCGTACGCTGACACTAACCCGCGCCCTCACACGTACGCTCCCCCTAAAGCGTGGTCGTACCCTCACCTGGACCCTAAACAGTCCCCGTCCCCTAACCCTAACCCTAGCCCGAACCCTAACCCTAACCCTTCCCCGAAGCCTGACCCTCATTCGTCCCCTAATCCTAACCCGTACGCTGACACTAACCCGCGCCCTCACACGTACGCTCACCCTAAAGCGTGGTCGTACCCTCACCTGGACCCTAAACCGTCCCCGTCCCCTAACCCTAACCCTAGCCCGAACCCTAACCCTAACCCTTTCCCGAAGCCTGACCCTCACCCGTCCCCTAATCCTAACCCGTACGCTGACACTAACCTGCGCCCTCACACGTACGCTCCCCCTATAGCGGTGTCGTACCCTCACCTGGACCCTAAACCGTCCCCGACCCCTAACCCTAACCCTAGCCCGAACCCTAACCCTAACCGTTCCCCGAAGCCTGACCCTCACCCGTCCCCTAATCCTAAACCGTACGCTGACACTAACCCGCGCCCTCACACGTACGCTCCCCCTAAAGCGTTGTCGTACCCTCACCTGGACCCTAAACCGTCCCCGCCCCTAAACCTAACCCTAGCCCGAACCCTAACCCTAACCCTTCCCCGAAGCCTGACACTCATCCGTCCCCTAATGCTAACCCGTACGCTGACACTAACCCGCGCCCTCACACATACGCTCCCCCCAAAGCGTGGTCGTACCCTCACCTGGACCCTAAACCGTCCCCGTCCCCTAACCGTAACCCTAGCCCGAACCCTAACCCTAACACTTCCCCGAAGCCTGACCCTCACCCGTCCCCTAATCCTAACCCGTACGCTGAAACTAACCCGCGCCCTCACACGTACGCTCCCCCTAAAGCGTGGTCGTACCCTCACCTGGACCCTAAACCGTCCCCGTCCCCTAACCCTAACCCTAGCCCGAACCCTAACCCTAACCCTTCCCCGAAGCCTGACCCTCACCCGTCCCCTAATCCTAACCCATACGCTGACACTAACCCGCGCCCTCACACATACGCTCCCCCTAAAGCGTGGTCGTACCCTCACCTGGACCCTAAACCGTCCCCGTCCCCTAACCCTAACCCTAGCCCGAACCCTAACCCTAACCCTTCCCCGAAGCCTGACCCTCACCCGTCCCCTAATCCTAACCCGTACGCTGACACTAACCCGCGCCCTCACACGTACGCTCCCCCTAAAGCGTTGTCGTACCCTCACCTGGACCCTAAACCGTCCCCGTCCCCTAACCCTAACCCTAGCCTGAACCCTAACCCTAACCCTTCCCCGAAGCCTGACCCTCACCCGTCCCCTAATCCTAACCCGTACGCAGACACTAACCCGCGCCCTCACACGTACGCTCCCCCTAAAGCGTGGTCGTACCCTCACCTGGACCCTAAACCGTCCCCGTCCCCTAACCCTAACCCTAGCCCGAACCCTAACCCTAACCCTTCCCCGAAGCCTGACCCTAACCCGTCCCCTAATCCTAACCCGTAGTTCGCTGACACTAACCCGCGCCCTCACACATACGCTCCCCCTAAAGTGTTGTCGTACCCTCACCTGGACCCTAAACCGTCCCCGTACCCTAACCCTATCCCTAGCCCGAACCCTAACCCTAACTCTTCCCCGAAGCCTGAACCTCACCCGTCTCGTAATCCTAACCCGTACGCTGACACTAACCCGCGCCCTCACACGTACGCTCCCCCTAAAGCGTTGTCGTACACTCACCTGGACCCTAAACCGTCCCCGTCCCCTAACCCTAACCCTAGCCCGAACCCTAACCCTAACCCTTCCCCGAAGCCTGACCCTCACCCGTCCCCTAATCCTAACCCGTACGCTGACACTAACCCACGCCCTCACACGTACGCTCCCCCTAAAGCGTTGTCGTACCCTCACCTGGACCCTAAACCGTCCCCGTCCCCTAACCCTAACCCTAGCCCGAACCCTAACCCTAACCCTTCCCCGAAGCCTGACGCTCACCCGTCCCCTAATCCTAACCCGTACGCTGACACTAACCCGCGCCCTCACACGTACGCTCCCCCTAAAGCGTGGTCGTACCCTCACCTGGACCCTAAACCGTCCCCGTCCCCTAACCCTAACCCTAGCCCGAACCCTAACCCTAACCCTTCCCCGAAGCCTGACCCTCACCCGTCCCCTAATCCTAACCCGTACGCTGACACTAACGCGCGCCGTCACACGTACGCTCCCCCTAAAGCGTTGTCGTACCCTCACCCGGACCCCAAATCGTCCCCTAACCCTAACCCTAGCCCGAACCCTAACCCTAACCCTTCCCCGAAGCCTGACCCTCACCCGTCCCCTAATCCTAACCCGTACGCTGACACTAACCCGCGCCCTCACACGTACGCTCCCCCTAAATCGTTGTCGTACCCTCACCTGGACCCTAAACCGCCCCGTCCCCTAACCCTAACCCTAGCCCGAACCCTAACCCTAACCCTTCCCCGAAGCCTGACCCTCACCCGTCCCCTAATCCTAACCCATACGCTGACACTAACCCGCGCCCTCACACGTACGCTCCCCCTAAAGCGTGGTCGTACCCTTACCTGGACCCTAAACCGTCCCCGTCCCCTAACCCTAACCCTAGCCCGAACCCTAACCCTAACCCTTCCCCGAAGCCTGACCCTCACCCGTCCCCTAATCCTAACTCGTACGCTGACACTAACCCGCGCCCTCACACGTACGCTCCCCCTAAAGCATTGTCGTACCCTCACCTGGACCCTAAACCGCCCCGTGCCCTAACCCTAACCCTAGCCCGAACCCTAACCCTAACCCTTCCTCGAAGCCTGACCCTCACCCGTCCCCTAATCCTAACCCGTACGCTGACACTAACCCGCGCCCGCACACGTACGCTCCCCCTAAAGCGTGGTCGTACACTCACCTGGACCCTAAACCGTCCCCGTCCCCTAACCCTAACCCTTGCCCGAACCCTAACCCTAACCCTTCCCCGAAGCCTGACCCTCACCCGTCCCCTAATCCTAACCCGTACGCTGACACTAACCCGCGCCCTCACACGTACGCTCCCCCTAAAGCGTTGTCGTACCCTCACCTGGACCCTAAACCGTCCCCGTCCCCTAACCCTAACCCTAGCCCGAACCCTAACCCTAACTCTTCCCCGAAGCCTGACCCTCACCCGTCCCCTAACCCTAACCCGTACGCTGACACTAACCCGCGCCCTCACACGTACGCTCCCCCTAAAGCGTTGTCGTACCCTCACCTGGGCCCTAAACCGTCCCTGTCCCCTAACCCTAACCCTAGCCCGAACCCTAACCCTAATCCTTCCCCGAAGCCTGACCCTCACCCGTCCCCTAATCCTAACCCGTACGCTGACACTAACCCGCGCCCTCACACGTACGCTCCCCCTAAAGCGTTGTTGTACCCTCACCTGGACCCTAAACCGTCCCCGTCCCCTAACCCTAACCCTAGCCCGAACCCTAACCCTAAACCTTCCCCGAAGCCTGACCCTCACCCGTCCCCTAATCCTAACCCGTACGCTGACACTAACCCGCGCCCTCACACGTACGCTCCCCCTAAAGCCTGGTCGTACCCTCACCTGGACCCTAAACCGTCCCCGTCCCCTAACCCTAACCCTAGCCCGAACCCTAACCCTAACCCTTCCCCGAAGCCTGACCCTCACCCGTCCCCTAATCCTAACCCGTACGCTGACACTAACCCGCGCCCTCACACGTATGCTCCCCCTAAAGCGTTGTCGTACCCTCACCTGGACCCTAAACCGCCCCGTGCCCTAACCCTAACCCTAGCCCGAACCCTAACCCTAACCCTTCCCCGAAGCCTGACCCTCACCCGTCCCCTAATCATAACCCGTACGCTGACACTAACCCGCGCCCTCACACGTACGCTCCCCCTAAAGCGTTGTCGTACCCTCACCTGGACCCTAAACCGCCCCGTGCCCTAACCCTAACCCTAGCCCGAACCCTAACCCTAACCCTTCCCCGAAGCCTGACCCTCACCCGTCCCCTAATCCTAACCCGTACGCTGACACTAACCCGCGCCCTCACACGTACGCTCCCCCTAAAGCGTGGTCGTACACTCACCTGGACCCTAAACCGTCCCCGTCCCCTAACCCTAACCCTTGCCCGAACCCTAACCCTAACCCTTCCCCGAAGCCTGACCCTCACCCGTCCCCTAATCCTAACCCGTACGCTGACACTAACCCGCGCCCTCACACGTACGCTCCCCCTAAAGCGTGGTCGTACCCTCACCTGGACCCTAAACCGTCCCCGTCCCCTAACCCTAACCCTAGCCCGAACCCTAACCCTAACCCTTCCCCGAAGCCTGAACCTCACCCATCCCCTAATCCTAACCCGTACGCTGACACTAACCCGCGCCCTCACACGTACGCTCCCCCTAAAGCGTGGTCGTACCCTCACCTGGACCCTAAACCGTCCCCGTCCCCTAACCCTAACCCTAGCCCGAACCCTAACCCTAACCCTTCCCCGAAGCCTGACCCTCACCCGTCCCCTAATCCTAACCCGTACGCTGACACTAACCCGCGCCCTCACACGTACGCTCCCCCTAAAGCGTGGTCGTACCCTCACCTGGACCCTAAACCGTCCCCGTCCCCTAACCCTAACCCTAGCCCGAACCCTAACCCTAACCCTTCCCCGAAGCCTGACCCTCATTCGTCCCCTAATCCTAACCCGTACGCTGACACTAACCCGCGCCCTCACACGTACGCTCCCCCCAAAGCGTGGTCGTACCCTCACCTGGACCCTAAACCGTCCCCGTCCCCTAACCCTAACCCTAGCCCGAACCCTAACCCTAACCCTTTCCCGAAGCCTGACCCTCACCCGTCCCCTAATCCTAAACCGTACGCTGACACTAACCTGCGCCCTCACACGTACGCTCCCCCTAAAGCGGTGTCGTACGCTCACCTGGACCCTAAACCGTCCCCGTCCCCTAACCCTAACCCTAGCCCGAACCCTAACCCTAACCCTTCCCCGAAGCCTGACCCTCACCCGTCCCCTAATCCTAAACCGTACGCTGACACTAACCTGCGCCCTCACACGTACGCTCCCCCTAAAGCGTTGTCGTACCCTCACCTGGACCCTAAACCGTCCCCGTCCCCTAAACCTAACCCTAGCCCGAACCCTAACCCTAACCCTTCCCCGAAGCCTGACACTCATCCGTCCCCTAATCCTAACCCGTACGCTGACACTAACCCGCGCCCTCACACGTACGCTCCCCCCAAAGCGTGGTCGTACCCTCACCTGGACCCTAAACCGTCCCCGTCCCCTAACCCTAACCCTAGCCCGAACCCTAACCCTAACACTTCCCCGAAGCCTGACCCTCACCCGTCCCCTAATCCTAACCCGTACGCTGACACTAACCCGCGCCCTCACACGTACGCTCCCCCTAAAGCGTGGTCGTACCCTCACCTGGACCCTAAACCGTCCCCGTCCCCTAACCCTAACCCTAGCCCGAACCCTAACCCTAACCCTTCCCCGAAGCCTGACCCTCACCCGTCCCCTAATCCTAACCCGTACGCTGACACTAACCCGCGCCCTCACACGTACGCTCCCCCTAAAGCGTGGTCGTACCCTCACCTGGACCCTAAACCATCCCCGTCCCCTAACCCTAACCCTAGCCCGAACCCTAACCCTAACCCTTCCCCGAAGCCTGACCCTCACCCGTCCCCTAATCCTAACCCGTACGCTGACACTAACCCGCGCCCTCACACGTACGCTCCCCCTAAAGCGTTGTCGTACCCTCACCTGGACCCTAAACCGTCCCCGTCCCCTAACCCTAACCCTAGCCTGAACCCTAACCCTAACCCTTCCCCGAAGCCTGACCCTCACCCGTCCCCTAATCCTAACCCGTACGCTGACACTAACCCGCGCCCTCACACGTACGCTCCCCCTAAAGCGTGGTCGTACCCTCACCTGGACCCTAAACCGTCCCCGTCCCCTAACCCTAACCCTAGCCCGAACCCTAACCCTAACCCTTCCCCGAAGCCTGACCCTCATTCGTCCCCTAATCCTAACCCGTACGCTGACACTAACCCGCGCCCTCACACGTACGCTCCCCCTAAAGCGTGGTCGTACCCTCACCTGGACCCTAAACCGTCCCCGTCCCCTAACCCTAACCCTAGCCCGAACCCTAACCCTAACCCTTTCCCGAAGCCTGACCCTCACCCGTCCTCTAATCCTAACCCGTACGCTGACACTAACCTGCGCCCTCACACGTACGCTCCCCCTAAAGCGGTGTCGTACGCTCACCTGGACCCTAAACCGTCCCCGTCCCCTAACCCTAACCCTAGCCCGAACCCTAACCCTAACCCTTCCCCGAAGCCTGACCCTCACCCGTCCCCTAATCCTAAACCGTACGCTGACACTAACCCGCGCCCTCACACGTACGCTCCCCCTAAAGCGTTGTCGTACCCTCACCTGGACCCTAAACCGTCCCCGTCCCCTAAACCTAACCCTAGCCCGAACCCTAACCCTAACCCTTCCCCGAAGCCTGACACTCATCCGTCCCCTAATCCTAACCCGTACGCTGACACTAACCCGCGCCCTCACACGTACGCTCCCCCCAAAGCGTGGTCGTACCCTCACCTGGACCCTAAACCGTCCCCGTCCCCTAACCCTAACCCTAGCCCGAACCCTAACCCTAACACTTCCCCGAAGCCTGACCCTCACCCGTCCCCTAATCCTAACACGTACGCTGACACTAACCCGCGCCCTCACACGTACGCTCCCCCTAAAGCGTGGTCGTACCCTCACCTGGACCCTAAACCGTCCCCGTCCCCTAACCCTAACCCTAGCCCGAACCCTAACCCTAACCCTTCCCCGAAGCCTGACCCTCACCCGTCCCCTAATCCTAACCCATACGCTGACACTAACCCGCGCCCTCACACATACGCTCCCCCTAAAGCGTGGTCGTACCCTCACCTGGACCCTAAACCGTCCCCGTCCCCTAACTCTAACCCTAGCCCGAACCCTAACCCTAACCCTTCCCCGAAGCCTGACCCTCACCCGTCCCCTAATCCTAACCCGTACGCTGACACTAACCCGCGCCCTCACACGTACGCTCCCCCTAAAGCGTTGTCGTACCCTCACCTGGACCCTAAACCGTCCCCGTCCCCTAACCCTAACCCTAGCCTGAACCCTAACCCTAACCCTTCCCCGAAGCCTGACCCTCACCCGTCCCCTAATCCTAACCCGTACGCTGACACTAAACCGCGCCCTCACACGTACGCTCCCCCTAAAGCGTGGTCGTACCCTCACCTGGACCCTAAACCGTCCCCGTCCCCTAACCCTAACCCTAGCCCGAACCCTAACCCTAACCCTTCCCCGAAGCCTGACCCTAACCCGTCCCCTAATCCTAACCCGTAGTTCGCTGACACTAACCCGCGCCCTCACAAATACGCTCCCCCTAAAGTGTTGTCGTACCCTCACCTGGACCCTAAACCGTCCCCGTACCCTAACCCTATCCCTAGCCCGAACCCTAACCCTAACTCTTCCCCGAAGCCTGACCCTCACCCGTCCCCTAATCCTAACCCGTACGCTGACACTAACCCGCGCCCTCACACGTACGCTCCCCCTAAAGCGTTGTCGTACCCTCACCTGGACCCTAAACCGTCCCCGTCCCCTAACCCTAACCCTAGCCCGAACCCTAACCCTAACCCGTCCCCGAAGCCTGACCCTCACCCGTCCCCTAATCCTAACCCGTACGCTGACACTAACCCGCGCCCTCACACGTACGCTCCCCCTAAAGCGTTGTCGTACCCTCACCTGGGCCCTAAACCGTCCCCGTCCCCTAACCCTAACCCTAGCCCGAACCCTAACCCTAACCCTTCCCCGAAGCCTGACCCTCACCCGTCCCCTAATCCTAACCCGTACGCTGACACTAACCCGCGTCCTCACACGTACGCTCCCCCTAAAGCGTTGTCGTACCCTCACCTGGACCCTAAACCATCCCCGTCCCCTAACCCTAACCTTAGCCCGAACCCTAACCCTAACCCTTCCCCGAAGCCTGACCCTCACCCGTTCCCTAATCCTAACCCGTACGCTGACACTAACCCGCGCCCTCATACGTACGCTCCCCCTAAAGCGTGGTCGTACCCTCACCTGGACCCTAAACCGTCCCCGTCCCCTAACCCTAACCCTAGCCCGAACCCTAACCCTAACACTTCCCCGAAGCCTGACCCTCACCCGTCCCCTAATCCTAACCCGTACGCTGACACTAACTCGCGCCGTCACACGTACGCTCCCCCTAAAGCGTTGTCGTACCCTCATCCGGACCCCAAATCGTCCCCTAACCCTAACCCTAGCCCGAACCCTAACCCTAACCCTTCCCCGAAGCCTGACCCTCACCCGTCCCCTAATCCTAACCCGTACGCTGACACTAACCCACGCCCTCACACGTACGCTCCCCCTAAATCGTTGTCGTACCCTCACCTGGACCCTAAACCGCCCCGTCCCCTAACCCTAACCCTAGCCCGAACCCTAACCCTAACCCTTCCCCGAAGCCTGACCCTCACCCGTCCCCTAATCCTAACCCATACGCTGACACTAACCCGCGCCCTCACACGTACGCTCCCCCTAAAGCGTGGTCGTACCCTCACCTGGACCCTAAACCGTCCCCGTCCCCTAACCCTAACCCTAGCCCGAAACCTAACCCTAACCCTTCCCCGAAGCCTGACCCTCACCCGTCCCCTAATCCTAACCCGTACGCTGACACTAACCCGCGCCCTCACACGTACGCTCCCCCTAAAGCCTGGTCGTACCCTCACCTGGACCCTAAACCGTCCCCGTCCCCTAACCCTAACCCTAGCCCGAACCCTAACCCTAACCCTTCCCCGAAGCCTGACCCTCACCCGTCCCCTAATCCTAACCCGTACGCTGACACTAACCCGTGCCCTCACAGGTACGCTCCCCCTAAAGCGTTGTCGTACCCTCACCTGGACACTAAACCGTCCCCGTCCCCTAACCCTAACCCTAGCCCGAACCCTAACCCTAACCCTTCCTCGAAGCCTGACCCTCACCCGTCCCCTAATCCTAACCCGTACGCTGACACTAACCCGCGCCCTCACACGTACGCTCCCCCTAAAGCGTTGTCGTACCCTCACCTGGACCCTAAACCGTCCCCGTCCCCTAACACTAACCCTAGCCCGAACCCTAACCCTAACCCTTCCCCGAAGCCTGAACCTCAACCGTCCCATAATCCTAACCCGTACGCTGACACTAACCCGCGCCCTCACACGTACGCTACCCCTAAAGCGTTGTCGTACCCTCACCTGGGCCCTAAACCGTCCCCGTCCCCTAACCCTAACCCTAGCCCGAACCCTAACCCTAACCCTTCCCCGAAGCCTGACCCTCACCCGTCCCCTAATCCTAACCCGTACGCTGACACTAACCCGCGCCCTCACACGTACGCTCCCCCTAAAGCGTTGTCGTACCCTCACCTGGACCCTAAACCGTCCCCGTCCCCTAACCCTAACCCTAGCCCGAACCCTAACCCTAACCCTTCCCCGAAGCCTGACCCTCACCCGTCCCCTAATCCTAACCCGTACGCTGACACTAACCCGCGCCCTCACACGTACGCTCCCCCTAAAGCGTGGTCGTGCCCTCACCTGGACCCTCAACCGTCCCCGTCCCCTAACCCTAACCCTAGCCCGAACCCTAACCCTAACACTTCCCCGAAGCCTGACCCTCACCCGTCCCCTAATCCTAACCCGTACGCCGACACTAACCTGCGCCGTCACATGTACGCTCCCCCTAAAGCGTTGTCGTACCCTCACCCGGACCCCAAATCGTCCCCGTCCCCTAACCCTAGCCCGAACCCTAACCCTAACCCTTCCCCGAAGCCTGACCCTCACCCGTCCCCTAGTCCTAACCCGTACGCTGACACTAACCCGCGCCCTCACACGTACGCTCCCCCTAAAGCGTTGTCGTACCCTCACCTGGACCCTAAACCGCCCCGTCCCCTAACCCTAACCCTAGCCCGAACCCTAACCCTAACCCTTCCCCGAAGCCTGACCCTCACCCGTCCCCTAATCCTAACCCGTACGCTGACACTAACCCGTGCCCTCACAGGTACGCTCCCCCTAAAGCGTTGTCGTACCCTCACCTGGACACTAAACCGTCCCCGTCCCCTAACCCTAACCCTAGCCCGAACCCTAACCCTAACCCTTCCCCGAAGCCTGACCCTCACCCGTCCCCTAATCCTAACCCGTACGCTGACACTAACCCGCGCCCTCACACGTACGCTCCCCCTAAAGCGTTGTCGTACCCTCACCTGGACCCTAAACCGTCCCCGTCCCCTAACACTAACCCTAGCCCGAACCCTAACCCTAACCCTTCCCCGAAGCCTGAACCTCAACCGTCCCATAATCCTAACCCGTACGCTGACACTAACCCGCGCCCTCACACGTACGCTCCCCCTAAAGCGTTGTCGTACCCTCACCTGGGCCCTAAACCGTCCCCGTCCCCTAACCCTAACCCTAGCCCGAACCCTAACCCTAACCCTTCCCCGAAGCCTGACCCTCACCCGTCCCCTAATCCTAACCCGTACGCTGACACTAACCCGCGCCCTCACACGTACGCTCCCCCTAAAGCGTTGTCGTACCCTCACCTGGACCCTAAACCGTCCCCGTCCCCTAACCCTAACCCTAGCCCGAACCCTAACCCTAACCCTTCCCCGAAGCCTGACCCTCACCCGTCCCCTAATCCTAACCCGTACGCTGACACTAACCCGCGCCCTCACACGTACGCTCCCCCTAAAGCGTGGTCGTACCCTCACCTGGACCCTCAACCGTCCCCGTCCCCTAACCCTAACCCTAGCCCGAACCCTAACCCTAACCCTTCCCCGAAGCCTGACCCTCACCCGTCCCCTAATCCTAACCCGTACGCCGACACTAACCTGCGCCGTCACATGTACGCTCCCCCTAAAGCGTTGTCGTACCCTCACCCGGACCCCAAATCGTCCCCGTCCCCTAACCCTAGCCCGAACCCTAACCCTAACCCTTCCCCGAAGCCTGACCCTCACCCGTCCCCTAGTCCTAACCCGTACGCTGACACTAACCCGCGCCCTCACACGTACGCTCCCCCTAAAGCGTTGTCGTACCCTCACCTGGACCCTAAACCGCCCCGTCCCCTAACCCTAACCCTAGCCCGAACCCTAACCCTAACCCTTCCCCGAAGCCTGACCCTCACCCGTCCCCTAATCCTAACCCGTACGCTGACACTAACCCGCGCCCTCACACGTACGCTCCCCCTAAAGCGTGGTCGTACCCTCACCTGGACCCTAAACCGTCCCCGTCCCCTAACCCTAACCCTTGCCCGAACCCTAACCCTAACCCTTCCCCGAAGCCTGACCCTCACCCGTCCCCTAATCCTAACCCTTACGCTGACACTAACCCGCGCCCTCACACGTACGCTCCCCCTAAAGCGTTGTTGTACCCTCACCTGGACCCTAAACCGTCCCCGTCCCCTAACCCTAACCCTAGCCCGAACCCTAACCCTAACCCTTCCCCGAAGCCTGACCCTCACCCGTCCCCTAATCCTAACCCGTACGCTGACACTAACCCGCGCCCTCACACGTACGCTCCCCCTAAAGCCTGGTCGTACCCTCACCTGGACCCTAAACCGTCCCCGTCCCCTAACCCTAACCCTAGCCCGAACCCTAACCCTAACCCTTCCCCGAAGCCTGACCCTCACCCATCCCCTAATCCTAACCCGTACGCTGACACTAACCCGTGCCCTCACAGGTACGCTCCCCCTAAAGCGTTGTCGTACCCTCACCTGGACCCTAAACCGTCCCCGTCCCCTAACCCTAACCCTAGCCCGAACCCTAACCCTAACCCTTCCCCGAAGCCTGACCCTCACCCGTCCCCTAATCCTAACCCGTACGCTGACACTAACCCGCGCCCTCACACGTACACTCCCCCAAAAGCGTTGTCGTACCCTCACCTGGACCCTAAACCGTCCCCGTGCCCTAACCCTAACCCTAGCCCGAACCCTAACCCTAACCCTTCCCCGAAGCCTGACCCTCACCCGTCCCCTAATCCTAACCCGTACGCTGACACTAACCCGCGCCCTCACACGTACGCTCCCCCTAAAGCGTTGTCGTACCCTCACCTGGACCCTAAACCGTCCCCGTCCCCTAACCCTAACCCTAGCCCGAACCCTAACCCTAACCCTTCCCCGAAGCCTGACCCTCACCCCTCCCCTAATCCTAACCCGTACGCTGACACTAACCCGCGCCCTCACACGTACGCTCCCACTAAAGCGTTGTCGTACCCTCACCTGGACCCTAAACCGTCCCCGTCCCCTAACCCTAACCCTAGCCCGAACCCTAACCCTAACCCTTCCCCGAAGCCTGACCCTCACCCGTCCCCTAATCCTAACCCGTACGCTGACACTAACCCGCACCCTCACACGTACGCTCCCCCTAAAGCGTTCTCGTACCCTCACCTGGACCCTAAGCCGTCCCCGTCCCCTAACCCTAACCCTAGCCCGAACCCTAACCCTAACCCTTCCCCGAAGCCTGACCCTCACCCGTCCCCTAATCCTAACCCGTACGCTGACACTAACCCACGCCCTCACACGTACGCTCCCCCTAAAGCGTTGTCGTACCCTCACCTGGACCCTAAACCGTCCCCGTCCCCTAACCCTAATCCTAACCCGAACCCTAACTCTAACCCTTCCCCGAAGCCTGACCCTCACCCGTCCCCTAATCCGAAACCGTACGCTGACACTAACCCGCGCCCTCACACGTACGCTCCCCCTAAAGCGTTGTTGTACTCTCACCTGGACCCTAAACCGTCCCCGTTCCCTAACCCTAACCCTAGCCCGAACCCTAACCCTAACCCTTCCCCGAAGCCTGACCCTCATCCGTCCCCTAATCCTAACCCGTACGCTGACACTAACCTGCGCCCTCACACGTACGCTCCCCCTAAAGCGTGGTCGTACCCTCACCTGGACCCTAAACCGTCCCCGTCCCCTAACCCTAACCCTAGTCCGAACCCTAACCCTAACCCTTCCCCGAAGCCCGAACCTCTCCCATCCCCTAATCCTAACCCGTACGCTGACACTAACCCGCGCCCTCACACGTACGCTCCCCCTAAAGCGTGGTCGTACCCTCACCTGGACCCTAAACCGTCCCCGTCCCCTAACCCTAACCCTAGCCCGAACCCTAACCCTAACCCTTCCCCGAAGCCTGACCCTCACCCGTCCCCTAATCCTAACCCGTACGCTGACACTAACCCGTGCCCTCACAGGTACGCTCCCCCTAAAGCGTGGTCGTACCCTCACCTGGACACTAAACCGTCCCCGTCCCCTAACCCTAACCCTAGCCCGAACCCTAACCCTAACCCTTCCCCGAAGCCTGACCCTCACCCGTCCCCTAATCCTAACCCGTACGCTGACACTAACCCGCGCCCTCACACGTACGCTCCCCCTAAAGCGTTGTCGTACCCTCACCTGGACCCTAAACCGTCCCCGTCCCCTAACACTAACCCTAGCCCGAACCCTAACCCTAACCCTTCCCCGAAGCCTGAACCTCAACCGTCCCATAATCCTAACCCGTACGCTGACACTAACCCGCGCCCTCACACGTATGCTCCCCCTAAAGCGTTGTCGTACCCTCACCTGGGCCCTAAACCGTCCCCGTCCCCTAACCCTAACCCTAGCCCGAACCCTAACCCTAACCCTTCCCCGAAGCCTGACCCTCACCCGTCCCCTAATCCTAACCCGTACGCTGACACTAACCCGCGCCCTCACACGTACGCTCCCCCTAAAGCGTTGTCGTACCCTCACCTGGACCCTAAACCGTCCCCGTCCCCTAACCCTAACCCTAGCCCGAACCCTAACCCTAACCCTTCCCCGAAGCCTGACCCTCACCCGTCCCCTAATCCTAACCCGTACGCTGACACTAACCCGCGCCCTCACACGTACGCTCCCCCTAAAGCGTGGTCGTACCCTCACCTGGACCGTCAACCGTCCCCGTCCCCTAACCCTAACCCTAGCCCGAACCCTAACCCTAACCCTTCCCCGAAGCCTGACCCTCACCCGTCCCCTAATCCTAACCCGTACGCCGACACTAACCTGCGCCGTCACATGTACGCTCCCCCTAAAGCGTTGTCGTACCCTCACCCGGACCCCAAATCGTCCCCGTCCCCTAACCCTAGCCCGAACCCTAACCCTAACCCTTCCCCGAAGCCTGACCCTCACCCGTCCCCTAGTCCTAACCCGTACGCTGACACTAACCCGCGCCCTCACACGTACGCTCCCCCTAAAGCGTTGTCGTACCCTCACCTGAACCCTAAACCGCCCCGTCCCCTAACCCTAACCCTAGCCCGAACCCTAACCCTAACCCTTCCCCGAAGCCTGACCCTCACCCGTCCCCTAATCCTAACCCATACGCTGACACTAACCCGCGCCCTCACACGTACGCTCCCCCTAAAGCGTGGTCGTACCCTCACCTGGACCCTAAACCGTCCCCGTCCCCTAACCCTAACCCTTGCCCGAACCCTAACCCTAACCCTTCCCCGAAGCCTGACCCTCACCCGTCCCCTAATCCTAACCCTTACGCTGACACTAACCCGCGCCCTCACACGTACGCTCCCCCTAAAGCGTTGTTGTACCCTCACCTGGACCCTAAACCGTCCCCGTCCCCTAACCCTAACCCTAGCCCGAACCCTAACCCTAACCCTTCCCCGAAGCCTGACCCTCACCCGTCCCCTAATCCTAACCCGTACGCTGACACTAACCCGCGCCCTCACACGTACGCTCCCCCTAAAGCCTGGTCGTACCCTCACCTGGACCCTAAACCGTCCCCGTCCCCTAACCCTAACCCTAGCCCGAACCCTAACCCTAACCCTTCCCCGAAGCCTGACCCTCACCCATCCCCTAATCCTAACCCGTACGCTGACACTAACCCGTGCCCTCACAGGTACGCTCCCCCTAAAGCGTTATCGTACCCTCACCTGGACCCTAAACCGTCCCCGTCCCCTAACCCTAACCCTAGCCCGAACCCTAACCCTAACCCTTCCCCGAAGCCTGACCCTCACCCGTCCCCTAATCCTAACCCGTACGCTGACACTAACCCGCGCCCTCACACGTACACTCCCCCAAAAGCGTTGTCGTACCCTCACCTGGACCCTAAACCGTCCCCGTGCCCTAACCCTAACCCTAGCCCGAACCCTAACCCTAACCCTTCCCCGAAGCCTGACCCTCACCCGTCCCCTAATCCTAACCCGTACGCTGACACTAACCCGCGCCCTCACACGTACGCTCCCCCTAAAGCGTTGTCGTACCCTCACCTGGACCCTAAACCGTCCCCGTCCCCTAACCCTAACCCTAGCCCGAACCCTAACCCTAACCCTTCCCCGAAGCCTGACCCTCACCCCTCCCCTAATCCTAACCCGTACGCTGACACTAACCCGCGCCCTCACACGTACGCTCCCACTAAAGCGTTGTCGTACCCTCACCTGGACCCTAAACCGTCCCCGTCCCCTAACCCTAACCCTAGCCCGAACCCTAACCCTAACCCTTCCCCGAAGCCTGACCCTCACCCGTCCCCTAATCCTAACCCGTACGCTGACACTAACCCGCACCCTCACACGTACGCTCCCCCTAAAGCGTTCTCGTACCCTCACCTGGACCCTAAGCCGTCCCCGTCCCCTAACCCTAACCCTAGCCCGAACCCTAACCCTAACCCTTCCCCGAAGCCTGACCCTCACCCGTCCCCTAATCCTAACCCGTACGCTGACACTAACCCACGCCCTCACACGTACGCTCCCCCTAAAGCGTTGTCGTACCCTCACCTGGACCCTAAACCGTCCCCGTCCCCTAACCCTAATCCTAACCCGAACCCTAACTCTAACCCTTCCCCGAAGCCTGACCCTCACCCGTCCCCTAATCCGAAACCGTACGCTGACACTAACCCGCGCCCTCACACGTACGCTCCCCCTAAAGCGTTGTTGTACTCTCACCTGGACCCTAAACCGTCCCCGTTCCCTAACCCTAACCCTAGCCCGAACCCTAACCCTAACCCTTCCCCGAAGCCTGACCCTCATCCGTCCCCTAATCCTAACCCGTACGCTGACACTAACCTGCGCCCTCACACGTACGCTCCCCCTAAAGCGTGGTCGTACCCTCACCTGGACCCTAAACCGTCCCCGTCCCCTAACCCTAACCCTAGTCCGAACCCTAACCCTAACCCTTCCCCGAAGCCCGAACCTCTCCCATCCCCTAATCCTAACCCGTACGCTGACACTAACCCGCGCCCTCACACGTACGCTCCCCCTAAAGCGTGGTCGTACCCTCACCTGGACCCTAAACCGTCCCCGTCCCCTAACCCTAACCCTAGCCCGAACCCTAACCCTAACCCTTCCCCGAAGCCTGACCCTCACCCGTCCCCTAATCCTAACCCGTACGCTGACACTAACCCGTGCCCTCACAGGTACGCTCCCCCTAAAGCGTGGTCGTACCCTCACCTGGAAACTAAACCGTCCCCGTCCCCTAACCCTAACCCTAGCCCGAACCCTAACCCTAACCCTTCCCCGAAGCCTGACCCTCACCCGTCCCCTAATCCTAACCCGTACGCTGACACTAACCCGCGCCCTCACACGTACGCTCCCCCTAAAGCGTTGTCGTACCCTCACCTGGACCCTAAACCGTCCCCGTCCCCTAACACTAACCCTAGCCCGAACCCTAACCCTAACCCTTCCCCGAAGCCTGAACCTCAACCGTCCCATAATCCTAACCCGTACGCTGACACTAACCCGCGCCCTCACACGTACGCTCCCCCTAAAGCGTTGTCGTACCCTCACCTGGGCCCTAAACCGTCCCCGTCCCCTAACCCTAACCCTAGCCCGAACCCTAACCCTAACCCTTCCCCGAAGCCTGACCCTCACCCGTCCCCTAATCCTAACCCGTACGCTGACACTAACCCGCGCCCTCACACGTACGCTCCCCCTAAAGCGTTGTCGTACCCTCACCTGGACCCTAAACCGTCCCCGTCCCCTAACCCTAACCCTAGCCCGAACCCTAACCCTAACCCTTCCCCGAAGCCTGACCCTCACCCGTCCCCTAATCCTAACCCGTACGCTGACACTAACCCGCGCCCTCACACGTACGCTCCCCCTAAAGCGTGGTCGTACCCTCACCTGGACCCTCAACCGTCCCCGTCCCCTAACCCTAACCCTAGCCCGAACCCTAACCCTAACCCTTCCCCGAAGCCTGACCCTCACCCGTCCCCTAATCCTAACCCGTACGCCGACACTAACCTGCGCCGTCACATGTACGCTCCCCCTAAAGCGTTGTCGTACCCTCACCCGGACCCCAAATCGTCCCCGTCTCCTAACCCTAGCCCGAACCCTAACCCTAACCCTTCCCCGAAGCCTGACCCTCACCCGTCCCCTAGTCCTAACCCGTACGCTGACACTAACCCGCGCCCTCACACGTACGCTCCCCCTAAAGCGTTGTCGTACCCTCACCTGGACCCTAAACCGCCCCGTCCCCTAACCCTAACCCTAGCCCGAACCCTAACCCTAACCCTTCCCCGAAGCCTGACCCTCACCCGTCCCCTAATCCTAACCCATACGCTGACACTAACCCGCGCCCTCACACGTACGCTCCCCCTAAAGCGTGGTCGTACCCTCACCTGGACCCTAAACCGTCCCCGTCCCCTAACCCTAACCCTTGCCCGAACCCTAACCCTAACCCTTCCCCAAAGCCTGACCCTCACCCGTCCCCTAATCCTAACCCTTACGCTGACACTAACCCGCGCCCTCACACGTACGCTCCCCCTAAAGCGTTGTTGTACCCTCACCTGGACCCTAAACCGTCCCCGTCCCCTAACCCTAACCCTAGCCCGAACCCTAACCCTAACCCTTCCCCGAAGCCTGACCCTCACCCGTCCCCTAATCCTAACCCGTACGCTGACACTAACCCGCGCCCTCACACGTACGCTCCCCCTAAAGCCTGGTCGTACCCTCACCTGGACCCTAAACCGTCCCCGTCCCCTAACCCTAACCCTAGCCCGAACCCTAACCCTAACCCTTCCCCGAAGCCTGACCCTCACCCATCCCCTAATCCTAACCCGTACGCTGACACTAACCCGTGCCCTCACAGGTACGCTCCCCCTAAAGCGTTGTCGTACCCTCACCTGGACCCTAAACCGTCCCCGTCCCCTAACCCTAACCCTAGCCCGAACCCTAACCCTAACCCTTCCCCGAAGCCTGACCCTCACCCGTCCCCTAATCCTAACCCGTACGCTGACACTAACCCGCGCCCTCACACGTACACTCCCCCAAAAGCGTTGTCGTACCCTCACCTGGACCCTAAACCGTCCCCGTGCCCTAACCCTAACCCTAGCCCGAACCCTAACCCTAACCCTTCCCCGAAGCCTGACCCTCACCCGTCCCCTAATCCTAACCCGTATGCTGACACTAACCCGCGCCCTCACACGTACGCTCCCCCTAAAGCGTTGTCGTACCCTCACCTGGACCCTAAACCGTCCCCGTCCCCTAACCCTAACCCTAGCCCGAACCCTAACCCTAACCCTTCCCCGAAGCCTGACCCTCACCCCTCCCCTAATCCTAACCCGTACGCTGACACTAACCCGCGCCCTCACACGTACGCTCCCACTAAAGCGTTGTCGTACCCTCACCTGGACCCTAAACCGTCCCCGTCCCCTAACCCTAACCCTAGCCCGAACCCTAACCCTAACCCTTCCCCGAAGCCTGACCCTCACCCGTCCCCTAATCCTAACCCGTACGCTGACACTAACCCGCACCCTCACACGTACGCTCCCCCTAAAGCGTTCTCGTACCCTCACCTGGACCCTAAGCCGTCCCCGTCCCCTAACCCTAACCCTAGCCCGAACCCTAACCCTAACCCTTCCCCGAAGCCTGACCCTCACCCGTCCCCTAATCCTAACCCGTACGCTGACACTAACCCACGCCCTCACACGTACGCTCCCCCTAAAGCGTTGTCGTACCCTCACCTGGACCCTAAACCGTCCCCGTCCCCTAACCCTAATCCTAACCCGAACCCTAACTCTAACCCTTCCCCGAAGCCTGACCCTCACCCGTCCCCTAATCCGAAACCGTACGCTGACACTAACCCGCGCCCTCACACGTACGCTCCCCCTAAAGCGTTGTTGTACTCTCACCTGGACCCTAAACCGTCCCCGTTCCCTAACCCTAACCCTAGCCCGAACCCTAACCCTAACCCTTCCCCGAAGCCTGACCCTCATCCGTCCCCTAATCCTAACCCGTACGCTGACAGTAACCTGCGCCCTCACACGTACGCTCCCCCTAAAGCGTGGTCGTACCCTCACCTGGACCCTAAACCGTCCCCGTCCCCTAACCCTAACCCTAGTCCGAACCCTAACCCTAACCCTTCCCCGAAGCCCGAACCTCTCCCATCCCCTAATCCTAACCCGTACGCTGACACTAACCCGCGCCCTCACACGTACGCTCCCCCTAAAGCGTGGTCGTACCCTCACCTGGACCCTAAACCGTCCCCGTCCCCTAACCCTAACCCTAGCCCGAACCCTAACCCTAACCCTTCCCCGAAGCCTGACCCTCACCCGTCCCCTAATCCTAACCCGTACGCTGACACTAACCCGTGCCCTCACAGGTACGCTCCCCCTAAAGCGTGGTCGTACCCTCACCTGGACACTAAACCGTCCCCGTCCCCTAACCCTAACCCTAGCCCGAACCCTAACCCTAACCCTTCCCCGAAGCCTGACCCTCACCCGTCCCCTAATCCTAACCCGTACGCTGACACTAACCCGCGCCCTCACACGTACGCTCCCCCTAAAGCGTTGTCGTACCCTCACCTGGACCCTAAACCGTCCCCGTCCCCTAACACTAACCCTAGCCCGAACCCTAACCCTAACCCTTCCCCGAAGCCTGAACCTCAACCGTCCCATAATCCTAACCCGTACGCTGACACTAACCCGCGCCCTCACACGTACGCTCCCCCTAAAGCGTTGTCGTACCCTCACCTGGGCCCTAAACCGTCCCCGTCCCCTAACCCTAACCCTAGCCCGAACCCTAACCCTAACCCTTCCCCGAAGCCTGACCCTCACCCGTCCCCTAATCCTAACCCGTACGCTGACACTAACCCGCGCCCTCACACGTACGCTCCCCCTAAAGCGTTGTCGTACCCTCACCTGGACCCTAAACCGTCCCCGTCCCCTAACCCTAACCCTAGCCCGAACCCTAACCCTAACCCTTCCCCGAAGCCTGACCCTCACCCGTCCCCTAATCCTAACCCGTACGCTGACACTAACCCGCGCCCTCACACGTACGCTCCCCCTAAAGCGTGGTCGTACCCTCACCTGGACCCTCAACCGTCCCCGTCCCCTAACCCTAACCCTAGCCCGAACCCTAACCCTAACCCTTCCCCGAAGCCTGACCCTCACCCGTCCCCTAATCCTAACCCGTACGCCGACACTAACCTGCGCCGTCACATGTACGCTCCCCCTAAAGCGTTGTCGTACCCTCACCCGGACCCCAAATCGTCCCCGTCCCCTAACCCTAGCCCGAACCCTAACCCTAACCCTTCCCCGAAGCCTGACCCTCACCCGTCCCCTAGTCCTAACCCGTACGCTGACACTAACCCGCGCCCTCACACGTACGCTCCCCCTAAAGCGTTGTCGTACCCTCACCTGGACCCTAAACCGCCCCGTCCCCTAACCCTAACCCTAGCCCGAACCCTAACCCTAACCCTCCCCGAAGCCTGACCCTCACCCGTCCCCTAATCCTAACCCATACGCTGACACTAACCCGCGCCCTCACACGTACGCTCCCCCTAAAGCGTGGTCGTACCCTCACCTGGACCCTAAACCGTCCCCGTCCCCTAACCCTAACCCTTGCCCGAACCCTAACCCTAACCCTTCCCCGAAGCCTGACCCTCACCCGTCCCCTAATCCTAACCCTTACGCTGACACTAACCCGCGCCCTCACACGTACGCTCCCCCTAAAGCGTTGTTGTACCCTCACCTGGACCCTAAACCGTCCCCGTCCCCTAACCCTAACCCTTGCCCGAACCCTAACCCTAACCCTTCCCCGAAGCCTGACCCTCACCCGTCCCCTAATCCTAACCCGTACGCTGACACTAACCCGCGCCCTCACACGTACGCTCCCCCTAAAGCCTGGTCGTACCCTCACCTGGACCCTAAACCGTCCCCGTCCCCTAACCCTAACCCTAGCCCGAACCCTAACCCTAACCCTTCCCCGAAGCCTGACCCTCACCCATCCCCTAATCCTAACCCGTACGCTGACACTAACCCGTGCCCTCACAGGTACGCTCCCCCTAAAGCGTTGTCGTACCCTCACCTGGACCCTAAACCGTCCCCGTCCCCTAACCCTAACCCTAGCCCGAACCCTAACCCTAACCCTTCCCCGAAGCCTGACCCTCACCCGTCCCCTAATCCTAACCCGTACGCTGACACTAACCCGCGCCCTCACACGTACACTCCCCCAAAAGCGTTGTCGTACCCTCACCTGGACCCTAAACCGTCCCCGTGCCCTAACCCTAACCCTAGCCCGAACCCTAACCCTAACCCTTCCCCGAAGCCTGACCCTCACCCGTCCCCTAATCCTAACCCGTACGCTGACACTAACCCGCGCCCTCACACGTACGCTCCCCCTAAAGCGTTGTCGTACCCTCACCTGGACCCTAAACCGTCCCCGTCCCCTAACCCTAACCCTAGCCCGAACCCTAACCCTAACCCTTCCCCGAAGCCTGACCCTCACCCGGCCCCTAATCCTAACCCGTACGCTGACACTAACCCGCGCCCTCACACGTACGCTCCCCCTAAAGCGTTGTCGTACCCTCACCTGGACCCTAAACCGTCCCCGTCCCCTAACCCTAACCCTAGCCCGAACCCTAACCCTAACCCTTCCCCGAAGCCTGACCCTCACCCGTCCCCTAATCCTAACCCGTACGCTGACACTAACCCGCGCCCTCACACGTACGCTCCCCCTAAAGCGTTGTCGTACCCTCACCTGGACCCTAAACCGTCCCCGTCCCCTAACCCTAACCCTAGCCCGAACCCTAACCCTAACTCTTCCCCGAAGCCTGACCCTGACCCGTCCCGTAACCCTAACCCGTACGCTGCCACTAACCCGCGCCCTCACACGTACGCTCCCCCTAAAGCGTTGTCGTACCCTCACCTGGGCCCTAAACCGTCCCCGTCCCCTAACCCTAACCCTAGCCCGAACCCTAACCCTAATCCTTCCCCGAAGCCTGACCCTCACCCGTCTCCTAATCCTAACCCGTACGCTGACACTAACCCGCGCCCTCACACGTACGCTCCCCCTAAAGCGTTGTTGTACCCTCACCTGGACCCTAAACCGTCCCCGTCCCCTAACCCTAACCCTAGCCCGAACCCTAACCCTAAACCTTCCCCGAAGCCTGACCCTCACCCGTCCCCTAATCCTAACCCGTACGCTGACACTAACCCGCGCCCTCACACGTACGCTCCCCCTAAAGCCTGGTCGTACCCTCACCTGGACCCTAAACCGTCCCCGTCCCCTAACCCTAACCCTGGCCCGAACCCTAACCCTAACCCTTCCCCGAAGCCTGACCCTCACCCGTCCCCTAATCCTAACCCATACGCTGACACTAACCCGTGCCCTCACAGGTACGCTCCCCCTAAAGCGTTGTCGTATCCTCACCTGGACCCTAAACCGTCCCCGTCCCCTAACCCTAACCCTAGCCCGAACCCTAACCCTAACCCTTCCCCGAAGCCTGACCCTCACCCGTCCCCTAATCCTAACCCGTACGCTGACACTAACCCGCGCCCTCACACGTACACTCCCCCAAAAGCGTTGTCGTACCCTCACCTGGACCCTAAACCGTCCCCGTGCCCTAACCCTAACCCTAGCCCGAACCCTAACCCTAACCCTTCCCCGAAGCCTGACCCTCACCCGTCCCCTAATCCTAACCCGTACGTTGACACTAACCCGCGCCCTCACACGTACGCTCCCCCTAAAGCGTTGTCGTACCCTCACCTGGACCCTAAACCGTCCCCGTCCCCTAACCCTAACCCTAGCCCGAACCCTAACCCTAACCCTTCCCCGAAGCCTGACCCTCACCCGGCCCCTAATCCTAACCCGTACGCTGACACTAACCCGCGCCCTCACACGTACGCTCCCCCTAAAGCGTTGTCGTACCCTCACCTGGACCCTAAACCGTCCCCGTCCCCTAACCCTAACCCTAGCCCGAACCCTAACCCTAACCCTTCCCCGAAGCCTGACCCTCACCCGTCCCCTAATCCTAACCCGTACGCTGACACTAACCCGCGCCCTCACACGTACGCTCCCCCTAAAGCGTTCTCGTACCCTCACCTGGACCCTAAACCGTCCCCGTCCCCTAACCCTAACCCTAGCCTGAACCCTAACCCTAACCCTTCCCCGAAGCCTGACCGTCACCCGTCCCCTAATCCTAACCCGTACGCTGACACTAACCCGCGCCCTCACACGTACGCTCCCCCTAAAGCGTGGTCATACCCTCACCTGGACCCTAAACCGTCCCCGTCCCCTAACCCTAACCCTAGCCCGAACCCTAACCCTAACCCTTCCCCGAAGCCTGACCCTCACCCGTCCCCTAATCCTAACCCGTACGCTGACACTAAACCGCGCCCTCACACGTACGCTCCCCCTAAAGTGTTGTCGTACCCTCACCTGGACCCTAAACCGTCCCCGTCCCCTAACCCTAACCCTAGCCCGAACCCTAACCCTAACCCTTCCCCGAAGCCTGACCCTCACCCGTCCCCTAATCCTAACCCGTACGCTGACACTAACCCGCGCCCTCACACGTACGCTCCCCCTAAAGCGTGGTCGTACCCTCACCTGGACCCTAAACCGTCCCCGTCCCCTAACCCTAACCCTAGCCCGAACCCTAACCCTAACCCTTCCCCGAAGCCTGACCCTCACCCGTCCCCTAATCCTAACCCGTACGCTGACACTAACCCGCGCCGTCACACGTACGCTCCCCCTAAAGCGTTGTCGTACCCTCACCCGGACCCCAAACCGTCCCCGTCCCCTAACCCTAACCCTAGCCCGAACCCTAACCCTAACCCTTCCCCGAAGCCTGACCCTCACCCGTCCCCTAATCCTAACCCGTACGCTGACACTAACCCGCGCCCTCACACGTATGCTCCCCCTAAAGCGTTGTCGTACCCTCACCTGGACCCTAAACCGCCCCGTGCCCTAACCCTAACCCTAGCCAGAACCCTAACCCTAACCCTTCCCCGAAGCCTGACCCTCACCCGTCCCCTAATCCTAACCCGTACGCTGACACTAACCCGCGCCCTCACACGTACGCTCCCCCTAAAGCGTGGTCGTACCCTCACCTGGACCCTAAACCGTCCCCGTCCCCTAACCCTAACCCTTGCCCGAACCCTAACCCTAACCCTTCCCCGAAGCCTGACCCTCACCCGTCCCCTAATCCTAACCCGTACGCTGACACTAACCCGCGCCCTCACACGTACGCTCCCCCTAAAGCGTTGTCGTACCCTCACCTGGACCCTAAACTGTCCCCGTCCCCTAACCCTAACCCTAGCCCGAACCCTAACCCTAACTCTTCCCCGAAGCCTGACCCTCACCCGTCCCCTAACCCTAACCCGTACGCTGACACTAACCCGCGCCCTCACACGTACGCTCCCCCTAAAGCGTTGTCGTACCCTCACCTGGGCCCTAAACCGTCCCCGTCCCCTAACCCTAACCCTAGCCCAAACCCTAACCCTAATCCTTCCCCGAAGCCTGACCCTCACCCGTCCCCTAATCCTAACCCGTACGCTGACACTAACCCGCGCCCTCACACGTACGCTCCCCCTAAAGCATTGTCGTACCCTCACCTGGACCCTAAACCGTCCCCGTCCCCTAACCCTAACCCTAGCCCGAACCCTAACCCTAACCCTTCCCCGAAGCCTGACCCTCACCCGTCCCCTAATCCTAACCCGTACGCTGACACTAACCCGCGCCCTCACACGTACGCTCCCCCTAAAGCGTTGTCGTACCCTCACCTGGACCCTAAACCGTCCCCGTCCCCTAACCCTAACCCTAGCCCGAACCCTAACCCTAACCCTTCCCCGAAGCCTGACCCTCACCCGTCCCCTAATCCTAACCCGTACGCTGACACTAACCCGCGCCCTCACACGTACGCTCCCCCTAAAGCGTGGTCGTACCCTCACCTGGACCCTCAACCGTCCCCGTCCCCTAACCCTAACCCTAGCCCGAACCCTAACCCTAACCCTTCCCCGAAGCCTGACCCTCACCCGTCCCCTAATCCTAACCCGTACGCCGACACTAACCTGCGCCGTCACATGTACGCTCCCCCTAAAGCGTTGTCGTACCCTCACCCGGACCCCAAATCGTCCCCGTCCCCTAACCCTAGCCCGAACCCTAACCCTAACCCTTCCCCGAAGCCTGACCCTCACCCGTCCCCTAGTCCTAACCCGTACGCTGACACTAACCCGCGCCCTCACACGTACGCTCCCCCTAAAGCGTTGTCGTACCCTCACCTGGACCCTAAACCGCCCCGTCCCCTAACCCTAACCCTAGCCCGAACCCTAACCCTAACCCTTCCCCGAAGCCTGACCCTCACCCGTCCCCTAATCCTAACCCATACGCTGACACTAACCCGCGCCCTCACACGTACGCTCCCCCTAAAGCGTGGTCGTACCCTCACCTGGACCCTAAACCGTCCCCGTCCCCTAACCCTAACCCTTGCCCGAACCCTAACCCTAACCCTTCCCCGAAGCCTGACCCTCACCCGTCCCCTAATCCTAACCCTTACGCTGACACTAACCCGCGCCCTCACACGTACGCTCCCCCTAAAGCGTTGTTGTACCCTCACCTGGACCCTAAACCGTCCCCGTCCCCTAACCCTAACCCTAGCCCGAACCCTAACCCTAACCCTTCCCCGAAGCCTGACCCTCACCCGTCCCCTAATCCTAACCCGTACGCTGACACTAACCCGCGCCCTCACACGTACGCTCCCCCTAAAGCCTGGTCGTACCCTCACCTGGACCCTAAACCGTCCCCGTCCCCTAACCCTAACCCTAGCCCGAACCCTAACCCTAACCCTTCCCCGAAGCCTGACCCTCACCCATCCCCTAATCCTAACCCGTACGCTGACACTAACCCGTGCCCTCACAGGTACGCTCCCCCTAAAGCGTTGTCGTACCCTCACCTGGACCCTAAACCGTCCCCGTCCCCTAACCCTAACCCTAGCCCGAACCCTAACCCTAACCCTTCCCCGAAGCCTGACCCTCACCCGTCCCCTAATCCTAACCCGTACGCTGACACTAACCCGCGCCCTCACACGTACACTCCCCCAAAAGCGTTGTCGTACCCTCACCTGGACCCTAAACCGTCCCCGTGCCCTAACCCTAACCCTAGCCCGAACCCTAACCCTAACCCTTCCCCGAAGCCTGACCCTCACCCGTCCCCTAATCCTAACCCGTACGCTGACACTAACCCGCGCCCTCACACGTACGCTCCCCCTAAAGCGTTGTCGTACCCTCACCTGGACCCTAAACCGTCCCCGTCCCCTAACCCTAACCCTAGCCCGAACCCTAACCCTAACCCTTCCCCGAAGCCTGACCCTCACCCGGCCCCTAATCCTAACCCGTACGCTGACACTAACCCGCGCCCTCACACGTACGCTCCCCCTAAAGCGTTGTCGTACCCTCACCTGGACCCTAAACCGTCCCCGTCCCCTAACCCTAACCCTAGCCCGAACCCTAACCCTAACCCTTCCCCGAAGCCTGACCCTCACCCGTCCCCTAATCCTAACCCGTACGCTGACACTAACCCGCGCCCTCACACGTACGCTCCCCCTAAAGCGTTGTCGTACCCTCACCTGGACCCTAAACCGTCCCCGTCCCCTAACCCTAACCCTAGCCCGAACCCTAACCCTAACTCTTCCCCGAAGCCTGACCGTGACCCGTCCCGTAACCCTAACCCGTACGCTGCCACTAACCCGCGCCCTCACACGTACGCTCCCCCTAAAGCGTTGTCGTACCCTCACCTGGGCCCTAAACCGTCCCCGTCCCCTAACCCTAACCCTAGCCCGAACCCTAACCCTAATCCTTCCCCGAAGCCTGACCCTCACCCGTCTCCTAATCCTAACCCGTACGCTGACACTAACCCGCGCCCTCACACGTACGCTCCCCCTAAAGCGTTGTTGTACCCTCACCTGGACCCTAAACCGTCCCCGTCCCCTAACCCTAACCCTAGCCCGAACCCTAACCCTAAACCTTCCCCGAAGCCTGACCCTCACCCGTCCCCTAATCCTAACCCGTACGCTGACACTAACCCGCGCCCTCACACGTACGCTCCCCCTAAAGCCTGGTCGTACCCTCACCTGGACCCTAAACCGTCCCCGTCCCCTAACCCTAACCCTAGCCCGAACCCTAACCCTAACCCTTCCCCGAAGCCTGACCCTCACCCGTCCC
Source organism: Grampus griseus (assembly GCF_964374135.1). NCBI lineage: Eukaryota > Metazoa > Chordata > Mammalia > Artiodactyla > Delphinidae > Grampus > Grampus griseus. Next base: position 246,976 of record NW_028133152.1, on the reverse strand, counting down.
CTAATCCTAACCCATACGCTGACACTAACCCGTGCCCTCACAGGTACGCTCCCCCTAAAGCGTTGTCGTACCCTCACCTGGACCCTAAACCGTCCCCGTCCCCTAACCCTAACCCTAGCCCGAACCCTAACCCTAACCCTTCCCCGAAGCCTGACCCTCACCCGTCCCCTAATCCTAACCCGTACGCTGACACTAACCCGCGCCCTCACACGTACACTCCCCCAAAAGCGTTGTCGTACCCTCACCTGGACCCTAAACCGTCCCCGTGCCCTAACCCTAACCCTAGCCCGAACCCTAACCCTAACCCTTCCCCGAAGCCTGACCCTCACCCGTCCCCTAATCCTAACCCGTACGTTGACACTAACCCGCGCCCTCACACGTACGCTCCCCCTAAAGCGTTGTCGTACCCTCACCTGGACCCTAAACCGTCCCCGTCCCCTAACCCTAACCCTAGCCCGAACCCTAACCCTAACCCTTCCCCGAAGCCTGACCCTCACCCGGCCCGTAATCCTAACCCGTACGCTGACACTAACCCGCACCCTCACACGTACGCTCCCCCTAAAGCGTTGTCGTACCCTCACCTGGACCCTAAACCGTCCCCGTCCCCTAACCCTAACCCTAGCCCGAACCCTAACCCTAACCCTTCCCCGAAGCCTGACCCTCACCCGTCCCCTAATCCTAACCCGTACGCTGACACTAACCCGCGCCCTCACACGTACGCTCCCCCTAAAGCGTTCTCGTACCCTCACCTGGACCCTAAACCGTCCCCGTCCCCTAACCCTAACCCTAGCCTGAACCCTAACCCTAACCCTTCCCCGAAGCCTGACCGTCACCCGTCCCCTAATCCTAACCCGTACGCTGACACTAACCCGCGCCCTCACACGTACGCTCCCCCTAAAGCGTGGTCATACCCTCACCTGGACCCTAAACCGTCCCCGTCCCCTAACCCTAACCCTAGCCCGAACCCTAACCCTAACCCTTCCCCGAAGCCTGACCCTCACCCGTCCCCTAATCCTAACCCGTACGCTGACACTAACCCGCGCCCTCACACGTACGCTCCCCCTAAAGTGTTGTCGTACCCTCACCTGGACCCTAAACCGTCCCCGTCCCCTAACCCTAACCCTAGCCCGAACCCTAACCCTAACCCTTCCCCGAAGCCTGACCCTCACCCGTCCCCTAATCCTAACCCGTACGCTGACACTAACCCGCGCCCTCACACGTACGCTCCCCCTAAAGCGTGGTCGTACCCTCACCTGGATCCTAAACCGTCCCCGTCCCCTAACCCTAACCCTAGCCCGAACCCTAACCCTAACCCTTCCCCGAAGCCTGACCCTCACCCGTCCCCTAATCCTAACCCGTACGCTGACACTAACCCGCGCCGTCACACGTACGCTCCCCCTAAAGCGTTGTCGTACCCTCACCCGGACCCCAAACCGTCCCCGTCCCCTAACCCTAACCCTAGCCCGAACCCTAACCCTAACCCTTCCCCGAAGCCTGACCCTCACCCGTCCCCTAATCCTAACCCGTACGCTGACACTAACCCGCGCCCTCACACGTACGCTCCCCCTAAAGCGTTGTCGTACCCTCACCTGGACCCTAAACCGCCCCGTGCCCTAACCCTAACCCTAGCCAGAACCCTAACCCTAACCCTTCCCCGAAGCCTGACCCTCACCCGTCCCCTAATCCTAACCCGTACGCTGACACTAACCCGCGCCCTCACACGTACGCTCCCCCTAAAGCGTGGTCGTACCCTCACCTGGACCCTAAACCGTCCCCGTCCCCTAACCCTAACCCTTGCCCGAACCCTAACCCTAACCCTTCCCCGAAGCCTGACCCTCACCCGTCCCCTAATCCTAACCCGTACGCTGACACTAACCCGCGCCCTCACACGTACGCTCCCCCTAAAGCGTTGTCGTACCCTCACCTGGACCCTAAACTGTCCCCGTCCCCTAACCCTAACCCTAGCCCGAACCCTAACCCTAACTCTTCCCCGAAGCCTGACCCTCACCCGTCCCCTAACCCTAACCCGTACGCTGACACTAACCCGCGCCCTCACACGTACGCTCCCCCTAAAGCGTTGTCGTACCCTCACCTGGGCCCTAAACCGTCCCCGTCCCCTAACCCTAACCCTAGCCCAAACCCTAACCCTAATCCTTCCCCGAAGCCTGACCCTCACCCGTCCCCTAATCCTAACCCGTACGCTGACACTAACCCGCGCCCTCACACGTACGCTCCCCCTAAAGCATTGTCGTACCCTCACCTGGACCCTAAACCGTCCCCGTCCCCTAACCCTAACCCTAGCCCGAACCCTAACCCTAACCCTTCCCCGAAGCCTGACCCTCACCCGTCCCCTAATCCTAACCCGTACGCTGACACTAACCCGCGCCCTCACACGTACGCTCCCCATAAAGCGTTGTCGTACCCTCACCTGGACCCTAAACCGCCCCGTCCCCTAACCCTAACCCTAGCCCGAACCCTAACCCTAACCCTTCCCCGAAGCCTGACCCTCACCCGTCCCCTAATCCGAAACCATACGCTGACACTAACCCGCGCCCTCACACGTACGCTCCCCCTAAAGCGTTGTCGTACCCTCACCTGGACCCTAAACCGTCCCCATTCCCTAACCCTAACCCTAGCCTGAACCCTAACCCTAACCCTTCCCCGAAGCCTGACCCTCACCCGTCCCCTAATCCTAACCCGTACGCTGACACTAACCCGCGCCCTCACACGTACGCTCCCCCTAAAGCGTGGTCGTACCCTCACCTGGACCCTAAACCGTCCCCGTACCCTAACCCTAACCCTAGCCCGAACCCTAACCCTAAACCTTCCCCAAAGCCTGAACCTCACCCATCCCCTAATCCTAACCCGTACGCTGACACTAACCCGCGCCCTCACACGTACGCTCCCCCTAAAGCGTGGTCGTACCCTCACCTGGACCCTAAACCGTCCCCGTCCCCTAACCCTAACCCTAGCCCGAACCCTAACCCTAACCCTTCCCTGAAGCCTGACCCTCACCCGTCCCCTAATCCTAACCCGTACGCTGACACTAAGCCGCGCCCTCACACGTACGCTCCCCCTAAAGCCTGGTCGTACCCTCACCTGGACCCTAAACCGTCCCCGTCCCCTAACCCTAACCCTAGCCCGAACCCTAACCCTAACCCTTCCCCGAAGCCTGACCCTCACCCGTCCCCTAATCCTAACCCGTACGCTGACACTAACCCGTGCCCTCACAGGTACGCTCCCCCTAAAGCGTTGTCGTACCCTCACCTGGACCCTAAACCGTCCCCGTCCCCTAACCCTAACCCTAGCCCGAACCCTAACCCTAACCCTTCCCCGAAGCCTGACCCTCACCCGTCCCCTAATCCTAACCCGTACGCTGACACTAAACCGCGCCCTCACACGTACACTCCCCCAAAAGCGTTGTCGTACCCTCACCCGGACCCCAAACCGTCCCCGTCCCCTAACCCTAACCCTAGCCCGAACCCTAACCCTAACCCTTCCCCGAAGCCTGACCCTCACCCGTCCCCTAATCCTAACCCGTACGCTGACACTAACCCGCGCCCTCACACGTACGCTCCCCCTAAAGCGTTGTCGTACCCTCACCTGGACCCTAAACCGTACCCGTCCCCTAACCTTAACCCTAGGCCGAACCCTAACCCTAACCCTTCCCCGAAGCCTGACCCTCACCCGTCCCCTAATCCTAACCCGTACGCTGACACTAACCCACGCCCTCACACGTACGCTCCCCCTAAAGCGTTGTCGTACCCTCACCTGGACCCTAAACCGTCCCCGTCCCCTAACCCTAATCCTAACCCGAACCCTAACTCTAACCCTTCCCCGAAGCCTGACCCTCACCCGTCCCCTAATCCGAAACCGTACGCTGACACTAACCCGCGCCCTCACACGTACGCTCCCCTTAAAGCGTTGTCGTACCCTCACCTGGACCCTAAACCGTCCCCGTTCCCTAACCCTAACCCTAGCCCGAACCCTAACCCTAACCCTTCCCCGAAGCCTGACCCTCACCCGTCCCTTAATCCTAACCCGTACGCTGACACTAACCCGCGCCCTTACACGTACGCTCCCCCTAAAGCGTGGTCGTACCCTCACCTGGACCCTAAACCGTCCCCGTCCCCTAACCCTAACCCTAGCCCGAACCCTAACCCTAACCCTTCCCCGAAGCCTGAACCTCACCCATCCCCTAATCCTAACCCGTACGCTGACACTAACCCGCGCCCTCACACGTACGCTCCCTCTAAAGCGTGGTCGTACCCTCACCTGGACCCTAAACCGTCCCCGTCCCCTAACCCTAACCCTAGCCCGAACCCTAACCCTAACCCTTCCCCGAAGCCTGACCCTCACCCGTCCCCTAATCCTAACCCGTACGCTGACACTAACCCGCGCCCTCACACGTACGCTCCCCCTAAAGCGTGGTCGTACCCTCACCTGGACCCTAAATCGTCCCCGTCCCCTAACCCTAACCCTAGCCTGAACCCTAACCCTAACCCTTCCCCGAAGCCTGACCGTCACCCGTCCCCTAATCCTAACCCGTACGCTGACACTAACCCGCGCCCTCACACGTACGCTCCCCCTAAAGCGTGGTCGTACCCTCACCTGGACCCTAAACCGTCCCCATTCCCTAACCCTAACCCTAGCCCGAACCCTAACCCTAACCCTTCCCCGAAGCCTGACCCTCAGCCGTCCCCTAATCCTAACCCGTATGCTGACACTAACCCGCGCCCTCACACGTACACTCCCCCAAAAGCGTTGTCGTACCCTCACCTGGACCCTAAACCGTCCCCGTGCCCTAACCCTAACCCTAGCCCGAACCCTAACCCTAACCCTTCCCCGAAGCCTGACCCTCACCCGTCCCCTAATCCTAACCCGTACGCTGACACTAACCCGCGCCCTCACACGTACACTCCCCCAAAAGCGTTGTCGTACCCTCACCTGGACCCTAAACCGTCCCCGTGCCCTAACCCTAACCCTAGCCCGAACCCTAACCCTAACCCTTCCCCGAAGCCTGACCCTCAACCGTCCCCTAATCCTAACCCGTACGTTGACACTAACCCGCGCCCTCACACGTACGCTCCCCCTAAAGCGTTGTCGTACCCTCACCTGGACCCTAAACCGTCCCCGTCCCCTAACCCTAACCCTAGCCCGAACCCTAACCCTAACCCTTCCCCGAAGCCTGACCCTCACCCCTCCCCTAATCCTAACCCGTACGCTGACACTAACCCGCGCCCTCACACGTACGCTCCCACTAAAGCGTTGTCGTACCCTCACCTGGACCCTAAACCGTCCCCGTCCCCTAACCCTAACCCTAGCCCGAACCCTAACCCTAACCCTTCCCCGAAGCCTGACCCTCACCCGTCCCCTAATCCTAACCCGTACGCTGACACTAACCCGCGCCCTCACACGTACGGTCCCCCTAAAGCGTTCTCGTACCCTCACCTGGACCCTAAACCGTCCCCGTCCCCTAACCCTAACCCTAGCCCGAACCCTAACCCTAACCCTTCCCCGAAGCCTGACCCTCACCCGTCCCCTAATCCTAACCCGTACGCTGACACTAACCCACGCCCTCACACGTACGCTCCCCCTAAAGCGTTGTCGTACCCTCACCTGGACCCTAAACCGTCCCCGTCCCCTAACCCTAACCCTAGCCCAAACCCTAACCCTAACCCTTCCCCGAAGCCTGAACCTCACCCATCCCCTAATCCTAACCCGTACGCTGACACTAACCCGCGCCCTCACACGTACGCTCCCCGTAAAGCGTGGTCGTACCCTCACCTGGACCCTAAACCGTCCCCGTCCCCTAACCCTAACCCTAGCCCGAACCCTAACCCTAACCCTTCCCCGAAGCCTGACCCTCACCCGTCCCCTAATCCTAACCCGTACGCTGACACTAACCCGCGCCCTCACACGTACGCTCCCCCTAAAGCGTGGTCGTACCCTCACCTGGACCCTAAACCGTCCCCGTCCCCTAACCCTAACCCTAGCCTGAACCCTAACCCTAACCCTTCCCCGAAGCCTGACCGTCACCCGTCCCCTAATCCTAACCCGTACGCTGACACTAACCCGCGCCCTCACACGTACGCTCCCCCTAAAGCGTGGTCGTACCCTCACCTGGACCCTAAACCGTCCCCGTCCCCTAACCCTAACCCTAGCCCGAACCCTAACCCTAACCCTTCCCCGAAGCCTGACCCTCACCCGTCCCCTAATCCTAACCCGTACGCTGACACTAACCCGCGCCCTCACACGTATGCTCCCCCTAAAGTGTTGTCGTACCCTCACCTGGACCCTAAACCGTCCCCGTCCCCTAACCCTAACCCTAGCCCGAACCCTAACCCTAACCCTTCCCCGAAGCCTGACCCTCACCCGTCCCCTAATCCTAACCCGTACGCTGACACTAACCCGCGCCCTCACACGTACGCTCCCCCTAAAGCGTGGTCGTACCCTCACCTGGACCCTAAACCGTCCCCGTCCCCTAACCCTAACCCTAGCCCGAACCCTAACCCTAACCCTTCCCCGAAGCCTGACCCTCACCCGTCCCCTAATCCTAACCCGTACGCTGACACTAACCCGCGCCGTCACACGTACGCTCCCCCTAAAGCGTTGTCGTACCCTCACCCGGACCCCAAACCGTCCCCGTCCCCTAACCCTAACCCTAGCCCGAACCCTAACCCTAACCCTTCCCCGAAGCCTGACCCTCACCCGTCCCCTAATCCTAACCCGTACGCTGACACTAACCCGCGCCCTCACACGTACGCTCCCCCTAAAGCGTTGTCGTACCCTCACCTGGACCCTAAACCGCCCCGTGCCCTAACCCTAACCCTAGCCCGAACCCTAACCCTAACCCTTCCCCGAAGCCTGACCCTCACCCGTCCCCTAATCCTAACCCGTACGCTGACACTAACCCGCGCCCTCACACGTACGCTCCCCCTAAAGCGTGGTCGTACCCTCACCTGGACCCTAAACCGTCCCCGTCCCCTAACCCTAACCCTTGCCCGAACCCTAACCCTAACCCTTCCCCGAAGCCTGACCCTCACCCGTCCCCTAATCCTAACCCGTACGCTGACACTAACCCGCGCCCTCACACGTACGCTCCCCCTAAAGCGTTGTCGTACCCTCACCTGGACCCTAAACCGTCCCCGTCCCCTAACCCTAACCCTAGCCCGAACCCTAACCCTAACTCTTCCCCGAAGCCTGACCCTCACCCGTCCCCTAACCCTAACCCGTACGCTGACACTAACCCGCGCCCTCACACGTACGCTCCCCCTAAAGCGTTGTCGTACCCTCACCTGGGCCCTAAACCGTCCCCGTCCCCTAACCCTAACCCTAGCCCAAACCCTAACCCTAATCCTTCCCCGAAGCCTGACCCTCACCCGTCCCCTAATCCTAACCCGTACGCTGACACTAACCCGCGCCCTCACACGTACGCTCCCCCTAAAGCATTGTCGTACCCTCACCTGGACCCTAAACCGTCCCCGTCCCCTAACCCTAACCCTAGCCCGAACCCTAACCCTAACCCTTCCCCGAAGCCTGACCCTCACCCGTCCCCTAATCCTAACCCGTACGCTGACACTAACCCGCGCCCTCACACGTACGCTCCCCCTAAAGCGTTGTCGTACCCTCACCTGGACCCTAAACCGCCCCGTCCCCTAACCCTAACCCTAGCCCGAACCCTAACCCTAACCCTTCCCCGAAGGCTGACCCTCACCCGTCCCCTAATCCGAAACCATACGCTGACACTAACCCGCGCCCTCACACGTACGCTCCCCCTAAAGCGTTGTCGTACCCTCACCTGGACCCTAAACCGTCCCCGTTCCCTAACCCTAACCCTAGCCTGAACCCTAACCCTAACCCTTCCCCGAAGCCTGACCCTCACCCGTCCCCTAATCCTAACCCGTACGCTGACACTAACCCGCGCCCTCACACGTACGCTCCCCCTAAAGCGTGGTCGTACCCTCACCTGGACCCTAAACCGTCCCCGTCCCCTAACCCTAACCCTAGCCCGAACCCTAACCCTAACCCTTCCCCAAAGCCTGAACCTCACCCATCCCCTAATCCTAACCCGTACGCTGACACTAACCCGCGCCCTCACACGTACGCTCCCCCTAAAGCGTGGTCGTACCCTCACCTGGACCCTAAACCGTCCCCGTCCCCTAACCCTAACCCTAGCCCGAACCCTAACCCTAAACCTTCCCTGAAGCCTGACCCTCACCCGTCCCCTAATCCTAACCCGTACGCTGACACTAACCCGCGCCCTCACACGTACGCTCCCCCTAAAGCCTGGTCGTACCCTCACCTGGGCCCTAAACCGTCCCCGTCCCCTAACCCTGACCCTAGCCCGAACCCTAACCCTAATCCTTCCCCGAAGCCTGACCCTCACCCGTCCCCTAATCCTAACCCGTACGCTGACACTAACCCGCGCCCTCACACGTACACTCCCCCAAAAGCGTTGTCGTACCCTCACCTGGACCCTAAACCGTCCCCGTGCCCTAACCCTAACCCTAGCCCGAACCCTAACCCTAACCCTTCCCCGAAGCCTGACCCTCACCCGTCCCCTAATCCTAACCCGTACGCTGACACTAACCCGCGCCCTCACACGTATGCTCCCCCTAAAGTGTTGTCGTACCCTCACCTGGACCCTAAACCGTCCCCGTCCCCTAACCCTAACCCTAGCCCGAACCCTAACCCTAACCCTTCCCCGAAGCCTGACCCTCACCCGTCCCCTAATCCTAACCCGTACGCTGACACTAACCCGCGCCCTCACACGTACGCTCCCCCTAAAGCGTGGTCGTACCCTCACCTGGACCCTAAACCGTCCCCGTCCCCTAACCCTAACCCTAGCCCGAACCCTAACCCTAACCCTTCCCCGAAGCCTGACCCTCACCCGTCCCCTAATCCTAACCCGTACGCTGACACTAACCCGCGCCGTCACACGTACGCTCCCCCTAAATCGATGTCGTACCCTCACCCGGACCCCAAACCGTCCCCGTCCCCTAACCCTAACCCTAGCCCGAACCCTAACCCTAACTCTTCCCCGAAGCCTGACCCTCACCCGTCCCCTAATCCTAACCCGTACGCTGACACTAACCCGCGCCCTCACACGTACGCTCCCCCTAAAGCGTTGTCGTACCCTCACCTGGACCCTAAACCGCCCCGTGCCCTAACCCTAACCCTAGCCCGAACCCTAACCCTAACCCTTCCCCGAAGCCTGACCCTCACCCGTCCCCTAATCCTAACCCGTACGCTGACACTAACCCGCGCCCTCACACGTACGCTCCCCCTAAAGCGTGGTCGTACCCTCACCTGGACCCTAAACCGTCCCCGTCCCCTAACCCTAACCCTTGCCCGAACCCTAACCCTAACCCTTCCCCGAAGCCTGACCCTCACCCGTCCCCTAATCCTAACCCGTACGCTGACACTAACCCGCGCCCTCACACGTACGCTCCCCCTAAAGCGTGGTCGTACCCTCACCTGGACCCTAAACCGTCCCCGTCCCCTAACCCTAACCCTAGCCCGAACCCTAACCCTAACCCTTCCCCAAAGCCTGAACCTCACCCATCCCCTAATCCTAACCCGTACGCTGACACTAACCCGCGCCCTCACACGTACGCTCCCCCTAAAGCGTGGTCGTACCCTCACCTGGACCCTAAACCGTCCCCGTCCCCTAACCCTAACCCTAGCCCGAACCCTAACCCTAAACCTTCCCTGAAGCCTGACCCTCACCCGTCCCCTAATCCTAACCCGTACGCTGACACTAACCCGCGCCCTCACACGTACGCTCCCCCTAAAGCCTGGTCGTACCCTCACCTGGGCCCTAAACCGTCCCCGTCCCCTAACCCTGACCCTAGCCCGAACCCTAACCCTAATCCTTCCCCGAAGCCTGACCCTCACCCGTCCCCTAATCCTAACCCGTACGCTGACACTAACCCGCGCCCTCACACGTACACTCCCCCAAAAGCGTTGTCGTACCCTCACCTGGACCCTAAACTGTCCCCGTGCCCTAACCCTAACCCTAGCCCGAACCCTAACCCTAACCCTTCCCCGAAGCCTGACCCTCACCCGTCCCCTAATCCTAACCCGTACGCTGACACTAACCCGCGCCCTCACACGTACGCTCCCCCTAAAGCATGGTCGTACCCTCACCTGGACCCTAAACCGTCCCCGTCCCCTAACCCTAACCCTAGCCCGAACCCTAACCCTAACCCTTCCCCGAAGCCTGACCCTCACCCGTCCCCTAATCCTAACCCGTACGCTGACACTAACCCGCGCCGTCACACGTACGCTCCCCCTAAATCGTTGTCGTACCCTCACCCGGACCCCAAACCGTCCCCGTCCCCTAACCCTAACCCTAGCCCGAACCCTAACCCTAACCCTTCCCCGAAGCCTGACCCTCACCCGTCCCCTAATCCTAACCCGTACGCTGACACTAACCCGCGCCCTCACACGTACGCTCCCCCTAAAGCGTTGTCGTACCCTCACCTGGACCCTAAACCGCCCCGTGCCCTAACCCTAACCCTAGCCCGAACCCTAACCCTAACCCTTCCCCGAAGCCTGACCCTCACCCGTCCCCTAATCCTAACCCGTACGCTGACACTAACCCGCGCCCTCACACGTACGCTCCCCCTAAAGCGTGGTCGTACCCTCACCTGGACCCTAAACCGTCCCCGTCCCCTAACCCTAACCCTTGCCCGAACCCTAACCCTAACCCTTCCCCGAAGCCTGACCCTCACCCGTCCCCTAATCCTAACCCGTACGCTGACACTAACCCGCGCCCTCACACGTACGCTCCCCCTAAAGCGTTGTCGTACCCTCACCTGGACCCTAAACCGTCCCCGTCCCCTAACCCTAACCCTAGCCCGAACCCTAACCCTAACTCTTCCCCGAAGCCTGACCCTCACCCGTCCCCTAACCCTAACCCGTACGCTGACACTAACCCGCGCCCTCACACGTACGCTCCCCCTAAAGCGTTGTCGTACCCTCACCTGGGCCCTAAACCGTCCCCGTCCCCTAACCCTAACCCTAGCCCAAACCCTAACCCTAATCCTTCCCCGAAGCCTGACCCTCACCCGTCCCCTAATCCTAACCCGTACACTGACACTAACCCGCGCCCTCACACGTACGCTCCCCCTAAAGCATTGTCGTACCCTCACCTGGACCCTAAACCGTCCCCGTCCCCTAACCCTAACCCCAGCCCGAACCCTAACCCTAACCCTTCCCCGAAGCCTGACCCTCACCCGTCCCCTAATCCTAACCCGTACGCTGACACTAACCCGCGCCCTCACACGTACGCTCCCCCTAAAGCGTTGTCGTACCCTCACCTGGACCCTAAACCGCCCCGTCCCCTAACCCTAACCCTAGCCCGAACCCTAACCCTAACCCTTCCCCGAAGCCTGACCCTCACCCGTCCCCTAATCCTAACCCGTACGCTGACACTAACCCGCGCCCTCACACGTACGCTCCCCCTAAAGCGTGGTCGTACCCTCACCTGGACCCTAAACCGTCCCCGTCCCCTAACCCTAACCCTAGCCCGAACCCTAACCCTAACCCTTCCCTGAAGCCTGACCCTCACCCGTCCCCTAATCCTAACCCGTACGCTGACACTAACCCGCGCCCTCACACGTACGCTCCCCCTAAAGCCTGGTCGTACCCTCACCTGGACCCTAAACCGTCCCCGTCCCCTAACCCTAACCCTAGCCCGAACCCTAACCCTAACCCTTCCCCGAAGCCTGACCCTCACCCGTCCCCTAATCCTAACCCGTACGCTGACACTAACCCGTGCACTCACAGGTACGCTCCCCCTAAAGCGTTGTCGTACCCTCACCTGGACCCTAAACCGTCCCCGTCCCCTAACCCTAACCCTAGCCCGAACCCTAACCCTAACCCTTCCCCGAAGCCTGACCCTCACCCGTCCCCTAATCCTAACCCGTACGCTGACACTAAACCGCGCCCTCACACGTACACTCCCCCAAAAGCGTTGTCGTACCCTCACCTGGACCCTAAACCGTCCCCGTGCCCTAACCCTAACCCTAGCCCGAACCCTAACCCTAACCCTTCCCCGAAGCCTGACCCTCACCCGTCCCCTAATCCTAACCCGTACGCTGACACTAACCCGCGCCCTCACACGTACGCTCCCCCTAAAGCGTTGTCGTACCCTCACCTGGACCCTAAACCGTACCCGTCCCCTAACCCTAACCCTAGCCCGAACCCTAACCCTAACCCTTCCCCGAAGCCTGACCCTCACCCGTCCCCTAATCCTAACCCGTACGCTGACACTAACCCACGCCCTCACACGTATGCTCCCCCTAAAGCGTTGTCGTACCCTCACCTGGACCCTAAACCGTCCCCGTCCCCTAACCCTAATCCTAACCCGAACCCTAACTCTAACCCTTCCCCGAAGCCTGACCCTCACCCGTCCCCTAATCCGAAACCGTACGCTGACACTAACCCGCGCCCTCACACGTACGCTCCCCTTAAAGCGTTGTCGTACCCTCACCTGGACCCTAAACCGTCCCCGTTCCCTAACCCTAACCCTAGCCCGAACCCTAACCCTAACCCTTCCCTGAAGCCTGACCCTCACCCGTCCCTTAATCCTAACCCGTACGCTGACACTAACCCGCGCCCTTACACGTACGCTCCCCCTAAAGCGTGGTCGTACCCTCACCTGGACCCTAAACCGTCCCCGTCCCCTAACCCTAACCCTAGCCCGAACCCTAACCCTAACCCTTCCCCGAAGCCTGAACCTCACCCATCCCCTAATCCTAACCCGTACGCTGACACTAACCCGCGCCCTCACACGTACGCTCCCTCTAAAGCGTGGTCGTACCCTCACCTGGACCCTAAACCGTCCCCGTCCCCTAACCCTAACCCTAGCCCGAACCCTAACCCTAACCCTTCCCCGAAGCCTGACCCTCACCCGTCCCCTAATCCTAACCCGTACGCTGACACTAACCCGCGCCCTCACACGTACGCTCCCCCTAAAGCGTGGTCGTACCCTCACCTGGACCCTAAACCGTCCCCGTCCCCTAACCCTAACCCTAGCCTGAACCCTAACCCTAACCCTTCCCCGAAGCCTGACCGTCACCCGTCCCCTAATCCTAACCCGTACGCTGACACTAACCCGCGCCCTCACACGTACGCTCTCCCTAAAGCGTGGTCGTACCCTCACCTGGACCCTAAACCGTCCCCATTCCCTAACCCTAACCCTAGCCCGAACCCTAACCCTAACCCTTCCCCGAAGCCTGACCCTCAGCCGTCCCCTAATCCTAACCCGTACGCTGACACTAACCCGCGCCCTCACACGTACACTCCCCCAAAAGCGTTGTCGTACCCTCACCTGGACCCTAAACCGTCCCCGTCCCCTAACCCTAACCCTAGCCCGAACCCTAACCCTAACCCTTCCCCGAAGCCTGACCCTCACCCGTCCCCTAATCCTAACCCGTACGCTGACACTAACCCGCGCCCTCACACGTACGCTCCCCCTAAAGCGTTGTCGTACCCTCACCTGGACCCTAAACCGTCCCCGTCCCCTAACCCTAACCCTAGCCCGAACCCTAACCCTAACCCTTCCCCGAAGCCTGACCCTCACCCATCCCCTAATCCTAACCCGTACGCTGACACTAACCCGCGCCCTCACACGTACGCTCCCCCTAAAGCGTGGTCGTACCCTCACCTGGACCCTAAACCGTCCCCGTCCCTTAACCCTAACCCTAGCCCGAACCCTAACCCTAACCCTTCCCCGAAGCCTGACCCTCACCCGTCCCCTAATCCTAACCCGTACGCTGACACTAACCCGCGCCCTCACACGTACGGTCCCCCTAAAGCGTTCTCGTACCCTCACCTGGACCCTAAACCGTCCCCGTCCCCTAACCCTAACCCTAGCCCGAACCCTAACCCTAACCCTTCCCCGAAGCCTGACCCTCACCCGTCCCCTAATCCTAACCCGTACGCTGACACTAACCCACGCCCTCACACGTACGCTCCCCCTAAAGCGTTGTCGTACCCTCACCTGGACCCTAAACCGTCCCCGTCCCCTAACCCTAACCCTAGCCCAAACCCTAACCCTAACCCTTCCCCGAAGCCTGAACCTCACCCATCCCCTAATCCTAACCCGTACGCTGACACTAACCCGCGCCCTCACACGTACGCTCCCCGTAAAGCGTGGTCGTACCCTCACCTGGACCCTAAACCGTCCCCGTCCCCTAACCCTAACCCTAGCCCGAACCCTAACCCTAACCCTTCCCCGAAGCCTGACCCTCACCCGTCCCCTAATCCTAACCCGTACGCTGACACTAACCCGCGCCCTCACACGTACGCTCCCCCTAAAGCGTGGTCGTACCCTCACCTGGACCCTAAACCGTCCCCGTCCCCTAACCCTAACCCTAGCCTGAACCCTAACCCTAACCCTTCCCCGAAGCCTGACCGTCACCCGTCCCCTAATCCTAACCCGTACGCTGACACTAACCCGCGCCCTCACACGTACGCTCCCCCTAAAGCGTGGTCGTACCCTCACCTGGACCCTAAACCGTCCCCGTCCCCTAACCCTAACCCTAGCCCGAACCCTAACCCTAACCCTTCCCCGAAGCCTGACCCTCACCCGTCCCCTAATCCTAACCCGTACGCTGACACTAACCCGCGCCCTCACACGTATGCTCCCCCTAAAGTGTTGTCGTACCCTCACCTGGACCCTAAACCGTCCCCGTCCCCTAACCCTAACCCTAGCCCGAACCCTAACCCTAACCCTTCCCCGAAGCCTGACCCTCACCCGTCCCCTAATCCTAACCCGTACGCTGACACTAACCCGCGCCCTCACACGTACGCTCCCCCTAAAGCGTGGTCGTACCCTCACCTGGACCCTAAACCGTCCCCGTCCCCTAACCCTAACCCTAGCCCGAACCCTAACCCTAACCCTTCCCCGAAGCCTGACCCTCACCCGTCCCCTAATCCTAACCCGTACGCTGACACTAACCCGCGCCGTCACACGTACGCTCCCCCTAAAGCGTTGTCGTACCCTCACCCGGACCCCAAACCGTCCCCGTCCCCTAACCCTAACCCTAGCCCGAACCCTAACCCTAACCCTTCCCCGAAGCCTGACCCTCACCCGTCCCCTAATCCTAACCCGTACGCTGACACTAACCCGCGCCCTCACACGTACGCTCCCCCTAAAGCGTTGTCGTACCCTCACCTGGACCCTAAACCGTCCCCGTTCCCTAACCCTAACCCTAGCCTGAACCCTAACCCTAACCCTTCCCCGAAGCCTGACCCTCACCCGTCCCCTAATCCTAACCCGTACGCTGACACTAACCCGCGCCCTCACACGTACGCTCCCCCTAAAGCGTGGTCGTACCCTCACCTGGACCCTAAACCGTCCCCGTCCCCTAACCCTAACCCTAGCCCGAACCCTAACCCTAACCCTTCCCCAAAGCCTGAACCTCACCCATCCCCTAATCCTAACCCGTACGCTGACACTAACCCGCGCCCTCACACGTACGCTCCCCCTAAAGCGTGGTCGTACCCTCACCTGGACCCTAAACCGTCCCCGTCCCCTAACCCTAACCCTAGCCCGAACCCTAACCCTAAACCTTCCCTGAAGCCTGACCCTCACCCGTCCCCTAATCCTAACCCGTACGCTGACACTAACCCGCGCCCTCACACGTACGCTCCCCCTAAAGCCTGGTCGTACCCTCACCTGGGCCCTAAACCGTCCCCGTCCCCTAACCCTGACCCTAGCCCGAACCCTAACCCTAATCCTTCCCCGAAGCCTGACCCTCACCCGTCCCCTAATCCTAACCCGTACGCTGACACTAACCCGCGCCCTCACACGTACACTCCCCCAAAAGCGTTGTCGTACCCTCACCTGGACCCTAAACCGTCCCCGTGCCCTAACCCTAACCCTAGCCCGAACCCTAACCCTAACCCTTCCCCGAAGCCTGACCCTCACCCGTCCCCTAATCCTAACCCGTACGCTGACACTAACCCGCGCCCTCACACGTATGCTCCCCCTAAAGTGTTGTCGTACCCTCACCTGGACCCTAAACCGTCCCCGTCCCCTAACCCTAACCCTAGCCCGAACCCTAACCCTAACCCTTCCCCGAAGCCTGACCCTCACCCGTCCCCTAATCCTAACCCGTACGCTGACACTAACCCGCGCCCTCACACGTACGCTCCCCCTAAAGCGTGGTCGTACCCTCACCTGGACCCTAAACCGTCCCCGTCCCCTAACCCTAACCCTAGCCCGAACCCTAACCCTAACCCTTCCCCGAAGCCTGACCCTCACCCGTCCCCTAATCCTAACCCGTACGCTGACACTAACCCGCGCCGTCACACGTACGCTCCCCCTAAATCGTTGTCGTACCCTCACCCGGACCCCAAACCGTCCCCGTCCCCTAACCCTAACCCTAGCCCGAACCCTAACCCTAACTCTTCCCCGAAGCCTGACCCTCACCCGTCCCCTAATCCTAACCCGTACGCTGACACTAACCCGCGCCCTCACACGTACGCTCCCCCTAAAGCGTTGTCGTACCCTCACCTGGACCCTAAACCGCCCCGTGCCCTAACCCTAACCCTAGCCCGAACCCTAACCCTAACCCTTCCCCGAAGCCTGACCCTCACCCGTCCCCTAATCCTAACCCGTACGCTGACACTAACCCGCGCCCTCACACGTACGCTCCCCCTAAAGCGTGGTCGTACCCTCACCTGGACCCTAAACCGTCCCCGTCCCCTAACCCTAACCCTTGCCCGAACCCTAACCCTAACCCTTCCCCGAAGCCTGACCCTCACCCGTCCCCTAATCCTAACCCGTACGCTGACACTAACCCGCGCCCTCACACGTACGCTCCCCCTAAAGCGTGGTCGTACCCTCACCTGGACCCTAAACCGTCCCCGTCCCCTAACCCTAACCCTAGCCCGAACCCTAACCCTAACCCTTCCCCAAAGCCTGAACCTCACCCATCCCCTAATCCTAACCCGTACGCTGACACTAACCCGCGCCCTCACACGTACGCTCCCCCTAAAGCGTGGTCGTACCCTCACCTGGACCCTAAACCGTCCCCGTCCCCTAACCCTAACCCTAGCCCGAACCCTAACCCTAAACCTTCCCTGAAGCCTGACCCTCACCCGTCCCCTAATCCTAACCCGTACGCTGACACTAACCCGCGCCCTCACACGTACGCTCCCCCTAAAGCCTGGTCGTACCCTCACCTGGGCCCTAAACCGTCCCCGTCCCCTAACCCTGACCCTAGCCCGAACCCTAACCCTAATCCTTCCCCGAAGCCTGACCCTCACCCGTCCCCTAATCCTAACCCGTACGCTGACACTAACCCGCGCCCTCACACGTACACTCCCCCAAAAGCGTTGTCGTACCCTCACCTGGACCCTAAACTGTCCCCGTGCCCTAACCCTAACCCTAGCCCGAACCCTAACCCTAACCCTTCCCCGAAGCCTGACCCTCACCCGTCCCCTAATCCTAACCCGTACGCTGACACTAACCCGCGCCCTCACACGTACGCTCCCCCTAAAGCATGGTCGTACCCTCACCTGGACCCTAAACCGTCCCCGTCCCCTAACCCTAACCCTAGCCCGAACCCTAACCCTAACCCTTCCCCGAAGCCTGACCCTCACCCGTCCCCTAATCCTAACCCGTACGCTGACACTAACCCGCGCCGTCACACGTACGCTCCCCCTAAATCGTTGTCGTACCCTCACCCGGACCCCAAACCGTCCCCGTCCCCTAACCCTAACCCTAGCCCGAACCCTAACCCTAACCCTTCCCCGAAGCCTGACCCTCACCCGTCCCCTAATCCTAACCCGTACGCTGACACTAACCCGCGCCCTCACACGTACGCTCCCCCTAAAGCGTTGTCGTACCCTCACCTGGACCCTAAACCGCCCCGTGCCCTAACCCTAACCCTAGCCCGAACCCTAACCCTAACCCTTCCCCGAAGCCTGACCCTCACCCGTCCCCTAATCCTAACCCGTACGCTGACACTAACCCGCGCCCTCACACGTACGCTCCCCCTAAAGCGTGGTCGTACCCTCACCTGGACCCTAAACCGTCCCCGTCCCCTAACCCTAACCCTTGCCCGAACCCTAACCCTAACCCTTCCCCGAAGCCTGACCCTCACCCGTCCCCTAATCCTAACCCGTACGCTGACACTAACCCGCGCCCTCACACGTACGCTCCCCCTAAAGCGTTGTCGTACCCTCACCTGGACCCTAAACCGTCCCCGTCCCCTAACCCTAACCCTAGCCCGAACCCTAACCCTAACTCTTCCCCGAAGCCTGACCCTCACCCGTCCCCTAACCCTAACCCGTACGCTGACACTAACCCGCGCCCTCACACGTACGCTCCCCCTAAAGCGTTGTCGTACCCTCACCTGGGCCCTAAACCGTCCCCGTCCCCTAACCCTAACCCTAGCCCAAACCCTAACCCTAATCCTTCCCCGAAGCCTGACCCTCACCCGTCCCCTAATCCTAACCCGTACACTGACACTAACCCGCGCCCTCACACGTACGCTCCCCCTAAAGCATTGTCGTACCCTCACCTGGACCCTAAACCGTCCCCGTCCCCTAACCCTAACCCCAGCCCGAACCCTAACCCTAACCCTTCCCCGAAGCCTGACCCTCACCCGTCCCCTAATCCTAACCCGTACGCTGACACTAACCCGCGCCCTCACACGTACGCTCCCCCTAAAGCGTTGTCGTACCCTCACCTGGACCCTAAACCGCCCCGTCCCCTAACCCTAACCCTAGCCCGAACCCTAACCCTAACCCTTCCCCGAAGCCTGACCCTCACCCGTCCCCTAATCCTAACCCGTACGCTGACACTAACCCGCGCCCTCACACGTACGCTCCCCCTAAAGCGTGGTCGTACCCTCACCTGGACCCTAAACCGTCCCCGTCCCCTAACCCTAACCCTAGCCCGAACCCTAACCCTAACCCTTCCCTGAAGCCTGACCCTCACCCGTCCCCTAATCCTAACCCGTACGCTGACACTAACCCGCGCCCTCACACGTACGCTCCCCCTAAAGCCTGGTCGTACCCTCACCTGGACCCTAAACCGTCCCCGTCCCCTAACCCTAACCCTAGCCCGAACCCTAACCCTAACCCTTCCCCGAAGCCTGACCCTCACCCGTCCCCTAATCCTAACCCGTACGCTGACACTAACCCGTGCCCTCACAGGTACGCTCCCCCTAAAGCGTTGTCGTACCCTCACCTGGACCCTAAACCGTCCCCGTCCCCTAACCCTAACCCTAGCCCGAACCCTAACCCTAACCCTTCCCCGAAGCCTGACCCTCACCCGTCCCCTAATCCTAACCCGTACGCTGACACTAAACCGCGCCCTCACACGTACACTCCCCCAAAAGCGTTGTCGTACCCTCACCTGGACCCTAAACCGTCCCCGTGCCCTAACCCTAACCCTAGCCCGAACCCTAACCCTAACCCTTCCCCGAAGCCTGACCCTCACCCGTCCCCTAATCCTAACCCGTACGCTGACACTAACCCGCGCCCTCACACGTACGCTCCCCCTAAAGCGTTGTCGTACCCTCACCTGGACCCTAAACCGTACCCGTCCCCTAACCCTAACCCTAGCCCGAACCCTAACCCTAACCCTTCCCCGAAGCCTGACCCTCACCCGTCCCCTAATCCTAACCCGTACGCTGACACTAACCCACGCCCTCACACGTATGCTCCCCCTAAAGCGTTGTCGTACCCTCACCTGGACCCTAAACCGTCCCCGTCCCCTAACCCTAATCCTAACCCGAACCCTAACTCTAACCCTTCCCCGAAGCCTGACCCTCACCCGTCCCCTAATCCGAAACCGTACGCTGACACTAACCCGCGCCCTCACACGTACGCTCCCCTTAAAGCGTTGTCGTACCCTCACCTGGACCCTAAACCGTCCCCGTTCCCTAACCCTAACCCTAGCCCGAACCCTAACCCTAACCCTTCCCTGAAGCCTGACCCTCACCCGTCCCTTAATCCTAACCCGTACGCTGACACTAACCCGCGCCCTTACACGTACGCTCCCCCTAAAGCGTGGTCGTACCCTCACCTGGACCCTAAACCGTCCCCGTCCCCTAACCCTAACCCTAGCCCGAACCCTAACCCTAACCCTTCCCCGAAGCCTGAACCTCACCCATCCCCTAATCCTAACCCGTACGCTGACACTAACCCGCGCCCTCACACGTACGCTCCCTCTAAAGCGTGGTCGTACCCTCACCTGGACCCTAAACCGTCCCCGTCCCCTAACCCTAACCCTAGCCCGAACCCTAACCCTAACCCTTCCCCGAAGCCTGACCCTCACCCGTCCCCTAATCCTAACCCGTACGCTGACACTAACCCGCGCCCTCACACGTACGCTCCCCCTAAAGCGTGGTCGTACCCTCACCTGGACCCTAAACCGTCCCCGTCCCCTAACCCTAACCCTAGCCTGAACCCTAACCCTAACCCTTCCCCGAAGCCTGACCGTCACCCGTCCCCTAATCCTAACCCGTACGCTGACACTAACCCGCGCCCTCACACGTACGCTCCCCCTAAAGCGTGGTCGTACCCTCACCTGGACCCTAAACCGTCCCCATTCCCTAACCCTAACCCTAGCCCGAACCCTAACCCTAACCCTTCCCCGAAGCCTGACCCTCAGCCGTCCCCTAATCCTAATTCGTACGCTGACACTAACCCGCGCCCTCACACGTACACTCCCCCAAAAGCGTTGTCGTACCCTCACCTGGACCCTAAACCGTCCCCGTCCCCTAACCCTAACCCTAGCCCGAACCCTAACCCTAACCCTTCCCCGAAGCCTGACCCTCACCCGTCCCCTAATCCTAACCCGTACGCTGACACTAACCCGCGCCCTCACACGTACGCTCCCCCTAAAGCGTTGTCGTACCCTCACCTGGACCCTAAACCGTCCCCGTCCCCTAACCCTAACCCTAGCCCGAACCCTAACCCTAACCCTTCCCCGAAGCCTGACCCTCACCCATCCCCTAATCCTAACCCGTACGCTGACACTAACCCGCGCCCTCACACGTACGCTCCCCCTAAAGCGTGGTCGTACCCTCACCTGGACCCTAAACCGTCCCCGTCCCTTAACCCTAACCCTAGCCCGAACCCTAACCCTAACCCTTCCCCGAAGCCTGACCCTCACCCGTCCCCTAATCCTAACCCGTACGCTGACACTAACCCGCGCCCTCACACGTACGGTCCCCCTAAAGCGTTCTCGTACCCTCACCTGGACCCTAAACCGTCCCCGTCCCCTAACCCTAACCCTAGCCCGAACCCTAACCCTAACCCTTCCCCGAAGCCTGACCCTCACCCGTCCCCTAATCCTAACCCGTACGCTGACACTAACCCACGCCCTCACACGTACGCTCCCCCTAAAGCGTTGTCGTACCCTCACCTGGACCCTAAACCGTCCCCGTCCCCTAACCCTAACCCTAGCCCAAACCCTAACCCTAACCCTTCCCCGAAGCCTGAACCTCACCCATCCCCTAATCCTAACCCGTACGCTGACACTAACCCGCGCCCTCACACGTACGCTCCCCGTAAAGCGTGGTCGTACCCTCACCTGGACCCTAAACCGTCCCCGTCCCCTAACCCTAACCCTAGCCCGAACCCTAACCCTAACCCTTCCCCGAAGCCTGACCCTCACCCGTCCCCTAATCCTAACCCGTACGCTGACACTAACCCGCGCCCTCACACGTACGCTCCCCCTAAAGCGTGGTCGTACCCTCACCTGGACCCTAAACCGTCCCCGTCCCCTAACCCTAACCCTAGCCTGAACCCTAACCCTAACCCTTCCCCGAAGCCTGACCGTCACCCGTCCCCTAATCCTAACCCGTACGCTGACACTAACCCGCGCCCTCACACGTACGCTCCCCCTAAAGCGTGGTCGTACCCTCACCTGGACCCTAAACCGTCCCCGTCCCCTAACCCTAACCCTAGCCCGAACCCTAACCCTAACCCTTCCCCGAAGCCTGACCCTCACCCGTCCCCTAATCCTAACCCGTACGCTGACACTAACCCGCGCCCTCACACGTATGCTCCCCCTAAAGTGTTGTCGTACCCTCACCTGGACCCTAAACCGTCCCCGTCCCCTAACCCTAACCCTAGCCCGAACCCTAACCCTAACCCTTCCCCGAAGCCTGACCCTCACCCGTCCCCTAATCCTAACCCGTACGCTGACACTAACCCGCGCCCTCACACGTACGCTCCCCCTAAAGCGTGGTCGTACCCTCACCTGGACCCTAAACCGTCCCCGTCCCCTAACCCTAACCCTAGCCCGAACCCTAACCCTAACCCTTCCCCGAAGCCTGACCCTCACCCGTCCCCTAATCCTAACCCGTACGCTGACACTAACCCGCGCCGTCACACGTACGCTCCCCCTAAAGCGTTGTCGTACCCTCACCCGGACCCCAAACCGTCCCCGTCCCCTAACCCTAACCCTAGCCCGAACCCTAACCCTAACCCTTCCCCGAAGCCTGACCCTCACCCGTCCCCTAATCCTAACCCGTACGCTGACACTAACCCGCGCCCTCACACGTACGCTCCCCCTAAAGCGTTGTCGTACCCTCACCTGGACCCTAAACCGCCCCGTGCCCTAACCCTAACCCTAGCCCGAACCCTAACCCTAACCCTTCCCCGAAGCCTGACCCTCACCCGTCCCCTAATCCTAACCCGTACGCTGACACTAACCCGCGCCCTCACACGTACGCTCCCCCTAAAGCGTGGTCGTACCCTCACCTGGACCCTAAACCGTCCCCGTCCCCTAACCCTAACCCTTGCCCGAACCCTAACCCTAACCCTTCCCCGAAGCCTGACCCTCACCCGTCCCCTAATCCTAACCCGTACGCTGACACTAACCCGCGCCCTCACACGTACGCTCCCCCTAAAGCGTTGTCGTACCCTCACCTGGACCCTAAACCGTCCCCGTCCCCTAACCCTAACCCTAGCCCGAACCCTAACCCTAACTCTTCCCCGAAGCCTGACCCTCACCCGTCCCCTAACCCTAACCCGTACGCTGACACTAACCCGCGCCCTCACACGTACGCTCCCCCTAAAGCGTTGTCGTACCCTCACCTGGGCCCTAAACCGTCCCCGTCCCCTAACCCTAACCCTAGCCCAAACCCTAACCCTAATCCTTCCCCGAAGCCTGACCCTCACCCGTCCCCTAATCCTAACCCGTACGCTGACACTAACCCGCGCCCTCACACGTACGCTCCCCCTAAAGCATTGTCGTACCCTCACCTGGACCCTAAACCGTCCCCGTCCCCTAACCCTAACCCTAGCCCGAACCCTAACCCTAACCCTTCCCCGAAGCCTGACCCTCACCCGTCCCCTAATCCTAACCCGTACGCTGACACTAACCCGCGCCCTCACACGTACGCTCCCCCTAAAGCGTTGTCGTACCCTCACCTGGACCCTAAACCGCCCCGTCCCCTAACCCTAACCCTAGCCCGAACCCTAACCCTAACCCTTCCCCGAAGGCTGACCCTCACCCGTCCCCTAATCCGAAACCATACGCTGACACTAACCCGCGCCCTCACACGTACGCTCCCCCTAAAGCGTTGTCGTACCCTCACCTGGACCCTAAACCGTCCCCGTTCCCTAACCCTAACCCTAGCCTGAACCCTAACCCTAACCCTTCCCCGAAGCCTGACCCTCACCCGTCCCCTAATCCTAACCCGTACGCTGACACTAACCCGCGCCCTCACACGTACGCTCCCCCTAAAGCGTGGTCGTACCCTCACCTGGACCCTAAACCGTCCCCGTCCCCTAACCCTAACCCTAGCCCGAACCCTAACCCTAACCCTTCCCCAAAGCCTGAACCTCACCCATCCCCTAATCCTAACCCGTACGCTGACACTAACCCGCGCCCTCACACGTACGCTCCCCCTAAAGCGTGGTCGTACCCTCACCTGGACCCTAAACCGTCCCCGTCCCCTAACCCTAACCCTAGCCCGAACCCTAACCCTAAACCTTCCCTGAAGCCTGACCCTCACCCGTCCCCTAATCCTAACCCGTACGCTGACACTAACCCGCGCCCTCACACGTACGCTCCCCCTAAAGCCTGGTCGTACCCTCACCTGGGCCCTAAACCGTCCCCGTCCCCTAACCCTGACCCTAGCCCGAACCCTAACCCTAATCCTTCCCCGAAGCCTGACCCTCACCCGTCCCCTAATCCTAACCCGTACGCTGACACTAACCCGCGCCCTCACACGTACACTCCCCCAAAAGCGTTGTCGTACCCTCACCTGGACCCTAAACCGTCCCCGTGCCCTAACCCTAACCCTAGCCCGAACCCTAACCCTAACCCTTCCCCGAAGCCTGACCCTCACCCGTCCCCTAATCCTAACCCGTACGCTGACACTAACCCGCGCCCTCACACGTATGCTCCCCCTAAAGTGTTGTCGTACCCTCACCTGGACCCTAAACCGTCCCCGTCCCCTAACCCTAACCCTAGCCCGAACCCTAACCCTAACCCTTCCCCGAAGCCTGACCCTCACCCGTCCCCTAATCCTAACCCGTACGCTGACACTAACCCGCGCCCTCACACGTACGCTCCCCCTAAAGCGTGGTCGTACCCTCACCTGGACCCTAAACCGTCCCCGTCCCCTAACCCTAACCCTAGCCCGAACCCTAACCCTAACCCTTCCCCGAAGCCTGACCCTCACCCGTCCCCTAATCCTAACCCGTACGCTGACACTAACCCGCGCCGTCACACGTACGCTCCCCCTAAATCGTTGTCGTACCCTCACCCGGACCCCAAACCGTCCCCGTCCCCTAACCCTAACCCTAGCCCGAACCCTAACCCTAACTCTTCCCCGAAGCCTGACCCTCACCCGTCCCCTAATCCTAACCCGTACGCTGACACTAACCCGCGCCCTCACACGTACGCTCCCCCTAAAGCGTTGTCGTACCCTCACCTGGACCCTAAACCGCCCCGTGCCCTAACCCTAACCCTAGCCCGAACCCTAACCCTAACCCTTCCCCGAAGCCTGACCCTCACCCGTCCCCTAATCCTAACCCGTACGCTGACACTAACCCGCGCCCTCACACGTACGCTCCCCCTAAAGCGTGGTCGTACCCTCACCTGGACCCTAAACCGTCCCCGTCCCCTAACCCTAACCCTTGCCCGAACCCTAACCCTAACCCTTCCCCGAAGCCTGACCCTCACCCGTCCCCTAATCCTAACCCGTACGCTGACACTAACCCGCGCCCTCACACGTACGCTCCCCCTAAAGCGTGGTCGTACCCTCACCTGGACCCTAAACCGTCCCCGTCCCCTAACCCTAACCCTAGCCCGAACCCTAACCCTAACCCTTCCCCAAAGCCTGAACCTCA
The DNA here is from genome assembly GCF_964374135.1 of Grampus griseus. Classification (NCBI taxonomy): domain Eukaryota; kingdom Metazoa; phylum Chordata; class Mammalia; order Artiodactyla; family Delphinidae; genus Grampus; species Grampus griseus. The sequence continues at coordinate 221,629 of NW_028133152.1, read as the reverse complement.
CCCATCCCCTAATCCTAACCCGTACGCTGACACTAACCCGCGCCCTCACACGTACGCTCCCCCTAAAGCGTGGTCGTACCCTCACCTGGACCCTAAACCGTCCCCGTCCCCTAACCCTAACCCTAGCCCGAACCCTAACCCTAAACCTTCCCTGAAGCCTGACCCTCACCCGTCCCCTAATCCTAACCCGTACGCTGACACTAACCCGCGCCCTCACACGTACGCTCCCCCTAAAGCCTGGTCGTACCCTCACCTGGGCCCTAAACCGTCCCCGTCCCCTAACCCTGACCCTAGCCCGAACCCTAACCCTAATCCTTCCCCGAAGCCTGACCCTCACCCGTCCCCTAATCCTAACCCGTACGCTGACACTAACCCGCGCCCTCACACGTACACTCCCCCAAAAGCGTTGTCGTACCCTCACCTGGACCCTAAACTGTCCCCGTGCCCTAACCCTAACCCTAGCCCGAACCCTAACCCTAACCCTTCCCCGAAGCCTGACCCTCACCCGTCCCCTAATCCTAACCCGTACGCTGACACTAACCCGCGCCCTCACACGTACGCTCCCCCTAAAGCATGGTCGTACCCTCACCTGGACCCTAAACCGTCCCCGTCCCCTAACCCTAACCCTAGCCCGAACCCTAACCCTAACCCTTCCCCGAAGCCTGACCCTCACCCGTCCCCTAATCCTAACCCGTACGCTGACACTAACCCGCGCCGTCACACGTACGCTCCCCCTAAATCGTTGTCGTACCCTCACCCGGACCCCAAACCGTCCCCGTCCCCTAACCCTAACCCTAGCCCGAACCCTAACCCTAACCCTTCCCCGAAGCCTGACCCTCACCCGTCCCCTAATCCTAACCCGTACGCTGACACTAACCCGCGCCCTCACACGTACGCTCCCCCTAAAGCGTTGTCGTACCCTCACCTGGACCCTAAACCGCCCCGTGCCCTAACCCTAACCCTAGCCCGAACCCTAACCCTAACCCTTCCCCGAAGCCTGACCCTCACCCGTCCCCTAATCCTAACCCGTACGCTGACACTAACCCGCGCCCTCACACGTACGCTCCCCCTAAAGCGTGGTCGTACCCTCACCTGGACCCTAAACCGTCCCCGTCCCCTAACCCTAACCCTTGCCCGAACCCTAACCCTAACCCTTCCCCGAAGCCTGACCCTCACCCGTCCCCTAATCCTAACCCGTACGCTGACACTAACCCGCGCCCTCACACGTACGCTCCCCCTAAAGCGTTGTCGTACCCTCACCTGGACCCTAAACCGTCCCCGTCCCCTAACCCTAACCCTAGCCCGAACCCTAACCCTAACTCTTCCCCGAAGCCTGACCCTCACCCGTCCCCTAACCCTAACCCGTACGCTGACACTAACCCGCGCCCTCACACGTACGCTCCCCCTAAAGCGTTGTCGTACCCTCACCTGGGCCCTAAACCGTCCCCGTCCCCTAACCCTAACCCTAGCCCAAACCCTAACCCTAATCCTTCCCCGAAGCCTGACCCTCACCCGTCCCCTAATCCTAACCCGTACACTGACACTAACCCGCGCCCTCACACGTACGCTCCCCCTAAAGCATTGTCGTACCCTCACCTGGACCCTAAACCGTCCCCGTCCCCTAACCCTAACCCCAGCCCGAACCCTAACCCTAACCCTTCCCCGAAGCCTGACCCTCACCCGTCCCCTAATCCTAACCCGTACGCTGACACTAACCCGCGCCCTCACACGTACGCTCCCCCTAAAGCGTTGTCGTACCCTCACCTGGACCCTAAACCGCCCCGTCCCCTAACCCTAACCCTAGCCCGAACCCTAACCCTAACCCTTCCCCGAAGCCTGACCCTCACCCGTCCCCTAATCCTAACCCGTACGCTGACACTAACCCGCGCCCTCACACGTACGCTCCCCCTAAAGCGTGGTCGTACCCTCACCTGGACCCTAAACCGTCCCCGTCCCCTAACCCTAACCCTAGCCCGAACCCTAACCCTAACCCTTCCCTGAAGCCTGACCCTCACCCGTCCCCTAATCCTAACCCGTACGCTGACACTAACCCGCGCCCTCACACGTACGCTCCCCCTAAAGCCTGGTCGTACCCTCACCTGGACCCTAAACCGTCCCCGTCCCCTAACCCTAACCCTAGCCCGAACCCTAACCCTAACCCTTCCCCGAAGCCTGACCCTCACCCGTCCCCTAATCCTAACCCGTACGCTGACACTAACCCGTGCCCTCACAGGTACGCTCCCCCTAAAGCGTTGTCGTACCCTCACCTGGACCCTAAACCGTCCCCGTCCCCTAACCCTAACCCTAGCCCGAACCCTAACCCTAACCCTTCCCCGAAGCCTGACCCTCACCCGTCCCCTAATCCTAACCCGTACGCTGACACTAAACCGCGCCCTCACACGTACACTCCCCCAAAAGCGTTGTCGTACCCTCACCTGGACCCTAAACCGTCCCCGTGCCCTAACCCTAACCCTAGCCCGAACCCTAACCCTAACCCTTCCCCGAAGCCTGACCCTCACCCGTCCCCTAATCCTAACCCGTACGCTGACACTAACCCGCGCCCTCACACGTACGCTCCCCCTAAAGCGTTGTCGTACCCTCACCTGGACCCTAAACCGTACCCGTCCCCTAACCCTAACCCTAGCCCGAACCCTAACCCTAACCCTTCCCCGAAGCCTGACCCTCACCCGTCCCCTAATCCTAACCCGTACGCTGACACTAACCCACGCCCTCACACGTATGCTCCCCCTAAAGCGTTGTCGTACCCTCACCTGGACCCTAAACCGTCCCCGTCCCCTAACCCTAATCCTAACCCGAACCCTAACTCTAACCCTTCCCCGAAGCCTGACCCTCACCCGTCCCCTAATCCGAAACCGTACGCTGACACTAACCCGCGCCCTCACACGTACGCTCCCCTTAAAGCGTTGTCGTACCCTCACCTGGACCCTAAACCGTCCCCGTTCCCTAACCCTAACCCTAGCCCGAACCCTAACCCTAACCCTTCCCTGAAGCCTGACCCTCACCCGTCCCTTAATCCTAACCCGTACGCTGACACTAACCCGCGCCCTTACACGTACGCTCCCCCTAAAGCGTGGTCGTACCCTCACCTGGACCCTAAACCGTCCCCGTCCCCTAACCCTAACCCTAGCCCGAACCCTAACCCTAACCCTTCCCCGAAGCCTGAACCTCACCCATCCCCTAATCCTAACCCGTACGCTGACACTAACCCGCGCCCTCACACGTACGCTCCCTCTAAAGCGTGGTCGTACCCTCACCTGGACCCTAAACCGTCCCCGTCCCCTAACCCTAACCCTAGCCCGAACCCTAACCCTAACCCTTCCCCGAAGCCTGACCCTCACCCGTCCCCTAATCCTAACCCGTACGCTGACACTAACCCGCGCCCTCACACGTACGCTCCCCCTAAAGCGTGGTCGTACCCTCACCTGGACCCTAAACCGTCCCCGTCCCCTAACCCTAACCCTAGCCTGAACCCTAACCCTAACCCTTCCCCGAAGCCTGACCGTCACCCGTCCCCTAATCCTAACCCGTACGCTGACACTAACCCGCGCCCTCACACGTACGCTCCCCCTAAAGCGTGGTCGTACCCTCACCTGGACCCTAAACCGTCCCCATTCCCTAACCCTAACCCTAGCCCGAACCCTAACCCTAACCCTTCCCCGAAGCCTGACCCTCAGCCGTCCCCTAATCCTAACCCGTACGCTGACACTAACCCGCGCCCTCACACGTACACTCCCCCAAAAGCGTTGTCGTACCCTCACCTGGACCCTAAACCGTCCCCGTCCCCTAACCCTAACCCTAGCCCGAACCCTAACCCTAACCCTTCCCCGAAGCCTGACCCTCACCCGTCCCCTAATCCTAACCCGTACGCTGACACTAACCCGCGCCCTCACACGTACGCTCCCCCTAAAGCGTTGTCGTACCCTCACCTGGACCCTAAACCGTCCCCGTCCCCTAACCCTAACCCTAGCCCGAACCCTAACCCTAACCCTTCCCCGAAGCCTGACCCTCACCCATCCCCTAATCCTAACCCGTACGCTGACACTAACCCGCGCCCTCACACGTACGCTCCCCCTAAAGCGTGGTCGTACCCTCACCTGGACCCTAAACCGTCCCCGTCCCTTAACCCTAACCCTAGCCCGAACCCTAACCCTAACCCTTCCCTGAAGCCTGACCCTCACCCGTCCCCTAATCCTAACCCGTACGCTGACACTAACCCGTGCCCTCACAGGTACGCTCCCCCTAAAGCGTGGTCGTACCCTCACCTGGACCCTAAACCGTCCCCGTCCCCTAACCCTAACCCTAGCCCGAACCCTAACCCTAACCCTTCCCTGAAGCCTGACCCTCACCCGTCCCCTAATCCTAACCCGTACGCTGACACTAACCCGCGCCCTCACACGTACGCTCCCCCTAAAGCCTGGTCGTACCCTCACCTGGACCCTAAACCGTCCCCGTCCCCTAACCCTAACCCTAGCCCGAACCCTAACCCTAACCCTTCCCCGAAGCCTGACCCTCACCCGTCCCCTAATCCTAACCCGTACGCTGACACTAACCCGCGCCCTCACACGTATGCTCCCCCTAAAGTGTTGTCGTACCCTCACCTGGACCCTAAACCGTCCCCGTCCCCTAACCCTAACCCTAGCCCGAACCCTAACCCTAACCCTTCCCCGAAGCCTGACCCTCACCCGTCCCCTAATCCTAACCCGTACGCTGACACTAACCCGCGCCCTCACACGTACGCTCCCCCTAAAGCGTGGTCGTACCCTCACCTGGACCCTAAACCGTCCCCGTCCCCTAACCCTAACCCTAGCCCGAACCCTAACCCTAACCCTTCCCCGAAGCCTGACCCTCACCCGTCCCCTAATCCTAACCCGTACGCTGACACTAACCCGCGCCGTCACACGTATGCTCCCCCTAAAGCGTTGTCGTACCCTCACCCGGACCCCAAACCGTCCCCGTCCCCTAACCCTAACCCTAGCCCGAACCCTAACCCTAACCCTTCCCCGAAGCCTGACCCTCACCCGTCCCCTAATCCTAACCCGTACGCTGACACTAACCCGCGCCCTCACACGTACGCTCCCCCTAAAGCGTTGTCGTACCCTCACCTGGACCCTAAACCGCCCCGTGCCCTAACCCTAACCCTAGCCCGAACCCTAACCCTAACCCTTCCCCGAAGCCTGACCCTCACCCGTCCCCTAATCCTAACCCGTACGCTGACACTAACCCGCGCCCTCACACGTACGCTCCCCCTAAAGCGTGGTCGTACCCTCACCTGGACCCTAAACCGTCCCCGTCCCCTAACCCTAACCCTTGCCCGAACCCTAACCCTAACCCTTCCCCGAAGCCTGACCCTCACCCGTCCCCTAATCCTAACCCGTACGCTGACACTAACCCGCGCCCTCACACGTACGCTCCCCCTAAAGCGTTGTCGTACCCTCACCTGGACCCTAAACCGTCCCCGTCCCCTAACCCTAACCCTAGCCCGAACCCTAACCCTAACTCTTCCCCGAAGCCTGACCCTCACCCGTCCCCTAACCCTAACCCGTACGCTGACACTAACCCGCGCCCTCACACGTACGCTCCCCCTAAAGCGTTGTCGTACCCTCACCTGGGCCCTAAACCGTCCCCGTCCCCTAACCCTAACCCTAGCCCAAACCCTAACCCTAATCCTTCCCCGAAGCCTGACCCTCACCCGTCCCCTAATCCTAACCCGTACGCTGACACTAACCCGCGCCCTCACACGTACGCTCCCCCTAAAGCATTGTCGTACCCTCACCTGGACCCTAAACCGTCCCCGTCCCCTAACCCTAACCCTAGCCCGAACCCTAACCCTAACCCTTCCCCGAAGCCTGACCCTCACCCGTCCCCTAATCCTAATCCGTACGCTGACACTAACCCGCGCCCTCACACGTACGCTCCCCCTAAAGCGTTGTCGTACCCTCACCTGGACCCTAAACCGCCCCGTCCCCTAACCCTAACCCTAGCCCGAACCCTAACCCTAACCCTTCCCCGAAGCCTGACCCTCACCCGTCCCCTAATCCTAAACCATACGCTGACACTAACCCGCGCCCTCACACGTACGCTCCCCCTAAAGCGTTGTCGTACCCTCACCTGGACCCTAAACCGTCCCCGTTCCCTAACCCTAACCCTAGCCTGAACCCTAACCCTAACCCTTCCCCGAAGCCTGAACCTCACCCGTCCCCTAATCCTAACCCGTACGCTGACACTAACCCGCGCCCTCACACGTACGCTCCCCCTAAAGCGTGGTCGTACCCTCACCTGGACCCTAAACCGTCCCCGTCCCCTAACCCTAACCCTAGCCCGAACCCTAACCCTAACCCTTCCCCAAAGCCTGAACCTCACCCATCCCCTAATCCTAACCCGTACGCTGACACTAACCCGCGCCCTCACACGTACGCTCCCCCTAAAGCGTGGTCGTACCCTCACCTGGACCCTAAACCGTCCCCGTCCCCTAACCCTAACCCTAGCCCGAACCCTAACCCTAACCCTTCCCTGAAGCCTGACCCTCACCCGTCCCCTAATCCTAACCCGTACGCTGACACTAACCCGCGCCCTCACACGTACGCTCCCCCTAAAGCCTGGTCGTACCCTCACCTGGGCCCTAAACCGTCCCCGTCCCCTAACCCTGACCCTAGCCCGAACCCTAACCCTAATACTTCCCCGAAGCCTGACCCTCACCCGTCCCCTAATCCTAACCCGTACGCTGACACTAACCCGCGCCCTCACACGTACCCTCCCCCAAAAGCGTTGTCGTACCCTCACCTGGACCCTAAACCGTCCCCGTGCCCTAACCCTAACCCTAGCCCGAACCCTAACCCTAACCCTTCCCCGAAGCCTGACCCTCAACCGTCCCCTAATCCTAACCCGTACGTTGACACTAACCCGCGCCCTCACACGTACGCTCCCCCTAAAGCGTTGTCGTACCCTCACCTGGACCCTAAACCGTCCCCGTCCCCTAACCCTAACCCTAGCCCGAACCCTAACCCTAACCCTTCCCCGAAGCCTGACCCTCACCCCTCCCCTAATCCTAACCCGTACGCTGACACTAACCCGCGCCCTCACACGTACGCTCCCACTAAAGCGTGGTCGTACCCTCACCTGGACCCTAAACCGTCCCCGTCCCCTAACCCTAACCCTAGCCCGAACCCTAACCCTAACCCTTCCCCGAAGCCTGACCCTCACCCGTCCCCTAATCCTAACCCGTACGCTGACACTAACCCGCGCCGTCACACGTACGCTCCCCCTAAAGCGTTGTCGTACCCTCACCCGGACCCCAAACCGTCCCCGTCCCCTAACCCTAACCCTAGCCCGAACCCTAACCCTAACCCTTCCCCGAAGCCTGACCCTCACCCGTCCCCTAATCCTAACCCGTACGCTGACACTAACCCGCGCCCTCACACGTACGCTCCCCCTAAAGCGTTGTCGTACCCTCACCTGGACCCTAAACCGCCCCGTGCCCTAACCCTAACCCTAGCCCGAACCCTAACCCTAACCCTTCCCCGAAGCCTGACCCTCACCCGTCCCCTAATCCTAACCCGTACGCTGACACTAACCCGCGCCCTCACACGTACGCTCCCCCTAAAGCGTGGTCGTACCCTCACCTGGACCCTAAACCGTCCCCGTCCCCTAACCCTAACCCTTGCCCGAACCCTAACCCTAACCCTTCCCCGAAGCCTGACCCTCACCCGTCCCCTAATCCTAACCCGTACGCTGACACTAACCCGCGCCCTCACACGTACGCTCCCCCTAAAGCGTTGTCGTACCCTCACCTGGACCCTAAACCGTCCCCGTCCCCTAACCCTAACCCTAGCCCGAACCCTAACCCTAACCCTTCCCCGAAGCCTGACCCTCACCCGTCCCCTAATCCTAACCCGTACGCTGACACTAACCCGCGCCCTCACACGTACGCTCCCCCTAAAGCGTGGTCGTACCCTCACCTGGACCCTAAACCGTCCCCGTCCCCTAACCCTAACCCTTGCCCGAACCCTAACCCTAACCCTTCCCCGAAGCCTGACCCTCACCCGTCCCCTAATCCTAACCCGTACGCTGACACTAACCCGCGCCCTCACACGTACGCTCCCCCTAAAGCGTTGTCGTACCCTCACCTGGACCCTAAACCGTCCCCGTCCCCTAACCCTAACCCTAGCCCGAACCCTAACCCTAACTCTTCCCCGAAGCCTGACCCTCACCCGTCCCCTAACCCTAACCCGTACGCTGACACTAACCCGCGCCCTCACACGTACGCTCCCCCTAAAGCGTTGTCGTACCCTCACCTGGGCCCTAAACCGTCCCCGTCCCCTAACCCTAACCCTAGCCCAAACCCTAACCCTAATCCTTCCCCGAAGCCTGACCCTCACCCGTCCCCTAATCCTAACCCGTACGCTGACACTAACCCGCGCCCTCACACGTACGCTCCCCCTAAAGCATTGTCGTACCCTCACCTGGACCCTAAACCGTCCCCGTCCCCTAACCCTAACCCTAGCCCGAACCCTAACCCTAACCCTTCCCCGAAGCCTGACCCTCACCCGTCCCCTAATCCTAACCCGTACGCTGACACTAACCCGCGCCCTCACACGTACGCTCCCCCTAAAGCGTTGTCGTACCCTCACCTGGACCCTAAACCGCCCCGTCCCCTAACCCTAACCCTAGCCCGAACCCTAACCCTAACCCTTCCCCGAAGCCTGACCCTCACCCGTCCCCTAATCCGAAACCATACGCTGACACTAACCCGCGCCCTCACACGTACGCTCCCCCTAAAGCGTTGTCGTACCCTCACCTGGACCCTAAACCGTCCCCGTTCCCTAACCCTAACCCTAGCCCGAACCCTAACCCTAACCCTTCCCCGAAGCCTGACCCTCACCCGTCCCCTAATCCTAACCCGTACGCTGACACTAACCCGCGCCCTCACACGTACGCTCCCCCTAAAGCGTGGTCGTACCCTCACCTGGACCCTAAACCGTCCCCGTCCCCTAACCCTAACCCTAGCCCGAACCCTAACCCTAACCCTTCCCCAAAGCCTGAACCTCACCCATCCCCTAATCCTAACCCGTACGCTGACACTAACCCGCGCCCTCACACGTACGCTCCCCCTAAAGCGTGGTCGTACCCTCACCTGGACCCTAAACCGTCCCCGTCCCCTAACCCTAACCCTAGCCCGAACCCTAACCCTAACCCTTCCCCGAAGCCTGACCCTCACCCGTCCCCTAATCCTAACCCGTACGCTGACACTAACCCGCGCCCTCACACGTACGCTCCCCCTAAAGCCTGGTCGTACCCTCACCTGGACCCTAAACCGTCCCCGTCCCCTAACCCTAACCCTAGCCCGAACCCTAACCCTAACCCTTCCCCGAAGCCTGACCCTCACCCGTCCCCTAATCCTAACCCGTACGCTGACACTAACCCGTGCCCTCACAGGTACGCTCCCCCTAAAGCGTTGTCGTACCCTCACTTGGACCCTAAACCGTCCCCGTCCCCTAACCCTAACCCTAGCCCGAACCCTAACCCTAACCCTTCCCCGAAGCCTGACCCTCACCCGTCCCCTAATCCTAACCCGTACGCTGACACTAAACCGCGCCCTCACACGTACACTCCCCCAAAAGCGTTGTCGTACCCTCACCTGGACCCTAAACCGTCCCCGTGCCCTAACCCTAACCCTAGCCCGAACCCTAACCCTAACCCTTCCCCGAAGCCTGACCCTCACCCGTCCCCTAATCCTAACCCGTACGCTGACACTAACCCGCGCCCTCACACGTACGCTCCCCCTAAAGCGTTGTCGTACCCTCACCTGGACCCTAAACCGTACCCGTCCCCTAACCCTAACCCTAGCCCGAACCCTAACCCTAACCCTTCCCCGAAGCCTGACCCTCACCCGTCCCCTAATCCTAACCCGTACGCTGACACTAACCCACGCCCTCACACGTATGCTCCCCCTAAAGCGTTGTCGTACCCTCACCTGGACCCTAAACCGTCCCCGTCCCCTAACCCTAATCCTAACCCGAACCCTAACTCTAACCCTTCCCCGAAGCCTGACCCTCACCCGTCCCCTAATCCGAAACCGTACGCTGACACTAACCCGCGCCCTCACACGTACGCTCCCCTTAAAGCGTTGTCGTACCCTCACCTGGACCCTAAACCGTCCCCGTTCCCTAACCCTAACCCTAGCCCGAACCCTAACCCTAACCCTTCCCTGAAGCCTGACCCTCACCCGTCCCTTAATCCTAACCCGTACGCTGACACTAACCCGCGCCCTTACACGTACGCTCCCCCTAAAGCGTGGTCGTACCCTCACCTGGACCCTAAACCGTCCCCGTCCCCTAACCCTAACCCTAGCCCGAACCCTAACCCTAACCCTTCCCCGAAGCCTGAACCTCACCCATCCCCTAATCCTAACCCGTACGCTGACACTAACCCGCGCCCTCACACGTACGCTCCCTCTAAAGCGTGGTCGTACCCTCACCTGGACCCTAAACCGTCCCCGTCCCCTAACCCTAACCCTAGCCCGAACCCTAACCCTAACCCTTCCCCGAAGCCTGACCCTCACCCGTCCCCTAATCCTAACCCGTACGCTGACACTAACCCGCGCCCTCACACGTACGCTCCCCCTAAAGCGTGGTCGTACCCTCACCTGGACCCTAAACCGTCCCCGTCCCCTAACCCTAACCCTAGCCTGAACCCTAATCCTAACCCTTCCCCGAAGCCTGACCGTCACCCGTCCCCTAATCCTAACCCGTACGCTGACACTAACCCGCGCCCTCACACGTACGTTCCCCCTAAAGCGTTGTCGTACCCTCACCTGGACCCTAAACCGTCCCCGTCCCCTAACCCTAACCCTAGCCCGAACCCTAACCCTAACCCTTCCCCGAAGCCTGACCCTCACCCATCCCCTAATCCTAACCCGTACGCTGACACTAACCCGCGCCCTCACACGTACGCTCCCCCTAAAGCGTGGTCGTACCCTCACCTGGACCCTAAACCGTTCCCGTCCCCTAACCCTAACCCTAGCCCGAACCCTAACCCTAACCCTTCCCCGAAGCCTGACCCTCACCCGTCCCCTAATCCTAACCCGTACGCTGACACTAACCCGCGCCCTCACACGTACGCTCCCCCTAAAGCCTGGTCGTACCCTCACCTGGACCCTAAACCGTCCCCGTCCCCTAACCCTAACCCTAGCCCGAACCCTAACCCTAACCCTTCCCCGAAGCCTGACCCTCACCCGTCCCCTAATCCTAACCCGTACGCTGACACTAACCCGTGCCCTCACAGGTACGCTCCCCCTAAAGCGTGGTCGTACCCTCACCTGGACCCTAAACCGTCCCCGTCCCCTAACCCTAACCCTAGCCCGAACCCTAACCCTAACCCTTCCCTGAAGCCTGACCCTCACCCGTCCCCTAATCCTAACCCGTACGCTGACACTAACCCGCGCCCTCACACGTACGCTCCCCCTAAAGCCTGGTCGTACCCTCACCTGGACCCTAAACCGTCCCCGTCCCCTAACCCTAACCCTAGCCCGAACCCTAACCCTAACCCTTCCCCGAAGCCTGACCCTCACCCGTCCCCTAATCCTAACCCGTACGCTGACACTAACCCGTGCCCTCACAGGTACGCTCCCCCTAAAGCGTTGTCGTACCCTCACCTGGACCCTAAACCGTCCCCGTCCCCTAACCCTAACCCTAGCCCGAACCCTAACCCTAACCCTTCCCCGAAGCCTGACCCTCACCCGTCCCCTAATCCTAACCCGTACGCTGACACTAACCCGCGCCCTCACACGTACGCTCCCCCTAAAGCGTTGTCGTACCCTCACCTGGACCCTAAACCGTACCCGTCCCCTAACCCTAACCCTAGCCCGAACCCTAACCCTAACCCTTCCCCGAAGCCTGACCCTCACCCGTCCCCTAATCCTAACCCGTACGCTGACACTAACCCACGCCCTCACACGTACGCTCCCCCTAAAGCGTGGTCGTACCCTCACCTGGACCCTAAACCGTCCCCGTCCCCTAACCCTAATCCTAACCCGAACCCTAACTCTAACCCTTCCCCGAAGCCTGACCCTCACCCGTCCCCTAATCCGAAACCGTACGCTGACACTAACCCGCGCCCTCACACGTACGCTCCCCTAAAAGCGTTGTCGTACCCTCACCTGGACCCTAAACCGTCCCCGTTCCCTAACCCTAACCCTAGCCCGAACCCTAACCCTAACCCTTCCCCGAAGCCTGACCCTCACCCGTCCCTTAATCCTAACCCGTACGCTGACACTAACCCGCGCCCTTACACGTACGCTCCCCCTAAAGCGTGGTCGTACCCTCACCTGGACCCTAAACCGTCCCCGTCCCCTAACCCTAACCCTAGCCCGAACCCTAACCCTAACCCTTCCCCGAAGCCTGAACCTCACCCATCCCCTAATCCTAACCCGTACGCTGACACTAACCCGCGCCCTCACACGTACGCTCCCTCTAAAGCGTGGTCGTACCCTCACCTGGACCCTAAACCGTCCCCGTCCCCTAACCCTAACCCTAGCCCGAACCCTAACCCTAACCCTTCCCCGAAGCCTGACCCTCACCCGTCCCCTAATCCTAACCCGTACGCTGACACTAACCCGCGCCCTCACACGTACGCTCCCCCTAAAGCGTGGTCGTACCCTCACCTGGACCCTAAACCGTCCCCGTCCCCTAACCCTAACCCTAGCCTGAACCCTAACCCTAACCCTTCCCCGAAGCCTGACCGTCACCCGTCCCCTAATCCTAACCCGTACGCTGACACTAACCCGCGCCCTCACACGTACGCTCCCCCTAAAGCGTGGTCGTACCCTCACCTGGACCCTAAACCGTCCCCATTCCCTAACCCTAACCCTAGCCCGAACCCTAACCCTAACCCTTCCCCGAAGCCTGACCCTCAGCCGTCCCCTAATCCTAACCCGTACGCTGACACTAACCCGCGCCCTCACACGTACACTCCCCCAAAAGCGTTGTCGTACCCTCACCTGGACACTAAACCGTCCCCATGCCCTAACCCTAACCCTAGCCCGAACCCTAACCCTAACCCTTCCCCGAAGCCTGACCCTCACCCGTCCCCTAATCCTAACCCGTACGCTGACACTAACCCGCGCCCTCACACGTACGCTCCCCCTAAAGCGTGGTCGTACCCTCACCTGGACCCTAAACCGTCCCCGTCCCCTAACCCTAACCCTAGCCCGAACCCTAACACTAACCCTTCCCCAAAGCCTGAACCTCACCCATCCCCTAATCCTAACCCGTACGCTGACACTAACCCGCGCCCTCACACGTACGCTCCCCCTAAAGCGTGGACGTACCCTCACCTGGACCCTAAACCGTCCCCGTCCCCTAACCCTAACCCTAGCCCGAACCCTAACCCTAACCCTTCCCTGAAGCCTGACCCTCACCCGTCCCCTAATCCTAACCCGTACGCTGACACTAACCCGCGCCCTCACACGTACGCTCCCCCTAAAGCCTGGTCGTACCCTCACCTGGACCCTAAACCGTCCCCGTCCCCTAACCCTAACCCTAGCCCGAACCCTAACCCTAACCCTTCCCCGAAGCCTGACCCTCACCCGTCCCCTAATCCTAACCCGTACGCTGACACTAACCCGTGCCCTCACAGGTACGCTCCCCCTAAAGCGTTGTCGTACCCTCACCTGGACCCTAAACCGTCCCCGTCCCCTAACCCTAACCCTAGCCCGAACCCTAACCCTAACCCTTCCCCGAAGCCTGACCCTCACCCGTCCCCTAATCCTAACCCGTACGCTGACACTAACCCGCGCCCTCACACGTACGCTCCCCCTAAAGCGTTCTCGTACCCTCACCTGGACCCTAAACCGTACCCGTCCCCTAACCCTAACCCTAGCCCGAACCCTAACCCTAACCCTTCCCCGAAGCCTGACCCTCACCCGTCCCCTAATCCTAACCCGTACGCTGACACTAACCCACGCCCTCACACGTACGCTCCCCCTAAAGCGTTGTCGTACCCTCACCTGGACCCTAAACCGTCCCTGTCCCCTAACCCTAATCCTAACCCGAACCCTAACTCTAACCCTTCCCCGAAGCCTGACCCTCACCCGTCCCCTAATCCGAAACCGTACGCTGACACTAACCCGCGCCCTCACACGTACGCTCCCCCTAAAGCGTTGTCGTACCCTCACCTGGACCCTAAACCGTCCCCGTTCCCTAACCCTAACCCTAGCCCGAACCCTAACCCTAACCCTTCCCCGAAGCCTGACCCTCACCCGTCCCCTAATCCTAACCCGTACGCTGACACTAACCCGCGCCCTCACACGTACGCTCCCCCTAAAGCGTGGTCGTACCCTCACCTGGACCCTAAACCGTCCCCGTCCCCTAACCCTAACCCTAGCCCGAACCCTAACCCTAACCCTTCCCCGAAGCCTGAACCTCACCCATCCCCTAATCCTAACCCGTACGCTGACACTAACCCGCGCCCTCACACGTACGCTCCCCGTAAAGCGTGGTCGTACCCTCACCTGGACCCTAAACCGTCCCCGTCCCCTAACCCTAACCCTAGCCCGAACCCTAACCCTAACCCTTCCCCGAAGCCTGACCCTCACCCGTCCCCTAATCCTAACCCGTACGCTGACACTAACCCGCGCCCTCACACGTACGCTCCCCCTAAAGCGTGGTCGTACCCTCACCTGGACCCTAAACCGTCCCCGTCCCCTAACCCTAACCCTAGCCTGAACCCTAACCCTAACCCTTCCCCGAAGCCTGACCCTCACCCGTCCCCTAATCCTAACCCGTACGCTGACACTAACCCGCGCCCTCACACGTACGCTCCCCCTAAAGCGTGGTCGTACCCTCACCTGGACCCTAAACCGTCCCCGTCCCCTAACCCTAACCCTAGCCCGAACCCTAACCCTAACCCTTCCCCAAAGCCTGAACCTCACCCATCCCCTAATCCTAACCCGTACGCTGACACTAACCCGCGCCCTCACACGTACGCTCCCCCTAAAGCGTGGTCGTACCCTCACCTGGACCCTAAACCGTCCCCGTCCCCTAACCCTAACCCTAGCCCGAACCCTAACCCTAACCCTTCCCTGAAGCCTGACCCTCACCCGTCCCCTAATCCTAACCCGTACGCTGACACTAACCCGCGCCCTCACACGTACGCTCCCCCTAAAGCCTGGTCGTACCCTCACCTGGACCCTAAACCGTCCCCGTCCCCTAACCCTAACCCTAGCCCGAACCCTAACCCTAACCCTTCCCCGAAGCCTGACCCTCACCCGTCCCCTAATCCTAACCCGTACGCTGACACTAACCCGTGCCCTCACAGGTACGCTCCCCCTAAAGCGTTGTCGTACCCTCACCTGGACCCTAAACCGTCCCCGTCCCCTAACCCTAACCCTAGCCCGAACCCTAACCCTAACCCTTCCCCGAAGCCTGACCCTCACCCGTCCCCTAATCCTAACCCGTACGCTGACACTAAACCGCGCCCTCACACGTACACTCCCCCAAAAGCGTTGTCGTACCCTCACCTGGACCCTAAACCGTCCCCGTGCCCTAACCCTAACCCTAGCCCGAACCCTAACCCTAACCCTTCCCCGAAGCCTGACCCTCACCCGTCCCCTAATCCTAACCCGTACGCTGACACTAACCCGCGCCCTCACACGTACGCTCCCCCTAAAGCGTTGTCGTACCCTCACCTGGACCCTAAACCGTACCCGTCCCCTAACCCTAACCCTAGCCCGAACCCTAACCCTAACCCTTCCCCGAAGCCTGACCCTCACCCGTCCCCTAATCCTAACCCGTACGCTGACACTAACCCACGCCCTCACACGTACGCTCCCCCTAAAGCGTTGTCGTACCCTCACCTGGACCCTAAACCGTCCCCGTCCCCTAACCCTATTCCTAACCCGAACCCTAACTCTAACCCTTCCCCGAAGCCTGACCCTCACCCGTCCCCTAATCCGAAACCGTACGCTGACACTAACCCGCGCCCTCACACGTACGCTCCCCTTAAAGCGTTGTCGTACCCTCACCTGGACCCTAAACCGTCCCCGTTCCCTAACCCTAACCCTAGCCCGAACCCTAACCCTAACCCTTCCCTGAAGCCTGACCCTCACCCGTCCCTTAATCCTAACCCGTACGCTGACACTAACCCGCGCCCTTACACGTACGCTCCCCCTAAAGCGTGGTCGTACCCTCACCTGGACCCTAAACCGTCCCCGTCCCCTAACCCTAACCCTAGCCCGAACCCTAACCCTAACCCTTCCCCGAAGCCTGAACCTCACCCATCCCCTAATCCTAACCCGTACGCTGACACTAACCCGCGCCCTCACACGTACGCTCCCTCTAAAGCGTGGTCGTACCCTCACCTGGACCCTAAACCGTCCCCGTCCCCTAACCCTAACCCTAGCCCGAACCCTAACCCTAACCCTTCCCCGAAGCCTGACCCTCACCCGTCCCCTAATCCTAACCCGTACGCTGACACTAACCCGCGCCCTCACACGTACGCTCCCCCTAAAGCGTGGTCGTACCCTCACCTGGACCCTAAACCGTCCCCGTCCCCTAACCCTAACCCTAGCCTGAACCCTAACCCTAACCCTTCCCCGAAGCCTGACCGTCACCCGTCCCCTAATCCTAACCCGTACGCTGACACTAACCCGCGCCCTCACACGTACGCTCCCCCTAAAGCGTTGTCGTACCCTCACCTGGACCCTAAACCGTCCCCGTCCCCTAACCCTAACCCTAGCCCGAACCCTAACCCTAACCCTTCCCCGAAGCCTGACCCTCACCCATCCCCTAATCCTAACCCGTACGCTGACACTAACCCGCGCCCTCACACGTACGCTCCCCCTAAAGCGTGGTCGTACCCTCACCTGGACCCTAAACCGTCCCCGTCCCCTAACCCTAACCCTAGCCCGAACCCTAACCCTAACCCTTCCCTGAAGCCTGACCCTCACCCGTCCCCTAATCCTAACCCGTACGCTGACACTAACCCGCGCCCTCACACGTACGCTCCCCCTAAAGCCTGGTCGTACCCTCACCTGGACCCTAAACCGTCCCCGTCCCCTAACCCTAACCCTAGCCCGAACCCTAACCCTAACCCTTCCCCGAAGCCTGACCCTCACCCGTCCCCTAATCCTAACCCGTACGCTGACACTAACCCGTGCCCTCACAGGTACGCTCCCCCTAAAGCGTGGTCGTACCCTCACCTGGACCCTAAACCGTCCCCGTCCCCTAACCCTAACCCTAGCCCGAACCCTAACCCTAACCCTTCCCTGAAGCCTGACCCTCACCCGTCCCCTAATCCTAACCCGTACGCTGACACTAACCCGCGCCCTCACACGTACGCTCCCCCTAAAGCCTGGTCGTACCCTCACCTGGACCCTAAACCGTCCCCGTCCCCTAACCCTAACCCTAGCCCGAACCCTAACCCTAACCCTTCCCCGAAGCCTGACCCTCACCCGTCCCCTAATCCTAACCCGTACGCTGACACTAACCCACGCCCTCACAGGTACGCTCCCCCTAAAGCGTTGTCGTACCCTCACCTGGACCCTAAACCGTCCCCGTCCCCTAACCCTAACCCTAGCCCGAACCCTAACCCTAACCCTTCCCCGAAGCCTGACCCTCACCCGTCCCCTAATCCTAACCCGTACGCTGACACTAACCCGCGCCCTCACACGTACGCTCCCCCTAAAGCGTTGTCGTACCCTCACCTGGACCCTAAACCGTACCCGTCCCCTAACCCTAACCCTAGCCCGAACCCTAACCCTAACCCTTCCCCGAAGCCTGACCCTCACCCGTCCCCTAATCCTAACCCGTACGCTGACACTAACCCACGCCCTCACACGTACGCTCCCCCTAAAGCGTGGTCGTACCCTCACCTGGACCCTAAACCGTCCCCGTCCCCTAACCCTAATCCTAACCCGAACCCTAACTCTAACCCTTCCCCGAAGCCTGACCCTCACCCGTCCCCTAATCCGAAACCGTACGCTGACACTAACCCGCGCCCTCACACGTACGCTCCCCTTAAAGCGTTGTCGTACCCTCACCTGGACCCTAAACCGTCCCCGTTCCCTAACCCTAACCCTAGCCCGAACCCTAACCCTAACCCTTCCCCGAAGCCTGACCCTCACCCGTCCCTTAATCCTAACCCGTACGCTGACACTAACCCGCGCCCTTACACGTACGCTCCCCCTAAAGCGTGGTCGTACCCTCACCTGGACCCTAAACCGTCCCCGTCCCCTAACCCTAACCCTAGCCCGAACCCTAACCCTAACCCTTCCCCGAAGCCTGAACCTCACCCATCCCCTAATCATAACCCGTACGCTGACACTAACCCGCGCCCTCACACGTACGCTCCCTCTAAAGCGTGGTCGTACCCTCACCTGGACCCTAAACCGTCCCCGTCCCCTAACCCTAACCCTAGCCCGAACCCTAACCCTAACCCTTCCCCGAAGCCTGACCCTCACCCGTCCCCTAATCCTAACCCGTACGCTGACACTAACCCGCGCCCTCACACGTACGCTCCCCCTAAAGCGTGGTCGTACCCTCACCTGGACCCTAAACCGTCCCCGTCCCCTAACCCTAACCCTAGCCTGAACCCTAACCCTAACCCTTCCCCGAAGCCTGACCGTCACCCGTCCCCTAATCCTAACCCGTACGCTGACACTAACCCGCGCCCTCACACGTACGCTCCCCCTAAAGCGTGGTCGTACCCTCACCTGGACCCTAAACCGTCCCCATTCCCTAACCCTAACCCTAGCCCGAACCCTAACCCTAACCCTTCCCCGAAGCCTGACCCTCAGCCGTCCCCTAATCCTAACCCGTACGCTGACACTAACCCGCGCCCTCACACGTACACTCCCCCAAAAGCGTTGTCGTACCCTCACCTGGACCCTAAACCGTCCCCGTGCCCTAACCCTAACCCTAGCCCGAACCCTAACCCTAACCCTTCCCCGAAGCCTGACCCTCACCCGTCCCCTAATCCTAACCCGTACGCTGACACTAACCCGCGCCCTCACACGTACGCTCCCCCTAAAGCGTGGTCGTACCCTCACCTGGACCCTAAACCGTCCCCGTCCCCTAACCCTAACCCTAGCCCGAACCCTAACACTAACCCTTCCCCAAAGCCTGAACCTCACCCATCCCCTAATCCTAACCCGTACGCTGACACTAACCCGCGCCCTCACACGTACGCTCCCCCTAAAGCGTGGACGTACCCTCACCTGGACCCTAAACCGTCCCCGTCCCCTAACCCTAACCCTAGCCCGAACCCTAACCCTAACCCTTCCCTGAAGCCTGACCCTCACCCGTCCCCTAATCCTAACCCGTACGCTGACACTAACCCGCGCCCTCACACGTACGCTCCCCCTAAAGCCTGGTCGTACCCTCACCTGGACCCTAAACCGTCCCCGTCCCCTAACCCTAACCCTAGCCCGAACCCTAACCCTAACCCTTCCCCGAAGCCTGACCCTCACCCGTCCCCTAATCCTAACCCGTACGCTGACACTAACCCGTGCCCTCACAGGTACGCTCCCCCTAAAGCGTTGTCGTACCCTCACCTGGACCCTAAACCGTCCCCGTCCCCTAAACCTAACCCTAGCCCGAACCCTAACCCTAACCCTTCCCCGAAGCCTGACCCTCACCCGTCCCCTAATCCTAACCCGTACGCTGACACTAACCCGCGCCCTCACACGTACGCTCCCCCTAAAGCGTTCTCGTACCCTCACCTGGACCCTAAACCGTCCCCGTCCCCTAACCCTAACCCTAGCCCGAACCCTAACCCTAACCCTTCCCCGAAGCCTGACCCTCACCCGTCCCCTAATCCTAACCCGTACGCTGACACTAACCCACGCCCTCACACGTACGCTCCCCCTAAAGCGTTGTCGTAC
Organism: Grampus griseus; assembly: GCF_964374135.1. Taxonomy (NCBI): domain Eukaryota; kingdom Metazoa; phylum Chordata; class Mammalia; order Artiodactyla; family Delphinidae; genus Grampus; species Grampus griseus. The sequence continues at coordinate 201,732 of NW_028133152.1, read as the reverse complement.
CCTCACCTGGACCCTAAACCGTCCCTGTCCCCTAACCCTAATCCTAACCCGAACCCTAACTCTAACCCTTCCCCGAAGCCTGACCCTCACCCGTCCCCTAATCCGAAACCGTACGCTGACACTAACCCGCGCCCTCACACGTACGCTCCCCCTAAAGCGTTGTCGTACCCTCACCTGGACCCTAAACCGTCCCCGTTCCCTAACCCTAACCCTAGCCCGAACCCTAACCCTAACCCTTCCCCGAAGCCTGACCCTCACCCGTCCCCTAATCCTAACCCGTACGCTGACACTAACCCGCGCCCTCACACGTACGCTCCCCCTAAAGCGTGGTCGTACCCTCACCTGGACCCTAAACCGTCCCCGTCCCCTAACCCTAACCCTAGCCCGAACCCTAACCCTAACCCTTCCCCGAAGCCTGAACCTCACCCATCCCCTAATCCTAACCCGTACGCTGACACTAACCCGCGCCCTCACACGTACGCTCCCCGTAAAGCGTGGTCGTACCCTCACCTGGACCCTAAACCGTCCCCGTCCCCTAACCCTAACCCTAGCCCGAACCCTAACCCTAACCCTTCCCCGAAGCCTGACCCTCACCCGTCCCCTAATCCTAACCCGTACGCTGACACTAACCCGCGCCCTCACACGTACGCTCCCCCTAAAGCGTGGTCGTACCCTCACCTGGACCCTAAACCGTCCCCGTCCCCTAACCCTAACCCTAGCCTGAACCCTAACCCTAACCCTTCCCCGAAGCCTGACCCTCACCCGTCCCCTAATCCTAACCCGTACGCTGACACTAACCCGCGCCCTCACACGTACGCTCCCCCTAAAGCGTGGTCGTACCCTCACCTGGACCCTAAACCGTCCCCGTCCCCTAACCCTAACCCTAGCCCGAACCCTAACCCTAACCCTTCCCCGAAGCCTGACCCTCACCCGTCCCCTAATCCTAACCCGTACGCTGACACTAACCCGCGCCCTCACACGTATGCTCCCCCTAAAGTGTTGTCGTACCCTCACCTGGACCCTAAACCGTCCCCGTCCCCTAACCCTAACCCTAGCCCGAACCCTAACCCTAACCCTTCCCCGAAGCCTGACCCTCACCCGTCCCCTAATCCTAACCCGTACGCTGACACTAACCCGCGCCGTCACACGTACGCTCCCCCTAAAGCGTTGTCGTACCCTCACCTGGACCCTAAACCGTCCCCGTCCCCTAACCCTAACCCTAGCCCGAACCCTAACCCTAACTCTTCCCCGAAGCCTGACCCTCACCCGTCCCCTAACCCTAACCCGTACGCTGACACTAACCCGCGCCCTCACACGTACGCTCCCCCTAAAGCGTTGTCGTACACTCACCTGGACCCTAAACCGTCCCCGTCCCCTAACCCTAACCCTAGCCCGAACCCTAACCCTAACCCTTCCCCGAAACCTGACCCTCACCCCTCCCCTAATCCTAACCCGTACGCTGACACTAACCCGCACCCTCACACGTACGCTCCCCCTAAAGCCTGGTCGTACCCTCACCTGGACCCTAAACCGTCCCCGTCCCCTAACCCTAACCCTAGCCCGAACCCTAACCCTAACCCTTCCCCGAAGCCTGACCCTCACCCGTCCCCTAATGCTAACCCGTACGCTGACACTAACCCGTGCCCTCACAGGTACGCTCCCCCTAAAGCGTTGTCGTACCCTCACCTGGACCCTAAACCGTCCCCGTCCCCTAACCCTAACCCTAGCCCGAACCCTAACCCTAACCCTTCCCCGAAGCCTGACCCTCACCCGTCCCCTAATCCTAACCCGTACGCTGACACTAACCCGCGCCCTCACACGTACGCTCCCCCTAAAGAGTTCTCGTACCCTCACCTGGACCCTAAACCGTCCCCGTCCCCTAACCCTAACCCTAGCCCGAACCCTAACCCTAACCCTTCCCCGAAGCCTGACCCTCACCCGTCCCCTAATCCTAACCCGTACGCTGACACTAACCCACGCCCTCACACGTACGCTCCCCCTAAAGCGTTGTCGTACCCTCACCTGGACCCTAAACCGTCCCCGTCCCCTAACCCTAATCCTAACCCGAACCCTAACTCTAACCCTTCCCCGAAGCCTGACCCTCACCCGTCCCCTAATCCGAAACCGTACGCTGACACTAACCCGCGCCCTCACACGTACGCTCCCCCTAAAGCGTTGTCGTACCCTCACCTGGACCCTAAACCGTCCCCGTTCCCTAACCCTAACCCTAGCCCGAACCCTAACCCTAACCCTTCCCCGAAGCCTGACCCTCACCCGTCCCCTAATCCTAACCCGTACGCTGACACTAACCCGCGCCCTCACACGTACGCTCCCCCTAAAGCGTGGTCATACACTCACCTGGACCCTAAACCGTCCCCGTCCCCTAACCCTAACCCTAGCCCGAACCCTAACCCTAACCCTTCCCCGAAGCCTGAACCTCACCCATCCCCTAATCCTAACCCGTACGCTGACACTAACCCGCGCCCTCACACGTACGCTCCCCGTAAAGCGTGGTCGTACCCTCACCTGGACCCTAAACCGTCCCCGTCCCCTAACCCTAACCCTAGCCCGAACCCTAACCCTAACCCTTCCCCGAAGCCTGACCCTCACCCGTCCCCTAATCCTAACCCGTACGCTGACACTAACCCGCGCCCTCACACGTACGCTCCCCCTAAAGCGTGGTCGTACCCTCACCTGGACCCTAAACCGTCCCCGTCCCCTAACCCTAACCCTAGCCTGAACCCTAACCCTAACCCTTCCCCGAAGCCTGACCGTCACCCGTCCCCTAATCCTAACCCGTACGCTGACACTAACCCGCGCCCTCACACGTACGCTCCCCCTAAAGCGTGGTCGTACCCTCACCTGGACCCTAAACCGTCCCCGTCCCCTAACCCTAACCCTAGCCCGAACCCTAACCCTAACCCTTCCCCGAAGCCTGACCCTCACCCGTCCCCTAATCCTAACCCGTACGCTGACACTAACCCGCGCCCTCACACGTATGCTCCCCCTAAAGTGTTGTCGTACCCTCACCTGGACCCTAAACCGTCCCCGTCCCCTAACCCTAACCCTAGCCCGAACCCTAACCCTAACACTTCCCCGAAGCCTGACCCTCACCCGTCCCCTAATCCTAACCCGTACGCTGACACTAACCCGCGCCCTCACACGTACGCTCCCCCTAAAGCGTGGTCGTACCCTCACCTGGACCCTAAACCGTCCCCGTCCCCTAACCCTAACCCTTGCCCGAACCCTAACCCTAACCCTTCCCCGAAGCCTGACCCTCACCCGTCCCCTAATCCTAACCCGTACGCTGACACTAACCCGCGCCCTCACACGTACGCTCCCCCTATAGCGTTGTCGTACCCTCACCTGGACCCTAAACCGTCCCCGTCCCCTAACCCTAACCCTAGCCCGAACCCTAACCCTAACTCTTCCCCGAAGCCTGACCCTCACCCGTCCCCTAACCCTAACCCGTACGCTGACACTAACCCGCGCCCTCACACGTACGCTCCCCCTAAAGCGTTGTCGTACCCTCACCTGGGCCCTAAACCGTCCCCGTCCCCTAACCCTAACCCTAGCCCAAACCCTAACCCTAATCCTTCCCCGAAGCCTGACCCTCACCCGTCCCCTAATCCTAACCCGTACGCTGACACTAACCCGCGCCCTCACACGTACGCTCCCCCTAAAGCATTGTCGTACCCTCACCTGGACCCTAAACCGTCCCCGTCCCCTAACCCTAACCCTAGCCCGAACCCTAACCCTAACCCTTCCCCGAAGCCTGACCCTCACCCGTCCCCTAATCCTAACCCGTACGCTGACACTAACCCGCGCCCTCACACGTACGCTCCCCCTAAAGCGTGGTCGTACCCTCACCTGGACCCTAAACCGCCCCGTCCCCTAACCCTAACCCTAGCCCGAACCCTAACCCTAACCCTTCCCCGAAGCCTGACCCTCACCCGTCCCCTAATCCTAACCCGTACGCTGACACTAACCCGCGCCCTCACACGTACGCTCCCCCTAAAGCGTGGTCGTACCCTCACCTGGACCCTAAACCGTCCCCGTCCCCTAACCCTAACCCTAGCCCGAACCCTAACCCTAACCCTTCCCCGAAGCCTGACCCTCACCCGTCCCCTAATCCTAACCCGTACGCTGACACTAACCCGCGCCCTCACACGTATGCTCCCCCTAAAGTGTTGTCGTACCCTCACCTGGACCCTAAACCGTCTCCGTCCCCTAACCCTAACCCTAGCCCGAACATTAACCCTAACCCTTCCCCGAAGCCTGACCCTCACCCGTCCCCTAATCCTAACCCGTACGCTGACACTAACCCGTGCCCTCACACGTACGCTCCCCCTAAAGCGTGGTCGTACCCTCACCTGGACCCTAAACCGTCCCCGTCCCCTAACCCTAACCCTAGCCCGAACCCTAACCCTAACCCTTCCCCGAAGCCTGACCCTCACCCGTCCCCTAATCCTAACCCGTACGCTGACACTAACCCGCGCCGTCACACGTACGCTCCCCCTAAAGCGTTGTCGTACCCTCACCCGGACCCCAAACCGTCCCCGTCCCCTAACCCTAACCCTTGCCCGAACCCTAACCCTAACCCTTCCCCGAAGCCTGACCCTCACCCGTCCCCTAATCCTAACCCGTACGCTGACACTAACCCGCGCCCTCACACGTACGCTCCCCCTAAAGCGTTGTCGTACCCTCACCTGGACCCTAAACCGCCCCATGCCCTAACCCTAACCCTAGCCCAAACCCTAACCCTAACCCTTCCCCGAAGCCTGACCCTCACCCGTCCCCTAATCCTAACCCGTACGCTGACACTAACCCGCGCCCTCACACGTACGCTCCCCCTAAAGCGTGGTCGTACCCTCACCTGGACCCTAAACCGTCCCCGTCCCCTAACCCTAACCCTTGCCCGAACCCTAACCCTAACCCTTCCCCGAAGCCTGACCCTCACCCGTCCCCTAATCCTAACCCGTACGCTGACACTAACCCGCGCCCTCACACGTACGCTCCCCCTAAAGCGTTGTCGTACCCTCACCTGGACCCTAAACCGTCCCCGTCCCCTAACCCTAACCCTAGCCCGAACCCTAACCCTAACTCTTCCCCGAAGCCTGACCCTCACCCGTCCCCTAACCCTAACCCGTACGCTGACACTAACCCGCGCCCTCACACGTACGCTCCCCCTAAAGCCTGGTCGTACCCTCACCTGGACCCTAAACCGTCCCCGTCCCCTAACCCTAACCCTAGCCCGAACCCTAACCCTAACCCTTCCCCGAAGCCTGACCCTCACCCGTCCCCTAATCCTAACGCGTACGCTGACACTAACCCGTGCCCTCACAGGTACGCTCCCCCTAAAGCGTTGTCGTACCCTCACCTGGACCCTAAACCGTCCCCGTCCCCTAACCCTAACCCTAGCCCGAACCCTAACCCTAACCCTTCCCCGAAGCCTGACCCTCACCCGTCCCCTAATCCTAACCCGTACGCTGACACTAACCCGCGCCCTCACACGTACGCTCCCCCTAAAGCGTTCTCGTACCCTCACCTGGACCCTAAACCGTCCCCGTCCCCTAACCCTAACCCTTGCCCGAAACCTAACCCTAACCCTTCCCCGAAGCCTGACCCTCACCCGTCCCCTAATCCTAACCCGTACGCTGACACTAACCCGCGCCCTCACACGTACGCTCCCCCTAAAGCGTTGTCGTACCCTCACCTGGACCCTAAACCGCCCCGTGCCCTAACCCTAACCCTAGCCCGAACCCTAACCCTAACCCTTCCCCGAAGCCTGACCCTCACCCGTCCCCTAATCCTAACCCGTACGCTGACACTAACCCGCGCCCTCACACGTACGCTCCCCCTAAAGCGTGGTCGTACCCTCACCTGGACACTAAACCGTCCCCGTCCCCTAACCCTAACCCTTGCCCGAACCCTAACCCTAACCCTTCCCCGAAGCCTGACCCTCACCCGTCCCCTAATCCTAACCCGTACGCTGACACTAACCCGCGCCCTCACACGTACGCTCCCCCTAAAGCGTTGTCGTACCCTCACCTGGACCCTAAACCGTCCCCGTCCCCTAACCCTAACCCTAGCCCGAACCCTAACCCTAACTCTTCCCCGAAGCCTGACCCTCACCCGTCCCCTAACCCTAACCCGTACGCTGACACTAACCCGCGCCCTCACACGTACGCTCCCCCTAAAGCGTTGTCGTACCCTCACCTGGGCCCTAAACCGTCCCCGTCCCCTAACCCTAACCCTAGCCCAAACCCTAACCCTAATCCTTCCCCGAAGCCTGACCCTCACCCGTCCCCTAATCCTAACCCGTACGCTGACACTAACCCGCGCCCTCACACGTACGCTCCCCCTAAAGCATTGTCGTACCCTCACCTGGACCCTAAACCGTCCCCGTCCCCTAACCCTAACCCTAGCCCGAACCCTAACCCTAACCCTTCCCCGAAGCCTGACCCTCACCCGTCCCCTAATCCTAACCCGTACGCTGACACTAACCCGCGCCCTCACACGTACGCTCCCCCTAAAGCGTTGTCGTACCCTCACCTGGACCCTAAACCGCCCCGTCCCCTAACCCGAACCCTAGCCCGAACCCTAACCCTAACCCTTCCCCGAAGCCTGACCCTCACCCGTCCCCTAATGCTAACCCGTACGCTGACACTAACCCGCGCCCTCACACGTACGCTCCCCCTAAAGCGTGGTCGTACCCTCACCTGGACCCTAAACCGTCCCCGTCCCCTAACCCTAACCCTAGCCTGAACCCTAACCCTAACCCTTCCCCGAAGCCTGACCGTCACCCGTCCCCTAATCCTAACCCGTACGCTGACACTAACCCGCGCCCTCACACGTACGCTCCCCCTAAAGCGTGGTCGTACCCTCACCTGGACCCTAAACCGTCCCCGTCCCCTAACCCTAACCCTAGCCCGAACCCTAACCCTAACACTTCCCCGAAGCCTGACCCTCACCCGTCCCCTAATCCTAACCCGTACGCTGACACTAACCCGCGCCCTCACACGTACGCTCCCCCTAAAGTGTTGTCGTACCCTCACCTGGACCCTAAACCGTCCCCGTCCCCTAACCCTAACCCTAGCCCGAACCCTAACCCTAACCCTTCCCCGAAGCCTGACCCTCACCCGTCCCCTAATCCTAACCCGTACGCTGACACTAACCCGCGCCCTCACACGTACGCTCCCCCTAAAGCGTGGTCGTACCCTCACCTGGACCCTAAACCGTCCCCGTCCCCTAACCCTAACCCTAGCCCGAACCCTAACCCTAACCCTTCCCCGAAGCCTGACCCTCACCCGTCCCCTAATCCTAACCCGTACGCTGACACTAACCCGCGCCGTCACACGTACGCTCCCCCTAAAGCGTTGTCGTACCCTCACCCGGACCCCAAACCGTCCCCGTCCCCTAACCCTAACCCTTGCCCGAACCCTAACCCTAACCCTTCCCCGAAGCCTGACCCTCACCCGTCCCCTAATCCTAACCCGTACGCTGACACTAACCCGCGCCCTCACACGTACGCTCCCCCTAAAGCGTTGTCGTACCCTCACCTGGACCCTAAACCGCCCCGTGCCCTAACCCTAACCCTAGCCCGAACCCTAACCCTAACCCTTCCCCGAAGCCTGACCCTCACCCGTCCCCTAATCCTAACCCGTACGCTGACACTAACCCGCGCCCTCACACGTACGCTCCCCCTAAAGCGTGGTCGTACCCTCACCTGGACCCTAAACCGTCCCCGTCCCCTAACCCTAACCCTTGCCCGAACCCTAACCCTAACCCTTCCCCGATGCCTGACCCTCACCCGTCCCCTAATCCTAACCCGTACGCTGACACTAACCCGCGCCCTCACACGTACGCTCCCCCTAAAGCGTTGTCGTACCCTCACCTGGACCCTAAACCGTCCCCGTCCCCTAACCCTAACCCTAGCCCGAACCCTAACCCTAACACTTCCCCGAAACCTGACCCTCACCCCTCCCCTAATCCTAACCCGTACGCTGACACTAACCCGCGCCCTCACACGTACGCTCCAACTAAAGCGTTGTCGTACCCTCACCTGGGCCCTAAACCGTCCCCGTCCCCTAACCCTAACCCTAGCCCAAACCCTAACCCTAATCCTTCCCCGAAGCCTGACCCTCACCCGTCCCCTAATCCTAACCCGTACGCTGACACTAACCCGCGCCCTCACACGTACGCTCCCCCTAAAGCATTGTCGTACCCTCACCTGGACCCTAAACCGTCCCCGTCCCCTAACCCTAACCCTAGCCCGAACCCTAACCCTAACCCTTCCCCGAAGCCTGACCCTCACCCGTCCCCTAATCCTAACCCGTACGCTGACACTAACCCGCGCCCTCACACGTACGCTCCCCCTAAAGCGTTGTCGTACCCTCACCTGGACCCTAAACCGTCCCCGTCCCCTAACCCTAATCCTAGCCCGAACCCTAACCCTAACCCTTCCCCGAAGCCTGACCCTCACCCGTCCCCTAATCCGAAACCGTACGCTGACACTAACCCGCGCCCTCACACGTACGCTCCCCCTAAAGCGTTGTCGTACCCTCACCTGGACCCTAAACCGTCCCCGTTCCCTAACCCTAACCCTAGCCCGAACCCTAACCCTAACCCTTCCCCGAAGCCTGAACCTCACCCATCCCCTAATTCTAACCCGTACGCTGACACTAACCCGCGCCCTCACACGTACGCTCCCTCTAAAGCGTGGTCGTACCCTCACCTGGACCCTAAACCGTCCCCGTCCCCTAACCCTAACCCTAGCCCGAACCCTAACCCTAACCCTTCCCCGAAGCCTGACCCTCACCCGTCCCCTAATCCTAACCCGTACGCTGACACTAACCCGCGCCCTCACACGTACGCTGCCCCTAAAGCGTGGTCGTACCCTCACCTGGACCCTAAACCGTCCCCGTTCCCTAACCCTAACCCTAGCCCGAACCCTAACCCTAACCCTTCCGCGAAGCCTGACCCTCAGCCGTCCCCTAATCCTAACCCGTACGCTGACACTAACCCGCGCCCTCACACGTACACTCCCCCTAAAGCCTGGTCGTACCCTCACCTGGACCCTAAACCGTCCCCGTCCCCTAACCCTAACCCTAGCCCGAACCCTAACCCTAACCCTTCCCCGAAGCCTGACCCTCACCCGTCCCCTAATCCTGACCCGTACGCTGACACTAAACCGTGCCCTCACAGGTACGCTCCCCCTAAAGCGTTGTCGTACCCTCACCTGGACCCTAAACCGTCCCCGTCCCCTAACCCTAACCCTAGCCCGAACCCTAACCCTAACCCTTCCCCGAAGCCTGACCCTCACCCGTCCCCTAATCCTAACCCGTACGCTGACACTAACCCGCGCCCTCACACGTACGCTCCCCCTAAAGCGTTCTCGTACCCTCACCTGGACCCTAAACCGTCCCCGTGCCCTAACCCTAACCCTAGCCCGAACCCTAACCCTAACCCTTCCCCGAAGCCTGACCCTCACCCGTCCCCTAATCCTAACCCGTACGCTGACACTTACCCGCGCCCTCACACGTACGCTCCCCCTAAAGCGTTGTCGTACCCTCACCTGGACCCTAAACCGTCCCCGTCCCCTAACCCTAACCCTAGCCCGAACCCTAACCCTAACCCTTCCCCGAAGCCTGACCCTCACCCGTCCCCTAATCCTAACCCGTACGCTGACTCTAACCCACACCCTCACACGTACGCTCCCCCTAAAGCGTTGTCGTACCCTCACCTGGACCCTAAACCGTCCCCGTCCCCTAACCCTAATCCTAACCCGAACCCTAACTCTAACCCTTCCCCGAAGCCTGACCCTCACCCGTCCCCTAATCCTAACCCGTACGCTGACACTAACCTGCGCCCTCACACGTACGCTCCCCCTAAAGCGTGGTCGTACCCTCACCTGGACCCTAAACCGTCCCCGTCCCCTAACCCTAACCCTAGCCCGAACCCTAACCCTAACCCTTCCCCGAAGCCTGACCCTCACCCGTCCCCTAATCCTAACCCGTACGCTGACACTAACCCGCGCCCTCACACGTACGCTCCCCTTAAAGCGTTGTCGTACCCTCACCTGGACCCTAAACCGTCCCCGTTCCCTAACCCTAACCCTAGCCCGAACCCTAACCCTAACACTTCCCCGAAGCCTGACCCTCACCCGTCCCCTAATCCTAACCCGTACGCTGACACTAACCCGCGCCCTCACACGTACGCTCCAACTAAAGCGTTGTCGTACCCTCACCTGGACCCTAAACCGTCCCCGTCCCCTAACCCTAACCCTAGCCCGAACCCTAACCCTAACCGTTCCCCGAAGCCTGACCCTCACCCGTCCCCTAATCCTAACCCGTACGCTGACACTAACCCGCGCCCTCACACGTACGCTCCCCCTAAAGCGTGGTCGTACCCTCACCTGGACCCTAAACCGTCCCCGTCCCCTAACCCTAACCCTAGCCCGAACCCTAACCCTAACCCTTCCCCGAAGCCTGAACCTCACCCGTCCCCTAATTCTAACCCGTACGCTGACACTAACCCGCGCCCTCACACGTACGCTCCCTCTAAAGCGTGGTCGTACCCTCACCTGGACCCTAAACCGTCCCCGTCCCCTAACCCTAACCCTAGCCCGAACCCTAACCCTAACCCTTCCCCGAAGCCTGACCCTCACCCGTCCCCTAATCCTAACCCGTACGCTGACACTAACCCGCGCCCTCACACGTACGCTGCCCCTAAAGCGTGGTCGTACCCTCACCTGGACCCTAAACCGTCCCCGTCCCCTAACTCTAACCCTAGCCCGAACCCTAACCCTAACCCTTCCCCGAAGCCTGAACCTCACCCGTCCCCTAATCCTAACCCGTACGCTGACACTAACCCGCGCCCTCACACGTACGCTCCCCCTAAAGCGTGGTCGTACCCTCACCTGGACCCTAAACCGTCCCCGTCCCCTAACCCTAACCCTAGCCCGAACCCTAACCCTAACCCTTCCCCGAAGCCTGACCCTCACCCGTCCCCTAATCCTAACCCGTACGCTGACACTAACCCGCGCCCTCACACGTACGCTGCCCCTAAAGCGTGGTCGTACCCTCACCTGGACCCTAAACCGTCCCCGTCCCCTAACTCTAACCCTAGCCTGAACCCTAACCCTAACCCTTCCCCGAAGCCTGACCGTCACCCGTCCCCTAATCCTAACCCGTACGCTGACACTAACCCGCGCCCTCACACGTACGCTCCCCCTAAAGCGTGGTCGTACCCTCACCTGGACCCTAAACCGTCCCCGTTCCCTAACCCTAACCCTAGCCCGAACCCTAACCCTAACCCTTCCCCGAAGCCTGACCCTCACCCGTCCCCTAATCCTAACCCGTACACTGACACTAACCCGCGCCCTCACACGTACGCTCCCCCTAAAGCGTTGTCGTACCCTCACCTGGACCCTAAACCGCCCCGTCCCCTAACCCTAACCCTAGCCCGAACCCTAACCCTAACCCTTCCCCGAAGCCTGACCCTCAACCGTCCCCTAATCCTAACCCGTACCCTGACACTAACCCGCGCCCTCACACGTACGCTCCCCCTAAAGCGTGGTCGTACCCTCACCTGGACCCTAAACCGTCCCCGTCCCCTAACCCTAACCCTTGCCCGAACCCTAACCCTAACCCTTCCCCGAAGCCTGCCCCTCACCCGTCCCCTAATCCTAACCCGTACGCTGACACTAACCCGCGCCCTCACACGTACGCTCCCCCTAAAGCATTGTCGTACCCTCACCTGGACCCTAAACCGTCCCCGTCCCCTAACCCTAACCCTAGCCCGAACCCTAACCCTAACCCTTCCCCGAAGCCTGACCCTCACCCGTCCCCTAATCCTAACCCGTACGCTGACACTAACCCGCGCCCTCACACGAACGCTCCCCCTAAAGCCTGGTCGTACCCTCACCTGGACCCTAAACCGTCTCCGTCCCCTAACCCTAACCCTAGCCCGAACCCTAACCCTAACCCTTCCCCGAAGCCTGACCCTCACCCGTCCCCTAATCCTAACCCGTACGCTGACACTAACCCGCGCCCTCACAGGTACGCTTCCCCTAAAGCGTTGTCGTACCCTCACCTGGACCCTAAACCGTCCCCGTCCCCTAACCCTAACCCTAGCCCGAACCCTAACCCTAACCCTTCCCCGAAGCCTGACCCTCACCCGTCCCCTAATCCTAACCCGTACGCTGACACTAACCCGCGCCCTCACACGTACACTCCCCCAAAAGCGTTGTCGTACCCTCACCTGGACCCTAAACCGTCCCCGTGCCCTAACCCTAACCCTAGCCCGAACCCTAACCCTAACCCTTCCCCGAAGCCTGACCCTCACCCGTCCCCTAATCCTAACCCGTACGCTGACACTAACCCGCGCCCTCACACGTACGCTCCCCCTAAAGCGTGGTCGTACCCTCACCTGGACCCTAAACCGTCCCCGTCCCCTAACCCTAACCCTAGCCCGAACCCTAACCCTAACCCTTCCCCGAAGCCTGAACCTCACCCATCCCCTAATCCTAACCCGTACGCTGACACTAACCCGCGCCCTCACACGTACGCTGCCCCTAAAGCGTGGTCGTACCCTCACCTGGACCCTAAACCGTCCCCGTCCCCTAACTCTAACCCTAGCCTGAACCCTAACCCTAACCCTTCCCCGAAGCCTGACCGTCACCCGTCCCCTAATCCTAACCCGTACGCTGACACTAACCCGCGCCCTCACACGTACGCTCCCCCTAAAGCGTGGTCGTACCCTCACCTGGACCCTAAACCGTCCCCGTTCCCTAACCCTAACCCTAGCCCGAACCCTAACCCTAACCCTTCCGCGAAGCCTGACCCTCAGCCGTCCCCTAATCCTAACCCGTACGCTGACACTAACCCGCGCCCTCACACGTACGCTCCCCCAAAAGCGTTGTCGTACCCTCACCTGGACCCTAAACCGTCCCCGTGCCCTAACCCTAACCCTAGCCCGAACCCTAACCCTAACCCTTCCCCGAAGCCTGACCCTCACCCGTCCCCTAATCCTAACCCGTACGCTGACACTAACCCGCGCCCTCACACGTACGCTCCCCCTAAAGCGTTGTCGTACCCTCACCTGGACCCTAAACCGTCCCCGTCCCCTAACCCTAACCCTAGCCCGAACCCTAACCCTAACACTTCCCCGAAACCTGACCCTCACCCCTCCCCTAATCCTAACCCGTACGCTGACACTAACCCGCGCCCTCACACGTACGCTCCAACTAAAGCGTTGTCGTACCCTCACCTGGACCCTAAACCGTCCCCGTCCCCTAACCCTAACCCTAGCCCGAACCCTAACCCTAACCGTTCCCCGAAGCCTGACCCTCACCCGTCCCCTAATCCTAACCCGTACGCTGACACTAACCCGCGCCCTCACACGTACGCTCCCCCTAAAGCGTTCTCGTACCCTCACCTGGACCCTAAACCGTCCCCGTCCCCTAACCCTAACCCTAGCCCGAACCCTAACCCTAACCCTTCCCCGAAGCCTGACCCTCACCCGTCCCCTAATCCTAACCCGTACGCTGACACTAACCCACACCCTCACAAGTACGCTCCCCTAAAGCGTTGTCGTACCCTCACCTGGACCCTAAACCGTCCCCGTCCCCTAACCCTAATCCTAGCCCGAACCGTAACCCTAACCCTTCCCCGAAGCCTGACCCTCACCCGTCCCCTAATCCGAAACCGTACGCTGACACTAACCCGCGCCCTCACACGTACGCTCCCCCTAAAGCGTTGTCGTACCCTCACCTGGACCCTAAACCGTCCCCGTTCCCTAACCCTAACCCTAGCCCGAACCCTAACCCTAACCCTTCCCCGAAGCCTGAACCTCACCCATCCCCTAATTCTAACCCGTACGCTGACACTAACCCGCGCCCTCACACGTACGCTCCCTCTAAAGCGTGGTCGTACCCTCACCTGGACCCTAAACCGTCCCCGTTCCCTAACCCTAACCCTAGCCCGAACCCTAACCCTAACCCTTCCCCGAAGCCTGAACCTCACCCGTCCCCTAATTCTAACCCGTACGCTGACACTAACCCGCGCCCTCACACGTACGCTGCCCCTAAAGCGTGGTCGTACCCTCACCTGGACCCTAAACCGTCCCCGTCCCCTAACCCTAACCCTAGCCCGAACCCTAACCCTAACCCTTCCCCGAAGCCTGACCCTCACCCGTCCCCTAATCCTAACCCGTACGCTGACACTAACCCGCGCCCTCACACGTACGCTCCCCCTAAAGCCTGGTCGTACCCTCACCTGGACCCTAAACCGTCCCCGTGCCCTAACCCTAACCCTAGCCCGAACCCTAACCCTAACCCTTCCCCGAAGCCTGACCCTCACCCGTCCCCTAATCCTGACCCGTACGCTGACACTAAACCGTGCCCTCACAGGTACGCTCCCCCTAAAGCGTTGTCGTACCCTCACCTGGACCCTAAACCGTCCCCGTCCCCTAACCCTAACCCTAGCCCGAACCCTAACCCTAACCCTTCCCCGAAGCCTGACCCTCACCCGTCCCCTAATCCTAACCCGTACGCTGACACTAACCCGCGCCCTCACACGTACACTCCGCCAAAAGCGTTGTCGTACCCTCACCTGGACCCTAAACCGTCCCCGTGCCCTAACCCTAACCCTAGCCCGAACCCTAACCCTAACCGTTCCCCAAAGCCTGACCCTCACCCGTCCCCTAATCCTAACCCGTACGCTGACACTTACCCGCGCCCTCACACGTACGCTCCCCCTAAAGCGTTGTCGTACCCTCACCTGGACCCTAAACCGTCCCCGTCCCCTAACCCTAACCCTAGCCCGAACCCTAACCCTAACCCTTCCCCGAAGCCTGACCCTCACCCGTCCCCTAATCCTAACCCGTACGCTGACTCTAACCCACACCCTCACACGTACGCTCCCCCTAAAGCGTTGTCGTACCCTCACCTGGACCCTAAACCGTCCCCGTCCCCTAACCCTAATCCTAACCCGAACCCTAACTCTAACCCTTCCCCGAAGCCTGACCCTCACCCGTCCCCTAATCCGAAACCGTACGCTGACACTAACCCGCGCCCTCACACGTACGCTCCCCTTAAAGCGTTGTCGTACCCTCACCTGGACCCTAAACCGTCCCCGTTCCCTAACCCTAACCCTAGCCCGAACCCTAACCCTAACCCTTCCCCGAAGCCTGACCCTCACCCGTCCCCTAATCCTAACCCGTACGCTGACACTAACCTGCGCCCTCACACGTACGCTCCCCCTAAAGCGTGGTCGTACCCTCACCTGGACCCTAAACCGTCCCCGTCCCCTAACCCTAACCCTAGCCCGAACCCTAACCCTAACCCTTCCCCGAAGCCTGACCCTCACCCGTCCCCTAATCCTAACCCGTACGCTGACACTAACCCGCGACCTCAAACGTACGCTCCCCCTAAAGCGTTGTCGTACCCTCACCCGGACCCCAAACCGTCCCCGTCCCCTAACCCTAACCCTAGCCCGAACCCTAACCCTAACCCTTCCCCGAAGCCTGACCCTCACCCGTCCCCTAATCCTAACCCGTACGCTGACACTAACCCACGCCCTCACACGTATGCTCCCCCTAAAGCGTTGTCGTACCCTCACCTGGACCCTAAACCGTCCCCGTCCCCTAACCCTAACCCTAGCCCGAACCCTAACCCTAACTCTTCCCCGAAGCCTGACCCTCACCCGTCCCCTAATCCTAACCCGTACGCTGACACTAACCCGCGCCCTCACACGTACGCTCCCCCTAAAGCGTTGTCGTACCCTCACCTGGGCCCTAAACCGTCCCCGTCCCCTAACCCTAACCCTAGCCCGAACCCTAACCCTAATCCTTCCCCGAAGCCTGAACCTCAACCGTCCCCTAATCCTAACCCGTACGCTGACAATAACCCGCGCCCTCACACGTACGCTCCCCCTAAAGCGTTGTCGTACGCTCACCCGGACCCCAAACCGTCCCCGTCCCCTAAACCTAACCCTAGCCCGAACCCTAACCCTAACCCTTCCCCGAAGCCTGACCCTCACCCGTCCCCTAATCCTAACCCGTACGCTGACACTAACCCGCGCCCTCACACGTACGCTCCCCCTAAAGCGTTGTCGTACCCTCACCTGGACCCTAAACCGCCCCGTCCCCTAACCCTAACCCTAGCCCGAACCCTAACCCTAACCCTTCCCCGAAGCCTGACCCTCACCCGTCCCCTAATCCTAACCCATACCCTGACACTAACCCGCGCCCTCACACGTACGCTCCCCCTAAAGCCTGGTCGTACCCTCACCTGGACCCTAAACCGTCTCCGTCCCCTAACCCTAACCCTAGCCCGAACCCTAACCCTAACCCTTCCCCGAAGCCTGACCCTCACCCGTCCCCTAATCCTAACCCGTACGCTGACACTAACCCGCGCCCTCACAGGTACGCTTCCCCTAAAGCGTTGTCGTACCCTCACCTGGACCCTAAACCGTCCCCGTCCCCTAACCCTAACCCTAGCCCGAACCCTAACCCTAACCCTTCCCCGAAGCCTGACCCTCACCCGTCCCCTAATCCTAACCCGTACGCTGACACTAACCCGCGCCCTCACACGTACACTCCCCCAAAAGCGTTGTCGTACCCTCACCTGGACCCTAAACCGTCCCCGTGCCCTAACCCTAACCCTAGCCCGAACCCTAACCCTAACCCTTCCCCGAAGCCTGACCCTCACCCGTCCCCTAATCCTAACCCGTACGCTGACACTAACCCGCGCCCTCACACGTACGCTCCCCCTAAAGCCTGGTCGTACCCTCACCTGGACCCTAAACCGTGTCCGTCCCCTAACCCTAACCCTAGCCCGAACCCTAACCCTAACCCTTCCCCGAAGCCTGACCCTCACCCGTCCCCTAATCCTAACCCGTACGCTGACACTAACCCGCGCCCTCACACGTACGCTCCCTCTAAAGCGTGGTCGTACCCTCACCTGGACCCTAAACCGTCCCCGTCCCCTAACCCTAACCCTAGCCCGAACCCTAACCCTAACCCTTCCCCGAAGCCTGACCCTCACCCGTCCCCTAATCCTAACCCGTACGCTGACACTAACCCGCGCCCTCACACGTACGCTCCCCCTAAAGCGTGGTCGTACCCTCACCTGGACCCTAAACCGTCCCCGTCCCCTAACCCTAACCCTAGCCTGAACCCTAACCCTAACCCTTCCCCGAAGCCTGACCGTCACCCGTCCCCTAATCCTAACCCGTACGCTGACACTAACCCGCGCCCTCACACGTACGCTCCCCCTAAAGCGTGGTCGTACCCTCACCTGGACCCTAAACCGTCCCCGTCCCCTAACCCTAACCCTAGCCCGAACCCTAACCCTAACCCTTCCCCGAAGCCTGACCCTCACCCGTCCCCTAATCCTAACCCGTACGCTGACACTAACCCGCGCCCTCACACGTACGCTCCCCCTAAAGTGTTGTCGTACCCTCACCTGGACCCTAAACCGTCCCCGTCCCCTAACCCTAACCCTAGCCCGAACCCTAACCCTAACCCTTCCCCGAAGCCTGACCCTCACCCGTCCCCTAATCCTAACCCGTACGCTGACACTAACCCGCGCCCTCACACGTACGCTCCCCCTAAAGCGTGGTCGTACCCTCACCTGGACCCTAAACCGTCCCCGTCCCCTAACCCTAACCCTAGCCCGAACCCTAACCCTAACCCTTCCCCGAAGCCTGACCCTCACCCGTCCCCTAATCCTAACCCGTACGCTGACACTAACCCGCGCCGTCACACGTACGCTCCCCCTAAAGAGTTGTCGTACCCTCACCCGGACCCCAAACCGTCCCCGTCCCCTAACCCTAACCCTAGCCCGAACCCTAACCCTAACCCTTCCCCGAAGCCTGACCCTCACCCGTCCCCTAATCCTAACCCGTACGCTGACACTAACCCGCGCCCTCACACGTACGCTCCCCCTAAAGCGTTGTCGTACCCTCACCTGGACCCTAAACCGTCCCCGTCCCCTAACCCTAACCCTAGCCCGAACCCTAACCCTAACTCTTCCCCGAAGCCTGACCCTCACCCGTCCCCTAATCCTAACCCGTACGCTGACACTAACCCGCGCCCTCACACGTACGCTCCCCCTAAAGCGTTGTCGTACCCTCACCTGGGCCCTAAACCGTCCCCGTCCGCTAACCCTAACCCTAGCCCGAACCCTAACCCTAATCCTTCCCCGAAGCCTGACCCTCACCCGTCCCCTAATCCTAACCCGTACGCTGACACTAACACGCGCCCTCACACGTACGCTCCCCCTAAAGCGTTGTCGTACCCTCACCTGGACCCTAAACCGTCCCCGTCCCCTAACCCTAAACCTAGCCCGAACCCTAACCCTAACCCTTCCCCGAAGCCTGACCCTCACCCGTCCCTTAATCCTAACCCGTACGCTGACACTAACCCGCGCCCTCACACGTATGCTCCCCTTAAAGCGTTGTCGTACCCTCACCTGGACCCTAAACCGTCCCCGTCCCCTAACCCTAATCCTAGCCCGAACCGTAACCCTAACCCTTCCCCGAAGCCTGAACCTCAACCGTCCCCTAATCCTAACCCGTACGCTGACACTAACCCGCGCCCTCACACGTACGCTCCCCCTAAAGCGTTGTCGTACGCTCACCCGGACCCCAAACCGTCCCCGTCCCCTAAACCTAACCCTAGCCCGAACCCTAACCCTAACCCTTCCCCGAAGCCTGACCCTCACCCGTCCCCTAATCCTAACCCGTACGCTGACACTAACCCGCGCCCTCACACGTACGCTCCCCCTAAAGCGTTGTCGTACCCTCACCTGGACCCTAAACCGCCCCGTCCCCTAACCCTAACCCTAGCCCGAATCCTAACCCTAACCCTTCCCCGAAGCCTGACCCTCACCCGTCCCCTAATCCTAACCCATACCCTGACACTAACCCGCGCCCTCACACGTACGCTCCCCCTAAAGCGTGGTCGTACCCTCCCCTGGACCCTAAACCGTCCCCGTCCCCTAACCCTAACCCTAGCCCGAACCCTAACCCTAACCCTTCCCCGAAGCCTGACCCTCACCCGTCCCCTAATCCTAACCCGTACGCTGACACTAACCCGCGCCCTCACACGTACGCTCCCCCTAAAGCCTGGTCGTACCCTCACCTGGACCCTAAACCGTCTCCGTCCCCTAACCCTAACCCTAGCCCGAACCCTAACCCTAACCCTTCCCCGAAGCCTGACCCTCACCCGTCCCCTAATCCTAACCCGTACGCTGACACTAACCCGCGCCCTCACAGGTACGCTTCCCCTAAAGCGTTGTCGTACCCTCACCTGGACCCTAAACCGTCCCCGTCCCCTAACCCTAACCCTAGCCCGAACCCTAACCCTAACCCTTCCCCGAAGCCTGACCCTCACCCGTCCCCTAATCCTAACCCGTACGCTGACACTAACACGCGCCCTCACACGTACACTCCCCCAAAAGCGTTGTCGTACCCTCACCTGGACCCTAAACCGTCCCCGTGCCCTAACCCTAACCCTAGCCCGAACCCTAACCCTAACCCTTCCCCGAAGAATGACCCTCACCCGTCCCCTAATCCTAACCCGTACGCTGACACTAACCCGCGCCCTCACACGTACGCTCCCCCTAAAGCGTTGTCGTACCCTCACCTGGACCCTAAACCGTCCCCGTCCCCTAACCCTAACCCTAGCCCGAACCCTAACCCTAACCCTTCCCCGAAGCCTGACCCTCACCCCTCCCCTAATCCTAACCCGTACGCTGACACTAACCCGCGCCCTCACACGTACGCTCCCACTAAAGCGTTGTCGTACCCTCACCTGGACCCTAAACCGTCCCCGTCCCCTAACCCTAACCCTAGCCCGAACCCTAACCCTAACCGTTCCCCGAAGCCTGACCCTCACCCGTCCCCTAATCCTAACCCGTACGCTGACACTAACCCGCGCCCTCACACGTACGCTCCCCCTAAAGCGTTCTCGTACCCTCACCTGGACCCTAAACCGTCCCCGTCCCCTAACCCTAACCCTAGCCCGAACCCTAACCCTAACCCTTCCCCGAAGCCTGACCCTCACCCGTCCCCTAATTCTAACCCGTACGCTGACACTAACCCACACCCTCACACGTACGCTCCCCCTAAAGCGTTGTCGTACCCTCACCTGGACCCTAAACCGTCCCCGTCCCCTAACCCTAATCCTAGCCCGAACCCTAACCCTAACCCTTCCCCGAAGCCTGACCCTCACCCGTCCCCTAATCCGAAACCGTACGCTGACACTAACCCGCGCCCTCACACGTACGCTCCCCCTAAAGCGTTGTCGTACCCTCACCTGGACCCTAAACCGTCCCCTTTCCCTAACCCTAACCCTAGCCCGAACCCTAACCCTAACCCTTCCCCGAAGCCTGACCCTCACCCGTCCCCTAGTCCTAACCCGTACGCTGACACTAACCCGCGCCCTCACACGTACGCTCCCCCTAAAGCGTGGTCGTACCCTCACCTGGACCCTAAACCGTCCCCGTCCCCTAACCCTAACCCTAGCCCGAACCCTAACCCTAACCCTTCCCCGAAGCCTGAACCTCACCCATCCCCTAATCCTAACCCGTACGCTGACACTAACCCGCGCCCTCACACGTACGCTCCCCCTAAAGCGTGGTCGTACCCTCACCTGGACCCTAAACCGTCCCCGTCCCCTAACCCTAACCCTAGCCCGAACCCTAACCCTAACCCTTCCCCGAAGCCTGACCCTCACCCGTCCCCTAATCCTAACCCATACGCTGACACTAACCCGCGCCCTCACACGTACGCTCCCCCTAAAGCGTGGTCGTACCCTCACCTGGACCCTAAACCGTCCCCGTCCCCTAACCCTAACCCTAGCCCGAACCCTAACCCTAACCGTTCCCCGAAGCCTGACCCTCACCCGTCCCCTAATCCTAACCCGTACGCTGACACTAACCCGCGCCCTCACACGTACGCTCCCCCTAAAGCGTTGTCGTACCCTCACCTGGACCCTAAACCGTCCCCGTTCCCTAACCCTAACCCTAGCCCGAACCCTAACCCTAACCCTTCCCCGAAGCCTGACCCTCACCCGTCCCCTAATCCTAACCCGTACGCTGACACTAACCCGCGCCCTCACACGTACGCTCCCCCTAAAGCGTGGTCGTACCCTCACCTGGACCCTAAACCGTCCCCGTCCCCTAACCCTAATCCTAGCCCGAACCCTAACCCTAACCCTAACCCTTCCCCGAAGCCTGACCCTCACCCGTCCCCTAATCCGAAACCGTACGCTGACACTAACCCGCGCCCTCACACGTACGCTCCCCCTAAAGCGTTGTCGTACCCTCACCTGGACCCTAAACCGTCCCCGTCCCCTAACCCTAACCCTAGCCCGAACCCTAACCCTAACCCTTCCCCGAAGCCTGACACTCACCCGTCCCCTAATCCTAACCCGTACGCTGACACTAACCCGCGCCCTCACACGTACGCTCCCCCTAAAGCGTTGTCGTACCCTCACCTGGACCCTAAACCGTCCCCGTCCCCTAACCCTAACCCTAGCCCGAACCCTAACCCTAACCCTTCCCCGAAGCCTGACCCTCACCCGTCCCCTAATCCTAACCCGTACGCTGACACTAACCCGCGCCCTCACACGTACGCTCTCCCTAAAGCGTTGTCGTACCCTCACCTGGACCGTAAACCGTCCCCATCCCCTAACCCTAACCCTAGCCCGAACCCTAACCCTAACCCTTCCCCGAAGCCTGACCCTCACCCGTCCCCTAATCCTAACCCGTACGCTGACACTAACCCGCGCCCTCACACGTACGCTCCCCCTAAAGCGTTGTCGTACCCACACCTGGACCCTAAACCGTCCCCGTCCCCTAACCCTAACCCTAGCCCGAACCCTAACCCTAACCCTTCCCCGAAGCCTGACCCTCACCCGTCCCCTAATCCTAACCCGTACGCTGACACTAACCCGCGCCCTCACACGTACGCTCCCCCTAAAGCGTTGTCGTACCCTCACCTGGACCCTAAACCGACCCCGTCCCCTAAACCTAACCCTAGCCCGAACCCTAACCCTAACCCTTCCCCGAAGCCTGACCCTCACCCGTCCCCTAATCCTAACCCGTACGCTGACACTAACCCGTGCCCTCACACGTACGCTCCCCCTAAAGCGTTGTCGTACCCTCACCTGGACCCTAAACCGTCCCCGTCCCCTAACCCTAACCCTAGCCCGAACCCTAACCCTAACCCTTCCCCGAAGCCTGACCCTCACCCGTCCCCTAATCCTAACCCGTACGCTGACACTAACCCGCGCCTTCACACGTACGCTCCCCCTAAAGCGTTGTCGTACCCTCACCCGGACCCTAAACCGTCCCCGTCCCCTAACCCTAACCCTAGCTCGAACTCTAACCCTAACACTTCCCCGAAGCCTGACCCTCACACGTGCCCTAATCCTAACCCGTACGCTGACACTAACCCGCGCCCTCACACGAACGCTCCCCCTAAAGCGTTGTCGTATCCTCACCCGGACCCTAAACCGTCCCTGTCCCCTAACCCTAACCCTAGCCCGAACCCTAACCCTAACCCTTCCCCGAAGCCTGACCCTCACCCGTCCCCTAATCCTAACCCGTACGCTGACACTAACCCGCGCCCTCACACGTACGCTCCCCCTAAAGCGTTGTCTTACCCTCACCTGGACCCTAAACCGTCCCCGTCCCCTAACCCTAACCCTAGCCCGAACCCTAACCCTAACCCTTCCCCGAAGCCTGACCCTCACCCGTCCCCTAATCCTAACCCGTACGCTGACACTAACCCGCGCCCTCACACGTACGCTCCCCCTAAAGCGTTGTCGTACCCTCACCTGGACCCTAAACCGTCCCCGTCCCCTAATCCTAACCCTAGCCCGAACCCTAACCCTAACCTTTCCCCGAAGCCTGACCCTCACCCGTCCCCTAATCCTAACTCGTACGCTGACACTAACCCGCGCCCTCACACGTACGCTCCCCCTAAAGCGTTGTCGTACCCTCACCTGGACCCTAAACCGTGCCCGTCCCCTAACCCTAACCCTAGCCCGAACCCTAACCCTAACGCTTCCCCGAAGCCTGACGCTCACCCGTCCCCTAATCCTAACCCGTACGCTGACACTAACCCGCGCCCTCACACGTACGCTCCCCCTAAAGCGTTGTCGTACCCTCACCCGGACCCTAAACCGTCCCCGTCCCCTAACCCTAACCCTAGCCCGAACCCTAACCCTAACCCTGCCCCGAAGCCTGACCCTCACCCGTCCCCTAATCCTAACCCGTACGCTGACACTAACCCGCGCCCTCACACGTACGCTCCCCCTAAAGCGTTGTCGTACCCTCACCTGGACCCTAAACCGTCCCCGTCCCCTAACCCTAACCCTAGCCCGAACCCTAACCCTAACCCTTCCCCGAAGCCTGACCCTCACCCGTCCCATAATCCTAACCCGTATGCTGACACTAACACGCGCCCTCACACGTATGCTCCCCCTAAAGCGTTGTCGTACCCTCACCTGGACCCTAAACCGTCCCCGTCCCCTAACCCTAACCCTAGCCCGAACCCTAACCCTAATTCTAGCCCGAACCCTAACCCTAACCCTTCCCCGAAGCCTGACCCTCACCCGTCCCCTAATACGAACCCGTACGCTGACACTAACCCGCGCCCTCACACGTACGCTCCCCCTAAAGCGTTGTCGTACCCTCACCTGGACCCTAAACCGTCCCCGTCCCCTAACCCTAACCCTAGCCCGAACCCTAACCCTAACTCTTCCCCGAAGCCTGACCCTCACCCGTCCCCTAATCCTAACCCGTACGCTGACACTAACCCGCGCCCTCACACGTACGCTCCCCCTAAAGCGTTGTCGTACCCTCACCTGGGCCCTAAACCGTCCCCGTCCCCTAACCCTAACCCTAGCCCGAACCCTAACCCTAATCCTTCCCCGAAGCCTGACCCTCACCCGTCCCCTAATCCTAACCCGTACGCTGACACTAACACGCGCCCTCACACGTACGCTCCCCCTAAAGCGTTGTCGTACCCTCACCTGGACCCTAAACCGTCCCCGTCCCCTAACCCTAAACCTAGCCCGAACCCTAACCCTAACCCTTCCCCGAAGCCTGACCCTCACCCGTCCCTTAATCCTAACCCGTACGCTGACACTAACCCGCGCCCTCACACGTATGCTCCCCTTAAAGCGTTGTCGTACCCTCACCTGGACCCTAAACCGTCCCCGTCCCCTAACCCTAATCCTAGCCCGAACCCTAACCCTAACCCTTCCCCGAAGCCTGAACCTCAACCGTCCCCTAATCCTAACCCGTACGCTGACACTAACCCGCGCCCTCACACGTACGCTCCCCCTAAAGCGTTGTCGTACGCTCACCCGGACCCCAAACCGTCCCCGTCCCCTAAACCTAACCCTAGCCCGAACCCTAACCCTAACCCTTCCCCGAAGCCTGACCCTCACCCGTCCCCTAATCCTAACCCGTACGCTGACACTAACCCGCGCCCTCACACGTACGCTCCCCCTAAAGCGTTGTCGTACCCTCACCTGGACCCTAAACCGCCCCGTCCCCTAACCCTAACCCTAGCCCGAACCCTAACCCTAACCCTTCCCCGAAGCCTGACCCTCACCCGTCCCCTAATCCTAACCCATACCCTGACACTAACCCGCGCCCTCACACGTACGCTCCCCCTAAAGCGTGGTCGTACCCTCCCCTGGACCCTAAACCGTCCCCGTCCCCTAACCCTAACCCTTGCCCGAACCCTAACCCTAACCCTTCCCCGAAGCCTGCCCCTCACCCGTCCCCTAATCCTAACCCGTACGCTGACACTAACCCGCGCCCTCACACGTACGCTCCCCCTAAAGCGTTGTCGTACCCTCACCTGGACCCTAAACCGTCCCCGTCCCCTAACCCTAACCCTAGCCCGAACCCTAACCCTAACCCTTCCCCGAAGCCTGACCCTCACCCGTCCCCTAATCCTAACCCGTACGCTGACACTAACCCGCGCCCTCACACGTACGCTCCCCCTAAAGCCTGGTCGTACCCTCACCTGGACCCTAAACCGTCTCCGTCCCCTAACCCTAACCCTAGCCCGAACCCTAACCCTAACCCTTCCCCGAAGCCTGACCCTCACCCGTCCCCTAATCCTAACCCGTACGCTGACACTAACCCGCGCCCTCACAGGTACGCTTCCCCTAAAGCGTTGTCGTACCCTCACCTGGACCCTAAACCGTCCCCGTCCCCTAACCCTAACCCTAGCCCGAACCCTAACCCTAACCCTTCCCCGAAGCCTGACCCTCACCCGTCCCCTAATCCTAACCCGTACGCTGACACTAACACGCGCCCTCACACGTACACTCCCCCAAAAGCGTTGTCGTACCCTCACCTGGACCCTAAACCGTCCCCGTGCCCTAACCCTAACCCTAGCCCGAACCCTAACCCTAACCCTTCCCCGAAGCCTGACCCTCACCCGTCCCCTAATCCTAACCCGTACGCTGACACTAACCCGCGCCCTCACACGTACGCTCCCCCTAAAGCGTTGTCGTACCCTCACCTGGACCCTAAACCGTCCCCGTCCCCTAACCCTAACCCTAGCCCGAACCCTAACCCTAACCCTTCCCCGAAGCCTGACCCTCACCCCTCCCCTAATCCTAACCCGTACGCTGACACTAACCCGCGCCCTCACACGTACGCTCCCACTAAAGCGTTGTCGTACCCTCACCTGGACCCTAAACCGTCCCCGTCCCCTAACCCTAACCCTAGCCCGAACCCTAACCCTAACCGTTCCCCGAAGCCTGACCCTCACCCGTCCCCTAATCCTAACCCGTACGCTGACACTAACCCGCGCCCTCACACGTACGCTCCCCCTAAAGCGTTCTCGTACCCTCACCTGGACCCTAAACCGTCCCCGTCCCCTAACCCTAACCCTAGCCCGAACCCTAACCCTAACCCTTCCCCGAAGCCTGACCCTCACCCGTCCCCTAATTCTAACCCGTACGCTGACACTAACCCACACCCTCACACGTACGCTCCCCCTAAAGCGTTGTCGTACCCTCACCTGGACCCTAAACCGTCCCCGTCCCCTAACCCTAATCCTAGCCCGAACCCTAACCCTAACCCTTCCCCGAAGCCTGACCCTCACCCGTCCCATAATCCGAAACCGTACGCTGACACTAACCTGCGCCCTCACACGTACGCTCCCCCTAAAGCGTTGTCGTACCCTCACCTGGACCCTAAACCGTCCCCTTTCCCTAACCCTAACCCTAGCCCGAACCCTAACCCTAACCCTTCCCCGAAGCCTGACCCTCACCCGTCCCCTAGTCCTAACCCGTACGCTGACACTAACCCGCGCCCTCACACGTACGCTCCCCCTAAAGCGTGGTCGTACCCTCACCTGGACCCTAAACCGTCCCCGTCCCCTAACCCTAACCCTAGCCCGAACCCTAACCCTAACCCTTCCCCGAAGCCTGAACCTCACCCATCCCCTAATCCTAACCCGTACGCTGACACTAACCCGCGCCCTCACACGTACGCTCCCCCTAAAGCGTGGTCGTACCCTCACCTGGACCCTAAACCGTCCCCGTCCCCTAACCCTAACCCTAGCCCGAACCCTAACCCTAACCCTTCCCCGAAGCCTGACCCTCACCCGTCCCCTAATCCTAACCCATACGCTGACACTAACCCGCGCCCTCACACGTACGCTCCCCCTAAAGCGTGGTCGTACCCTCACCTGGACCCTAAACCGTCCCCGTCCCCTAACCCTAACCCTAGCCCGAACCCTAACCCTAACCGTTCCCCGAAGCCTGACCCTCACCCGTCCCCGAATCCTAACCCGTACGCTGACACTAACCCGCGCCCTCACACGTACGCTCCCCCTAAAGCGTTGTCGTACCCTCACCTGGACCCTAAACCGTCCCCGTTCCCTAACCCTAACCCTAGCCCGAACCCTAACCCTAACCCTTCCCCGAAGCCTGACCCTCACCCGTCCCCTAATCCTAACCCGTACGCTGACACTAACCCGCGCCCTCACACGTACGCTCCCCCTAAAGCGTGGTCGTACCCTCACCTGGACCCTAAACCGTCCCCGTCCCCTAACCCTAACCCTAGCCCGAACCCTAACCCTAACCCTTCCCCGAAGCCTGAACCTCACCCATCCCCTAATCCTAACCCGTACGCTGACACTAACCCGCGCCCTCACACGTACGCTCCCCCTAAAGCGTGGTCGTACCCTCACCTGGACCCTAAACCGTCCCCGTCCCCTAACCCTAACCCTAGCCCGAATCCTAACCCTAACCCTTCCCCGAAGCCTGACCCTCACCCGTCCCCTAATCCTAACCCGTACGCTGACACTAACCCACGCCCTCACACGTACGCTCCCCCTAAAGCGTGGTCGTACCCTCACCCGGACCCTAAACCGTCCCCGTCCCCTAACCCTAACCCTAGCCCGAACCCTAACCCTAACCCTTCCCCGAAGCCTGACCCTCACCCGTCCCCTAATCCTAACCCGTACGCTGACACTAACCCGCGCCCTCACACGTACGCTCCCCCTAAAGCGTTGTCGTACCCTCACCCGGACCCTAAACCGTCCCCGTCCCCTAACCCTAACCCTAGCCCGAACCCTAACCCTAACACTTCCCCGAAGCCTGACCCTCACCCGTCCCCTAATCCTAACCCGTACGCTGACACTAACCCTCGCCCTCACACGTACGCTCCCCCTAAAGCGTGGTCGTACCCTCACCTGGACCCTAAACCGTCCCCGTCCCCTAACCCTAACCCTAGCCCGAACCCTAACCCTAACCCTTCCCCGAAGCCTGACCCTCACCCGTCCCCTATTCCTAACCCGTACGCTGACACTAACCCGCGCCCTCACACGTACGCTCCCCCTAAAGCGTTGTCGTACCCTCACCTGGACCCTAAACCGTCCCCGTCCCCTAACCCTAACCCTAGCCCGAACCCTAACCCTAACCCTTCCCCGAAGCCTGACCCTCACCCGTCCCCTAATCCTAACCCGTACGCTGACACTAACCCGCGCCCTCACACGTACGCTCCCCCTAAAGCGTGGTCGTACCCTCACCTGGACCCTAAACCGTCCCCGTATCCTAACCCTAACCCTAGCCCGAACCCTAACCCTAACCCTTCCCCGAAGCCTGACCCTAACCCGTCCCCTAATCCTAACCCGTAGTTCGCTGACACTAACCCGCGCCCTCACACATACGCTCCCCCTAAAGCGTTGTCGTACCCTCACCTGGACCCTAAACCGTCCCCGTCTCCTAACCCTATCCCTAGCCCGAACCCTAACCCTAACTCTTCCCCGAAGCCTGACCCTCACCCGACCCCTAATCCTAACCCGTACGCTGACACTAACCCGCACCCTCACACGTACGCTCCCCCTAAAGCGTTGTCGTACCCTCACCTGGACCGTAAACCGTCCCCGTCCCCTAACCCTAACCCTAGCCCGAACCCTAACCCTAACCCGTCCCCGAAGCCTGACCCTCACCCGTCCCCTAATCCTAACCCGTACGCTGACACTAACCCGCGCCCTCACACGTACGCTCCCCTTAAAGCGTTGTCGTACCCTCACCTGGACCCTAAACCGTCCCCGTCCCCTAACCCTAACCCTAGCCCGAACCCTAACCCTAACCCTTCCCCGAAGCCTGACCCTCACCCGTCCCCTAATCCTAACCCGTACGCTGACACTAACCCGCGCCCTCACACGTACGCTCCCCTTAAAGCGTTGTCGTACCCTCACCCGGACCCCAAACCGTCCCCGTCCCCTAACCCTAACCCTAGCCCGAACCCTAACCCTAACCCTTCCCCAAAGCCTGACCCTCACCCGTCCCCTAATCCTAACCCGTACGCTGACACTAACCCGCGCCCTCACACGTACGCTCCCCCTAAAGCGTTGTCGTACCCTCACCTGGACCCTAAACCGCCCCGTCCCCTAACTCTAACCCTAGCCCGAACCCTAACCCTAACCCTTCCCCGAAGCCTGACCCTCACCCGTCCCCTAATTCTAACCCGTACGCTGACACTAACCCGCGCCCTCACACGTACGCTCCCCCTAAAGCGTTGTCGTACCCTCACCTGGACCCTAAACCGTCCCCGTCCCCTAACCCTAACCCTAGCCCGAACCCTAACCCTAACCCTTCCCCGAAGCCTGCCCCTCACCCGTCCCCTAATCCTAACCCGTACGCTGACACTAACCCGCGCCCTCACACGTACGCTCCCCCTAAAGCGTTGTCGTACCCTCACCTGGACCCTAAACCGTCCCCGTCCCTTAACCCTAACCCTAGCCCGAAACCTAACCCTAACCCTTCCCCGAAGCCTGACCCTCACCCGTCCCCTAATCCTAACCCGTACGCTGACACTAACCCGGGCCCTCACACGTACGCTCCCCCTAAAGCGTGGTCGTACCCTCACCTGGACCCTAAACCGTCCCCGTCCCCTAACCCTAATCCTAGCCCGAACCCTAACCCTAACTCTAACCCTTCCCCGAAGCCTGACCCTCACCCGTCCCCTAATCCGAAACCGTACGCTGACACTAACCCGCGCCCTCACACGTACGCTCCCCCTAAAGCGTTGTCGTACCCTCACCTGGACCCTAAACCGTCCCCGTCCCCTAACCCTAATCCTAGCCCGAACCCTAACCCTAACCCTAACCCTTCCCCGAAGCCTGACCCTCACCCGTCCCCTAATCCGAAACCGTACGCTGACACTAACCCGCGCCCTCACACGTACGCTCCCCCTAAAGCGTTGTCGTACCCTCACCTGGACCCTAAACCGTCCCCGTCCCCTAACCCTAACCCTAGCCCGAACCCTAACCCTAACCCTTCCCCGAAGCCTGACACTCACCCGTCCCCTAATCCTAACCCGTACGCTGACACTAACCCACGCCCTCACACGTACGCTCCCCCTAAAGCGTTGTCGTACCCTCACCTGGACCCTAAACCGTCCCCGTCCCCTAACCCTAACCCTAGCCCGAACCCTAACCCTAACCCTTCCCCGAAGCCTGACCCTCACCCGTCCCCTAATCCTAACCCGTACGCTGACACTAACCCGCGCCCTCACACGTACGCTCTCCCTAAAGCGTTGTCGTACCCTCACCTGGACCGTAAACCGTCCCCATCCCCTAACCCTAACCCTAGCCCGAACCCTAACCCTAACCCTTCCCCGAAGCCTGACCCTCACCCGTCCCCTAATCCTAACCCGTACGCTGACACTAACCCGCGCCCTCACACGTACGCTCCCCCTAAAGCGTTGTCGTACCCACACCTGGACCCTAAACCGTCCCCGTCCCCTAACCCTAACCCTAGCCCGAACCCTAACCCTAACCCTTCCCCGAAGCCTGACCCTCACCCGTCCCCTAATCCTAACCCGTACGCTGACACTAACCCGCGCCCTCACACGTACGCTCCCCCTAAAGCGTTGTCGTACCCTCACCTGGACCCTAAACCGACCCCGTCCCCTAAACCTAACCCTAGCCCGAACCCTAACCCTAACCCTTCCCCGAAGCCTGACCCTCACCCGTCCCCTAATCCTAACCCGTACGCTGACACTAACCCGTGCCCTCACACGTACGCTCCCCCTAAAGCGTTGTCGTACCCTCACCTGGACCCTAAACCGTCCCCGTCCCCTAACCCTAACCCTAGCCCGAACCCTAACCCTAACCCTTCCCCGAAGCCTGACCCTCACCCGTCCCCTAATCCTAACCCGTACGCTGACACTAACCCGCGCCTTCACACGTACGCTCCCCCTAAAGCGTTGTCGTACCCTCACCCGGACCCTAAACCGTCCCCGTCCCCTAACCCTAACCCTAGCTCGAACTCTAACCCTAACACTTCCCCGAAGCCTGACCCTCACACGTGCCCTAATCCTAACCCGTACGCTGACACTAACCCGCGCCCTCACACGAACGCTCCCCCTAAAGCGTTGTCGTATCCTCACCCGGACCCTAAACCGTCCCTGTCCCCTAACCCTAACCCTAGCCCGAACCCTAACCCTAACCCTTCCCCGAAGCCTGACCCTCACCCGTCCCCTAATCCTAACCCGTACGCTGACACTAACCCGCGCCCTCACACGTACGCTCCCCCTAAAGCGTTGTCTTACCCTCACCTGGACCCTAAACCGTCCCCGTCCCCTAACCCTAACCCTAGCCCGAACCCTAACCCTAACCCTTCCCCGAAGCCTGACCCTCACCCGTCCCCTAATCCTAACCCGTACGCTGACACTAACCCGCGCCCTCACACGTACGCTCCCCCTAAAGCGTTGTCGTACCCTCACCTGGACCCTAAACCGTCCCCGTCCCCTAATCCTAACCCTAGCCCGAACCCTAACCCTAACCTTTCCCCGAAGCCTGACCCTCACCCGTCCCCTAATCCTAACTCGTACGCTGACACTAACCCGCGCCCTCACACGTACGCTCCCCCTAAAGCGTTGTCGTACCCTCACCTGGACCCTAAACCGTGCCCGTCCCCTAACCCTAACCCTAGCCCGAACCCTAACCCTAACGCTTCCCCGAAGCCTGACGCTCACCCGTCCCCTAATCCTAACCCGTACGCTGACACTAACCCGCGCCCTCACACGTACGCTCCCCCTAAAGCGTTGTCGTACCCTCACCCGGACCCTAAACCGTCCCCGTCCCCTAACCCTAACCCTAGCCCGAACCCTAACCCTAACCCTGCCCCGAAGCCTGACCCTCACCCGTCCCCTAATCCTAACCCGTACGCTGACACTAACCCGCGCCCTCACACGTACGCTCCCCCTAAAGCGTTGTCGTACCCTCACCTGGACCCTAAACCGTCCCCGTCCCCTAACCCTAACCCTAGCCCGAACCCTAACCCTAACCCTTCCCCGAAGCCTGACCCTCACCCGTCCCATAATCCTAACCCGTATGCTGACACTAACACGCGCCCTCACACGTATGCTCCCCCTAAAGCGTTGTCGTACCCTCACCTGGACCCTAAACCGTCCCCGTCCCCTAACCCTAACCCTAGCCCGAACCCTAACCCTAATTCTAGCCCGAACCCTAACCCTAACCCTTCCCCGAAGCCTGACCCTCACCCGTCCCCTAATACGAACCCGTACGCTGACACTAACCCGCACCCTCACACGTACGCTCCCCCTAAAGTGTTGTCGTACCCTCACCTGGACCCTAAACCTTCCCCGTCCCCTAACCCTAACCCTAGCCCGAACCCTAACCCTAACCCTTCCCCGAAGCCTGACCCTCACCCGTCCCCTAATCCTAACCCGTACGCTGACACTAACCCACGCCCTCACACGTACGCTCCCCCTAAAGCGTTGTCGTACCCTCACCTGGACCCTAAACCGTCCCCGTTCCCTAACCCTAACCCTAGCCCGAACCCTAACCCTAACCCTTCCCCGAAGCCTGACCCTCACCCGTCCCCTAATCCTAACCCGTACGCTGACACTAACCCGCGCCCTCACACGTACGCTCCCCCTAAAGCGTGGTCGTACCCTCACCTGGACCCTAAACCGTCCCCGTATCCTAACCCTAACCCTAGCCCGAACCCTAACCCTAACCCTTCCCCGAAGCCTGACCCTAACCCGTCCCCTAATCCTAACCCGTAGTTCGCTGACACTAACCCGCGCCCTCACACATACGCTCCCCCTAAAGCGTTGTCGTACCCTCACCTGGACCCTAAACCGTCCCCGTCTCCTAACCCTATCCCTAGCCCGAACCCTAACCCTAACTCTTCCCCGAAGCCTGACCCTCACCCGACCCCTAATCCTAACCCGTACGCTGACACTAACCCGCACCCTCACACGTACGCTCCCCCTAAAGCGTTGTCGTACCCTCACCTGGACCGTAAACCGTCCCCGTTCCCTAACCCTAACCCTAGCCCGAACCCTAACCCTAACCCGTCCCCGAAGCCTGACCCTCACCCGTCCCCTAATCCTAACCCGTACGCTGACACTAACCCGCGCCCTCACACGTACGCTCCCCTTAAAGCGTTGTCGTACCCTCACCTGGACCCTAAACCGTCCCCGTCCCCTAACCCTAACCCTAGCCCGAACCCTAACCCTAACCCTTCCCCGAAGCCTGACCCTCACCCGTCCCCTAATCCTAACCCGTACGCTGACACTAACCCGCGCCCTCACACGTACGCTCCCCTTAAAGCGTTGTCGTACCCTCACCCGGACCCCAAACCGTCCCCGTCCCCTAACCCTAACCCTAGCCCGAACCCTAACCCTAACCCTTCCCCGAAGCCTGACCCTCACCCGTCCCCTAATCCTAACCCGTACGCTGACACTAACCCGCGCCCTCACACGTACGCTCCCCCTAAAGCGTTGTCGTACCCTCACCTGGACCCTAAACCGCCCCGTCCCCTAACTCTAACCCTAGCCCGAACCCTAACCCTAACCCTTCCCCGAAGCCTGACCCTCACCCGTCCCCTAATTCTAACCCGTACGCTGACACTAACCCGCGCCCTCACACGTACGCTCCCCCTAAAGCGTTGTCGTACCCTCACCTGGACCCTAAACCGTCCCCGTCCCCTAACCCTAACCCTAGCCCGAACCCTAACCCTAACCCTTCCCCGAAGCCTGCCCCTCACCCGTCCCCTAATCCTAACCCGTACGCTGACACTAACCCGCGCCCTCACACGTACGCTCCCCCTAAAGCGTTGTCGTACCCTCACCTGGACCCTAAACCGTCCCCGTCCCTTAACCCTAACCCTAGCCCGAACCCTAACCCTAACCCTTCCCCGAAGCCTGACCCTCACCCGTCCCCTAATCCTAACCCGTACGCTGACACTAACCCGCGCCCTCACACGTACGCTCCCCCTAAAGCGTGGTCGTACCCTCACCTGGACCCTA
Source organism: Grampus griseus (assembly GCF_964374135.1). NCBI lineage: Eukaryota > Metazoa > Chordata > Mammalia > Artiodactyla > Delphinidae > Grampus > Grampus griseus. The sequence continues at coordinate 167,888 of NW_028133152.1, read as the reverse complement.
AACCGTCCCCGTCCCCTAACCCTAATCCTAGCCCGAACCCTAACCCTAACTCTAACCCTTCCCCGAAGCCTGACCCTCACCCGTCCCCTAATCCTAACCCGTACGCTGACACTAACCCGCGCCCTCACACGTACGCTCCCCCTAAAGCGTTGTCGTACCCTCACCTGGACCCTAAACCGTCCCCGTCCCCTAACCCTAACCCTAGCCCGAACCCTAACCCTAACCCTTCCCCGAAGCCTGACCCTCACCCGTCCCCTAATCCTAACCCGTACGCTGACACTAACCCGCGCCCTCACACGTACGCTCTCCCTAAAGCGTTGTCGTACCCTCACCTGGACCGTAAACCGTCCCCATCCCCTAACCCTAACCCTAGCCCGAACCCTAACCCTAACCCTTCCCCGAAGCCTGACCCTCACCCGTCCCCTAATCCTAACCCGTACGCTGACACTAACCCGCGCCCTCACACGTACGCTCCCCCTAAAGCGTTGTCGTACCCACACCTGGACCCTAAACCGTCCCCGTCCCCTAACCCTAACCCTAGCCCGAACCCTAACCCTAACCCTTCCCCGAAGCCTGACCCTCACCCGTCCCCTAATCCTAACCCGTACGCTGACACTAACCCGCGCCCTCACACGTACGCTCCCCCTAAAGCGTTGTCGTACCCTCACCTGGACCCTAAACCGACCCCGTCCCCTAAACCTAACCCTAGCCCGAACCCTAACCCTAACCCTTCCCCGAAGCCTGACCCTCACCCGTCCCCTAATCCTAACCCGTACGCTGACACTAACCCGTGCCCTCACACGTACGCTCCCCCTAAAGCGTTGTCGTACCCTCACCTGGACCCTAAACCGTCCCCGTCCCCTAACCCTAACCCTAGCCCGAACCCTAACCCTAACCCTTCCCCGAAGCCTGACCCTCACCCGTCCCCTAATCCTAACCCGTACGCTGACACTAACCCGCGCCTTCACACGTACGCTCCCCCTAAAGCGTTGTCGTACCCTCACCCGGACCCTAAACCGTCCCCGTCCCCTAACCCTAACCCTAGCTCGAACTCTAACCCTAACACTTCCCCGAAGCCTGACCCTCACACGTGCCCTAATCCTAACCCGTACGCTGACACTAACCCGCGCCCTCACACGAACGCTCCCCCTAAAGCGTTGTCGTATCCTCACCCGGACCCTAAACCGTCCCTGTCCCCTAACCCTAACCCTAGCCCGAACCCTAACCCTAACCCTTCCCCGAAGCCTGACCCTCACCCGTCCCCTAATCCTAACCCGTACGCTGACACTAACCCGCGCCCTCACACGTACGCTCCCCCTAAAGCGTTGTCTTACCCTCACCTGGACCCTAAACCGTCCCCGTCCCCTAACCCTAACCCTAGCCCGAACCCTAACCCTAACCCTTCCCCGAAGCCTGACCCTCACCCGTCCCCTAATCCTAACCCGTACGCTGACACTAACCCGCGCCCTCACACGTACGCTCCCCCTAAAGCGTTGTCGTACCCTCACCTGGACCCTAAACCGTCCCCGTCCCCTAATCCTAACCCTAGCCCGAACCCTAACCCTAACCTTTCCCCGAAGCCTGACCCTCACCCGTCCCCTAATCCTAACTCGTACGCTGACACTAACCCGCGCCCTCACACGTACGCTCCCCCTAAAGCGTTGTCGTACCCTCACCTGGACCCTAAACCGTGCCCGTCCCCTAACCCTAACCCTAGCCCGAACCCTAACCCTAACGCTTCCCCGAAGCCTGACGCTCACCCGTCCCCTAATCCTAACCCGTACGCTGACACTAACCCGCGCCCTCACACGTACGCTCCCCCTAAAGCGTTGTCGTACCCTCACCCGGACCCTAAACCGTCCCCGTCCCCTAACCCTAACCCTAGCCCGAACCCTAACCCTAACCCTGCCCCGAAGCCTGACCCTCACCCGTCCCCTAATCCTAACCCGTACGCTGACACTAACCCGCGCCCTCACACGTACGCTCCCCCTAAAGCGTTGTCGTACCCTCACCTGGACCCTAAACCGTCCCCGTCCCCTAACCCTAACCCTAGCCCGAACCCTAACCCTAACCCTTCCCCGAAGCCTGACCCTCACCCGTCCCATAATCCTAACCCGTGTGCTGACACTAACACGCGCCCTCACACGTATGCTCCCCCTAAAGCGTTGTCGTACCCTCACCTGGACCCTAAACCGTCCCCGTCCCCTAACCCTAACCCTAGCCCGAACCCTAACCCTAATTCTAGCCCGAACCCTAACCCTAACCCTTCCCCGAAGCCTGACCCTCACCCGTCCCCTAATCCTAACCCGTACGCTGACACTAACCCGCACCCTCACACGTACGCTCCCCCTAAAGTGTTGTCGTACACTCACCTGGACCCTAAACCTTCCCCGTCCCCTAACCCTAACCCTAGCCCGAACCCTAACCCTAACCCTTCCCCGAAGCCTGACCCTCACCCGTCCCCTAATCCTAACCCGTACGCTGACACTAACCCACGCCCTCACACGTACGCTCCCCCTAAAGCGTTGTCGTACCCTCACCTGGACCCTAAACCGTCCCCGTTCCCTAACCCTAACCCTAGCCCGAACCCTAACCCTAACCCTTCCCCGAAGCCTGACCCTCACCCGTCCCCTAATCCTAACCCGTACGCTGACACTAACCCGCGCCCTCACACGTACGCTCCCCCTAAAGCGTGGTCGTACCCTCACCTGGACCCTAAACCGTCCCCGTACCCTAACCCTAACCGTAGCCCGAACCCTAACCCTAACCCTTCCCCGAAGCCTGAACCTCACCCATCCCCTAATCCTAACCCGTACGCTGACACTAACCCGCGCCCTCACACGTACGCTCCCCCTAAAGCGTGGTCGTACCCTCACCTGGACCCTAAACCGTCCCCGTCCCCTAACCCTAACCCTAGCCCGAACCCTAACCCTAACCCTTCCCCGAAGCCTGACCCTCACCCGTCCCCTAATCATAACCCGTACGTTGACACTAACCCGCGCCCTCACATGTACGCTCCCCCTAAAGCGTTGTCGTACCCTCACCTGGACCCTAAACCGTCCCCGTCCCCTAACCCTATCCCTAGCCCGAACCCTAACCCTAACTCTTCCCCGAAGCCTGACCCTCACCCGCCCCTAATCCTAACCCGTACGCTGACACTAACCCGCGCCCTCACACGTACGCTCCCCCTAAAGCGTTGTCGTACCCTCACCTGGACCGTAAACCGTCCCCGTCCCCTAACCCTAACCCTAGCCCGAACCCTAACCCTAACCCGTCCCCGAAGCCTGACCCTCACCCGTCCCCTAATCCTAACCCGTACGCTGACACTAACCCGCGCCCTCACACGTATGCTCCCCTTAAAGCGTTGTCGTACCCTCACCTGGACCCTAAACCGTCCCCGTCCCCTAACCCTAACCCTAGCCCGAACCCTAACCCTAACCCTTCCCCGAAGCCTGACCCTAACCCGTCCCCTAATCCTAACCCGTACGCTGACACTAACCCGCGCCCTCACACGTACGCTCCCCCTAAAGCGTTGTCGTACCCTCACCCGGACCCCAAACCGTCCCCGTCCCCTAACCCTAACCCTAGCCCGAACCCTAACCCTAACCCTTCCCCGAAGCCTGACCCTCACCCGTCCCCTAATCCTAACCCGTACGCTGACACTAACCCGCGCCCTCACACGTACGCTCCCCCTAAAGCGTTGTCATACCCTCACCCGGACCCCAAACCGTCCCCGTCCCCTAACCCTAACCCTAGCCCGAACCCTAACCCTAACCCTTCCCCGAAGCCTGACCCTCACCCGTCCCCTAATCCTAACCCGTACGCTGACACTAACCCGCGCCCTCACACGTACGCTCCCCTTAAAGCGTTGTCGTACCCTCACCTGGAACCTAAACCGTCCCCGTCCCCTAACCCTAACCCTAGCCCGAACCCTAACCCTAACCCTTCCCCGAAGCCTCACCCTCACCCGTCCCCTAATCCTAACCCGTACGCTGACACTAACCCGCGCCCTCACACGTACGCTCCCCCTAAAGCGTTGTCGTACCCTCACCCGGACCCTAAACCGTCCCCGTCCCCTAACCCTAATCCTAGCCCGAACCCTAACCCTAACCCTAACCCTTCCCCGAAGCCTGACCCTCACCCGTCCCCTAATCCGAAACCGTACGCTGACACTAACCCGCGCCCTCACACGTACGCTCCCCCTAAAGCGTTGTCGTACCCTCACCTGGACCCTAAATCGTCCCTTAACCCTAACCCTAACCCTAGCCCGAACCCTAACCCTAACCCTTCCCCGAAGCCTGACCCTCACCCGTCCCCTAATCCTAACCTGGACACTGACACTAACCCGCACCCTCACACGTACGCTCCCCCTAAAGCGTTGTCGTACCCTCACCTGGACCCTAAACAGTCCCCGTCCCCTAACCCTAACCCTAGCCCGAACCCTAACCCTAACCCTTTCCCGAAGCCTGACCCACACCCGTCCCCTAATACGAACCCGTACGCTGACACTAACCCGCGCCCTCACACGTACGCTCCCCCTAAAGCGTTGTCGTACCCTCACCTGGACCCTAAACCGTCCCCGTCCCCTAACCCTAACCCTAGCCCGAACCCTAACCCTAACCCTTCCCCGAAGCCTGACCCTCACCCGTCCCCTAATCCTAACCCGTACGCTGACACTAACCCGCGCCCTCACACGTACGCTCTCCCTAAAGCGTTGTCGTACCCTCACCTGGACCCTAAACCGTCCCCATCCCCTAACCCTAACCCTAGCCCGAACCCTAAACCTAACCCTTCCCCGAAGCCTGACCCTCACCCGTCCCCTAATACGAACCCGTACGCTGACACTAACCCGCACCCTCACACGTACGCTCCCCCTAAAGCGTTGTCGTACCCTCACCTGGACCCTAAACCGTCCCCGTCCCCTAACCCTAACCCTAGCCCGAACCCTAACCCTAACCCTTCCCCGAAGCCTGACCCTCACCCGTCCCCTAATCCTAACCCGTACGCTGACACTAACCCGCGCCCTCACACGTACGCTCCCCCTAAAGCGTTGTCGTACCCTCACCTGGACCCTAAATCGTCCCTTAACCCTAACCCTAACCCTAGCCCGAACCCTAACCCTAACCCTTCCCCGAAGCCTGACCCTCACCCGTCCCCTAATCCTAACCCGGACACTGACACTAACCCGCACCCTCACACGTACGCTCCCCCTAAAGCGTTGTCGTACCCTCACCTGGACCCTAAACCGTCCCCGTCCCCTAACCCTAACCCTAGCCCGAACCCTAACCCTAACCCTTTCCCGAAGCCTGACCCACACCCGTCCCCTAATCCTAACCCGTACGCTGACACTAACCCGCGCCCTCACACGTACGCTCCCCCTAAAGCGTTGTCGTACCCTCACCTGGACCCTAAACCGTCCCCGTCCCCTAACCCTAACCCTAGCCCGAACCCTAACCCTAACCCTTCCCCGAAGCCTGACCCTCACCCGTCCCCTAATTCTAACCCGTAGGCTGACACTAACCCACACCCTCACACGTACGCTCCCCCTAAAGCGTTGTCGTACCCTCACCTGGACCCTAAACCGTCCCCGTCCCCTAACCCTAATCCTAGCCCGAACCCTAACCCTAACCCTTCCCCGAAGCCTGACCCTCACCCGTCCCCTAATCCGAAACCGTACGCTGACACTAACCCGCGCCCTCACACGTACGCTCCCCCTAAAGCGTTGTCGTACCCTCACCTGGACCCTAAACCGTCCCCTTTCCCTAACCCTAACCCTAGCCCGAACCCTAACCCTAACCCTTCCCCGAAGCCTGACCCTCACCCGTCCCCTAGTCCTAACCCGTACGCTGACACTAACCCGCGCCCTCACACGTACGCTCCCCCTAAAGCGTGGTCGTACCCTCACCTGGACCCTAAACCGTCCCCGTCCCCTAACCCTAACCCTAGCCCGAACCCTAACCCTAACCCTTCCCCGAAGCCTGAACCTCACCCATCCCCTAATCCTAACCCGTACGCTGACACTAACCCGCGCCCTCACACGTACGCTCCCCCTAAAGCGTGGTCGTACCCTCACCTGGACCCTAAACCGTCCCCGTCCCCTAACCCTAACCCTAGCCCGAACCCTAACCCTAACCCTTCCCCGAAGCCTGACCCTCACCCGTCCCCTAATCCTAACCCGTACGCTGACACTAACCCGCGCCCTCACACGTACGCTCCCCCTAAAGCGTGGTCGTACCCTCACCTGGACCCTAAACCGTCCCCGTCCCCTAACCCTAACCCTAGCCCGAACCCTAACCCTAACCGTTCCCCGAAGCCTGACCCTCACCCGTCCCCTAATCCTAACCCGTACGCTGACACTAACCCGCGCCCTCACACGTACGCTCCCCCTAAAGCGTTGTCGTACCCTCACCTGGACCCTAAACCGTCCCCGTTCCCTAACCCTAACCCTAGCCCGAACCCTAACCCTAACCCTTCCCCGAAGCCTGACCCTCACCCGTCCCCTAATCCTAACCCGTACGCTGACACTAACCCGCGCCCTCACACGTACGCTCCCCCTAAAGCGTGGTCGTACCCTCACCTGGACCCTAAACCGTCCCCGTCCCCTAACCCTAACCCTAGCCCGAACCCTAACCCTAACCCTTCCCCGAAGCCTGAACCTCACCCGTCCCCTAATCCTAACCCGTACGCTGACACTAACCCGCGCCCTCACACGTACGCTCCCCCTAAAGCGTGGTCGTACCCTCACCTGGACCCTAAACCGTCCCCGTCCCCTAACCCTAACCCTAGCCCGAATCCTAACCCTAACCCTTCCCCGAAGCCTGACCCTCACCCGTCCCCTAATCCTAACCCGTACGCTGACACTAACCCACGCCCTCACATGTACGCTCCCCCTAAAGCGTGGTCGTACCCTCACCCGGACCCTAAACCGTCCCCGTCCCCTAACCCTAACCCTAGCCCGAACCCTAACCCTAACCCTTCCCCGAAGCCTGACCCTCACCCGTCCCCTAATCCTAACCCGTACGCTGACACTAACCCGCGCCCTCACACGTACGCTCCCCCTAAAGCGTTGTCGTACCCTCACCCGGACCCTAAACCGTCCCCGTCCCCTAACCCTAACCCTAGCCCGAACCCTAACCCTAACACTTCCCCGAAGCCTGACCCTCACCCGTCCCCTAATCCTAACCCGTACGCTGACACTAACCCTCGCCCTCACACGTACGCTCCCCCTAAAGCGTGGTCGTACCCTCACCTGGACCCTAAACCGTCCCCGTCCCCTAACCCTAACCCTAGCCCGAACCCTAACCCTAACCCTTCCCCGAAGCCTGACCCTCACCCGTCCCCTATTCCTAACCCGTACGCTGACACTAACCCGCGCCCTCACACGTACGCTCCCCCTAAAGCGTTGTCGTACCCTCACCTGGACCCTAAACCGTCCCCGTCCCCTAACCCTAACCCTAGCCCGAACCCTAACCCTAACCCTTCCCCGAAGCCTGACCCTCACCCGTCCCCTAATCCTAACCCGTACGCTGACACTAACCCGCGCCCTCACACGTACGCTCCCCCTAAAGCGTGGTCGTACCCTCACCTGGACCCTAAACCGTCCCCGTATCCTAACCCTAACCCTAGCCCGAACCCTAACCCTAACTCTTCCCCGAAGCCTGACCCTAACCCGTCCCCTAATCCTAACCCGTAGTTCGCTGACACTAACCCGCGCCCTCACACATACGCTCCCCCTAAAGCGTTGTCGTACCCTCACCTGGACCCTAAACCGTCCCCGTCTCCTAACCCTATCCCTAGCCCGAACCCTAACCCTAACTCTTCCCCGAAGCCTGACCCTCACCCGACCCCTAATCCTAACCCGTACGCTGACACTAACCCGCACCCTCACACGTACGCTCCCCCTAAAGCGTTGTCGTACCCTCACCTGGACCGTAAACCGTCCCCGTCCCCTAACCCTAACCCTAGCCCGAACCCTAACCCTAACCCGTCCCCGAAGCCTGACCCTCACCCGTCCCCTAATCCTAACCCGTACGCTGACACTAACCCGCGCCCTCACACGTACGCTCCCCTTAAAGCGTTGTCGTACCCTCACCTGGACCCTAAACCGTCCCCGTCCCCTAACCCTAACCCTAGCCCGAACCCTAACCCTAACCCTTCCCCGAAGCCTGACCCTCACCCGTCCCCTAATCCTAACCCGTACGCTGACACTAACCCGCGCCCTCACACGTACGCTCCCCTTAAAGCGTTGTCGTACCCTCACCCGGACCCCAAACCGTCCCCGTCCCCTAACCCTAACCCTAGCCCGAACCCTAACCCTAACCCTTCCCCGAAGCCTGACCCTCACCCGTCCCCTAATCCTAACCCGTACGCTGACACTAACCCGCGCCCTCACACGTACGCTCCCCCTAAAGCGTTGTCGTACCCTCACCTGGACCCTAAACCGCCCCGTCCCCTAACTCTAACCCTAGCCCGAACCCTAACCCTAACCCTTCCCCGAAGCCTGACCCTCACCCGTCCCCTAATTCTAACCCGTACGCTGACACTAACCCGCGCCCTCACACGTACGCTCCCCCTAAAGCGTTGTCGTACCCTCACCTGGACCCTAAACCGTCCCCGTCCCCTAACCCTAACCCTAGCCCGAACCCTAACCCTAACCCTTCCCCGAAGCCTGCCCCTCACCCGTCCCCTAATCCTAACCCGTACGCTGACACTAACCCGCGCCCTCACACGTACGCTCCCCCTAAAGCGTTGTCGTACCCTCACCTGGACCCTAAACCGTCCCCGTCCCTTAACCCTAACCCTAGCCCGAACCCTAACCCTAACCCTTCCCCGAAGCCTGACCCTCACCCGTCCCCTAATCCTAACCCGTACGCTGACACTAACCCGCGCCCTCACACGTACGCTCCCCCTAAAGCGTGGTCGTACCCTCACCTGGACCCTAAACCGTCCCCGTCCCCTAACCCTAATCCTAGCCCGAACCCTAACCCTAACTCTAACCCTTCCCCGAAGCCTGACCCTCACCCGTCCCCTAATCCGAAACCGTACGCTGACACTAACCCGCGCCCTCACACGTACGCTCCCCCTAAAGCGTTGTCGTACCCTCACCTGGACCCTAAACCGTCCCCGTCCCCTAACCCTAATCCTAGCCCGAACCCTAACCCTAACCCTAACCCTTCCCCGAAGCCTGACCCTCACCCGTCCCCTAATCCGAAACCGTACGCTGACACTAACCCGCGCCCTCACACGTACGCTCCCCCTAAAGCGTTGTCGTACCCTCACCTGGACCCTAAACCGTCCCCGTCCCCTAACCCTAACCCTAGCCCGAACCCTAACCCTAACCCTTCCCCGAAGCCTGACACTCACCCGTCCCCTAATCCTAACCCGTACGCTGACACTAACCCGCGCCCTCACACGTACGCTCCCCCTAAAGCGTTGTCGTACCCTCACCTGGACCCTAAACCGTCCCCGTCCCCTAACCCTAACCCTAGCCCGAACCCTAACCCTAACCCTTCCCCGAAGCCTGACCCTCACCCGTCCCCTAATCCTAACCCGTACGCTGACACTAACCCGCGCCCTCACACGTACGCTCTCCCTAAAGCGTTGTCGTACCCTCACCTGGACCGTAAACCGTCCCCATCCCCTAACCCTAACCCTAGCCCGAACCCTAACCCTAACCCTTCCCCGAAGCCTGACCCTCACCCGTCCCCTAATCCTAACCCGTACGCTGACACTAACCCGCGCCCTCACACGTACGCTCCCCCTAAAGCGTTGTCGTACCCACACCTGGACCCTAAACCGTCCCCGTCCCCTAACCCTAACCCTAGCCCGAACCCTAACCCTAACCCTTCCCCGAAGCCTGACCCTCACCCGTCCCCTAATCCTAACCCGTACGCTGACACTAACCCGCGCCCTCACACGTACGCTCCCCCTAAAGCGTTGTCGTACCCTCACCTGGACCCTAAACCGACCCCGTCCCCTAAACCTAACCCTAGCCCGAACCCTAACCCTAACCCTTCCCCGAAGCCTGACCCTCACCCGTCCCCTAATCCTAACCCGTACGCTGACACTAACCCGTGCCCTCACACGTACGCTCTCCCTAAAGCGTTGTCGTACCCTCACCTGGACCCTAAACCGTCCCCGTCCCCTAACCCTAACCCTAGCCCGAACCCTAACCCTAACCCTTCCCCGAAGCCTGACCCTCACCCGTCCCCTAATCCTAACCCGTACGCTGACACTAACCCGCGCCTTCACACGTACGCTCCCCCTAAAGCGTTGTCGTACCCTCACCCGGACCCTAAACCGTCCCCGTCCCCTAACCCTAACCCTAGCTCGAACTCTAACCCTAACACTTCCCCGAAGCCTGACCCTCACACGTGCCCTAATCCTAACCCGTACGCTGACACTAACCCGCGCCCTCACACGAACGCTCCCCCTAAAGCGTTGTCGTATCCTCACCCGGACCCTAAACCGTCCCTGTCCCCTAACCCTAACCCTAGCCCGAACCCTAACCCTAACCCTTCCCCGAAGCCTGACCCTCACCCGTCCCCTAATCCTAACCCGTACGCTGACACTAACCCGCGCCCTCACACGTACGCTCCCCCTAAAGCGTTGTCTTACCCTCACCTGGACCCTAAACCGTCCCCGTCCCCTAACCCTAACCCTAGCCCGAACCCTAACCCTAACCCTTCCCCGAAGCCTGACCCTCACCCGTCCCCTAATCCTAACCCGTACGCTGACACTAACCCGCGCCCTCACACGTACGCTCCCCCTAAAGCGTTGTCGTACCCTCACCTGGACCCTAAACCGTCCCCGTCCCCTAATCCTAACCCTAGCCCGAACCCTAACCCTAACCTTTCCCCGAAGCCTGACCCTCACCCGTCCCCTAATCCTAACTCGTACGCTGACACTAACCCGCGCCCTCACACGTACGCTCCCCCTAAAGCGTTGTCGTACCCTCACCTGGACCCTAAACCGTGCCCGTCCCCTAACCCTAACCCTAGCCCGAACCCTAACCCTAACGCTTCCCCGAAGCCTGACGCTCACCCGTCCCCTAATCCTAACCCGTACGCTGACACTAACCCGCGCCCTCACACGTACGCTCCCCCTAAAGCGTTGTCGTACCCTCACCCGGACCCTAAACCGTCCCCGTCCCCTAACCCTAACCCTAGCCCGAACCCTAACCCTAACCCTGCCCCGAAGCCTGACCCTCACCCGTCCCCTAATCCTAACCCGTACGCTGACACTAACCCGCGCCCTCACACGTACGCTCCCCCTAAAGCGTTGTCGTACCCTCACCTGGACCCTAAACCGTCCCCGTCCCCTAACCCTAACCCTAGCCCGAACCCTAACCCTAACCCTTCCCCGAAGCCTGACCCTCACCCGTCCCATAATCCTAACCCGTATGCTGACACTAACACGCGCCCTCACACGTATGCTCCCCCTAAAGCGTTGTCGTACCCTCACCTGGACCCTAAACCGTCCCCGTCCCCTAACCCTAACCCTAGCCCGAACCCTAACCCTAATTCTAGCCCGAACCCTAACCCTAACCCTTCCCCGAAGCCTGACCCTCACCCGTCCCCTAATACGAACCCGTACGCTGACACTAACCCGCACCCTCACACGTACGCTCCCCCTAAAGTGTTGTCGTACCCTCACCTGGACCCTAAACCTTCCCCGTCCCCTAACCCTAACCCTAGCCCGAACCCTAACCCTAACCCTTCCCCGAAGCCTGACCCTCACCCGTCCCCTAATCCTAACCCGTACGCTGACACTAACCCACGCCCTCACACGTACGCTCCCCCTAAAGCGTTGTCGTACCCTCACCTGGACCCTAAACCGTCCCCGTTCCCTAACCCTAACCCTAGCCCGAACCCTAACCCTAACCCTTCCCCGAAGCCTGACCCTCACCCGTCCCCTAATCCTAACCCGTACGCTGACACTAACCCGCGCCCTCACACGTACGCTCCCCCTAAAGCGTGGTCGTACCCTCACCTGGACCCTAAACCGTCCCCGTCCCCTAACCCTAACCGTAGCCCGAACCCTAACCCTAACCCTTCCCCGAAGCCTGAACCTCACCCATCCCCTAATCCTAACCCGTACGCTGACACTAACCCGCGCCCTCACACGTACGCTCCCCCTAAAGCGTGGTCGTACCCTCACCTGGACCCTAAACCGTCCCCGTCCCCTAACCCTAACCCTAGCCCGAACCCTAACCCTAACCCTTCCCCGAAGCCTGACCCTCACCCGTCCCCTAATCATAACCCGTACGTTGACACTAACCCGCGCCCTCACACGTACGCTCCCCCTAAAGCGTTGTCGTACCCTCACCTGGACCCTAAACCGTCCCCGTCCCCTAACCCTATCCCTAGCCCGAACCCTAACCCTAACTCTTCCCCGAAGCCTGACCCTCACCCGCCCCTAATCCTAACCCGTACGCTGACACTAACCCGCGCCCTCACACGTACGCTCCCCCTAAAGCGTTGTCGTACCCTCACCTGGACCGTAAACCGTCCCCGTCCCCTAACCCTAACCCTAGCCCGAACCCTAACCCTAACCCGTCCCCGAAGCCTGACCCTCACCCGTCCCCTAATCCTAACCCGTACGCTGACACTAACCCGCGCCCTCACACGTATGCTCCCCTTAAAGCGTTGTCGTACCCTCACCTGGACCCTAAACCGTCCCCGTCCCCTAACCCTAACCCTAGCCCGAACCCTAACCCTAACCCTTCCCCGAAGCCTGACCCTCACCCGTCCCCTAATCCGAAACCGTACGCTGACACTAACCCGCGCCCTCACACGTACGCTCCCCCTAAAGCGTTGTCGTACCCTCACCTGGACCCTAAACCGTCCCCGTCCCCTAACCCTAATCCTAGCCCGAACCCTAACCCTAACCCTAACCCTTCCCCGAAGCCTGACCCTCACCCGTCCCCTAATCCGAAACCGTACGCTGACACTAACCCGCGCCCTCACACGTACGCTCCCCCTAAAGCGTTGTCGTACCCTCACCTGGACCCTAAACCGTCCCCGTCCCCTAACCCTAACCCTAGCCCGAACCCTAACCCTAACCCTTCCCCGAAGCCTGACCCTCACCCGTCCCCTAATCCTAACCCGTACGCTGACACTAACCCGCGCCCTCACACGTACGCTCCCCCTAAAGCGTTGTCGTACCCTCACCTGGACCCTAAACCGTCCCCGTCCCCTAACCCTAACCCTAGCCCGAACCCTAACCCTAACCCTTCCCCGAAGCCTGACCCTCACCCGTCCCCTAATCCTAACCCGTACGCTGACACTAACCCGCGCCCTCACACGTACGCTCTCCCTAAAGCGTTGTCGTACCCTCACCTGGACCGTAAACCGTCCCCATCCCCTAACCCTAACCCTAGCCCGAACCCTAACCCTAACCCTTCCCCGAAGCCTGACCCTCACCCGTCCCCTAATCCTAACCCGTACGCTGACACTAACCCGCGCCCTCACACGTACGCTCCCCCTAAAGCGTTGTCGTACCCACACCTGGACCCTAAACCGTCCCCGTCCCCTAACCCTAACCCTAGCCCGAACCCTAACCCTAACCCTTCCCCGAAGCCTGACCCTCACCCGTCCCCTAATCCTAACCCGTACGCTGACACTAACCCGCGCCCTCACACGTACGCTCCCCCTAAAGCGTTGTCGTACCCTCACCCGGACCCTAAACCGACCCCGTCCCCTAAACCTAACCCTAGCCCGAACCCTAACCGTAACCCTTCCCCGAAGCCTGACCCTCACCCGTCCCCTAATCCTAACCCGTACGCTGACACTAACCCGCGCCCTCACACGTACGCTCCCCCTAAAGCGTTGTCGTACCCTCACCTGGACCCTAAACCGTCCCCGTCCCCTAACCCTAACCATAGCCCGAACCCTAACCCTAACCCTTCCCCGAAGCCTGACCCTCACCCGTCCCCTAATCCTAACCCGTACGCTGACACTAACCCGCGCCCTCACACGTACGCTCCCCCTAAAGCGTTGTCGTACCCTCACCCGGACCCTAAACCGTCCCCGTCCCCTAACCCTAACCCTAGCCCGAACCCTAACCCTAACACTTCCCCGAAGCCTGACCCTCACACGTGCCCTAATCCTAACCCGTACGCTGACACTAACCCGCGCCCTCACACGTACGCTCCCCCTAAAGCGTTGTCGTACCCTCACCTGGACCCTAAACCGTCCCCGTCCCCTAACCCTAAACCTAGCCCGAACCCTAACCCTAACCCTTCCCCGAAGCCTGACCCTCACCCGTCCCTTAATCCTAACCCGTACGCTGACACTAACCCGCGCCCTCACACGTATGCTCCCCTTAAAGCGTTGTCGTACCCTCACCTGGACCCTAAACCGTCCCCGTCCCCTAACCCTAATCCTAGCCCGAACCGTAACCCTAACCCTTCCCCGAAGCCTGAACCTCAACCGTCCCCTAATCCTAACCCGTACGCTGACACTAACCCGCGCCCTCACACGTACGCTCCCCCTAAAGCGTTGTCGTACGCTCACCCGGACCCCAAACCGTCCCCGTCCCCTAAACCTAACCCTAGCCCGAACCCTAACCCTAACCCTTCCCCGAAGCCTGACCCTCACCCGTCCCCTAATCCTAACCCGTACGCTGACACTAACCCGCGCCCTCACACGTACGCTCCCCCTAAAGCGTTGTCGTACCCTCACCTGGACCCTAAACCGCCCCGTCCCCTAACCCTAACCCTAGCCCGAATCCTAACCCTAACCCTTCCCCGAAGCCTGACCCTCACCCGTCCCCTAATCCTAACCCATACCCTGACACTAACCCGCGCCCTCACACGTACGCTCCCCCTAAAGCGTGGTCGTACCCTCCCCTGGACCCTAAACCGTCCCCGTCCCCTAACCCTAACCCTAGCCCGAACCCTAACCCTAACCCTTCCCCGAAGCCTGACCCTCACCCGTCCCCTAATCCTAACCCGTACGCTGACACTAACCCGCGCCCTCACACGTACGCTCCCCCTAAAGCCTGGTCGTACCCTCACCTGGACCCTAAACCGTCTCCGTCCCCTAACCCTAACCCTAGCCCGAACCCTAACCCTAACCCTTCCCCGAAGCCTGACCCTCACCCGTCCCCTAATCCTAACCCGTACGCTGACACTAACCCGCGCCCTCACAGGTACGCTTCCCCTAAAGCGTTGTCGTACCCTCACCTGGACCCTAAACCGTCCCCGTCCCCTAACCCTAACCCTAGCCCGAACCCTAACCCTAACCCTTCCCCGAAGCCTGACCCTCACCCGTCCCCTAATCCTAACCCGTACGCTGACACTAACACGCGCCCTCACACGTACACTCCCCCAAAAGCGTTGTCGTACCCTCACCTGGACCCTAAACCGTCCCCGTGCCCTAACCCTAACCCTAGCCCGAACCCTAACCCTAACCCTTCCCCGAAGAATGACCCTCACCCGTCCCCTAATCCTAACCCGTACGCTGACACTAACCCGCGCCCTCACACGTACGCTCCCCCTAAAGCGTTGTCGTACCCTCACCTGGACCCTAAACCGTCCCCGTCCCCTAACCCTAACCCTAGCCCGAACCCTAACCCTAACCCTTCCCCGAAGCCTGACCCTCACCCCTCCCCTAATCCTAACCCGTACGCTGACACTAACCCGCGCCCTCACACGTACGCTCCCACTAAAGCGTTGTCGTACCCTCACCTGGACCCTAAACCGTCCCCGTCCCCTAACCCTAACCCTAGCCCGAACCCTAACCCTAACCGTTCCCCGAAGCCTGACCCTCACCCGTCCCCTAATCCTAACCCGTACGCTGACACTAACCCGCGCCCTCACACGTACGCTCCCCCTAAAGCGTTCTCGTACCCTCACCTGGACCCTAAACCGTCCCCGTCCCCTAACCCTAACCCTAGCCCGAACCCTAACCCTAACCCTTCCCCGAAGCCTGACCCTCACCCGTCCCCTAATTCTAACCCGTACGCTGACACTAACCCACGCCCTCACACGTACGCTCCCCCTAAAGCGTTGTCGTACCCTCACCCGGACCCTAAACCGTCCCCGTCCCCTAACCCTAATCCTAGCCCGAACCCTAACCCTAACCCTTCCCCGAAGCCTGACCCTCACCCGTCCCCTAATCCGAAACCGTACGCTGACACTAACCCGCGCCCTCACACGTACGCTCCCCCTAAAGCGTGGTCGTACCCTCACCCGGACCCTAAACCGTCCCCGTCCCCTAACCCTAACCCTAGCCCGAACCCTAACCCTAACACTTCCCCGAAGCCTGACCCTCACCCGTCCCCTAATCCTAACCCGTACGCTGACACTAACCCTCGCCCTCACACGTACGCTCCCCCTAAAGCGTGGTCGTACCCTCACCTGGACCCTAAACCGTCCCCGTCCCCTAACCCTAACCCTAGCCCGAACCCTAACCCTAACCCTTCCCCGAAGCCTGACCCTCACCCGTCCCCTATTCCTAACCCGTACGCTGACACTAACCCGCGCCCTCACACGTACGCTCCCCCTAAAGCGTTGTCGTACCCTCACCTGGACCCTAAACCGTCCCCGTCCCCTAACCCTAACCCTAGCCCGAACCCTAACCCTAACCCTTCCCCGAAGCCTGACCCTCACCCGTCCCCTAATCCTAACCCGTACGCTGACACTAACCCGCGCCCTCACACGTACGCTCCCCCTAAAGCGTGGTCGTACCCTCACCTGGACCCTAAACCGTCCCCGTATCCTAACCCTAACCCTAGCCCGAACCCTAACCCTAACTCTTCCCCGAAGCCTGACCCTAACCCGTCCCCTAATCCTAACCCGTAGTTCGCTGACACTAACCCGCGCCCTCACACATACGCTCCCCCTAAAGCGTTGTCGTACCCTCACCTGGACCCTAAACCGTCCCCGTCTCCTAACCCTATCCCTAGCCCGAACCCTAACCCTAACTCTTCCCCGAAGCCTGACCCTCACCCGACCCCTAATCCTAACCCGTACGCTGACACTAACCCGCACCCTCACACGTACGCTCCCCCTAAAGCGTTGTCGTACCCTCACCTGGACCGTAAACCGTCCCCGTCCCCTAACCCTAACCCTAGCCCGAACCCTAACCCTAACCCGTCCCCGAAGCCTGACCCTCACCCGTCCCCTAATCCTAACCCGTACGCTGACACTAACCCGCGCCCTCACACGTACGCTCCCCTTAAAGCGTTGTCGTACCCTCACCTGGACCCTAAACCGTCCCCGTCCCCTAACCCTAACCCTAGCCCGAACCCTAACCCTAACCCTTCCCCGAAGCCTGACCCTCACCCGTCCCCTAATCCTAACCCGTACGCTGACACTAACCCGCGCCCTCACACGTACGCTCCCCTTAAAGCGTTGTCGTACCCTCACCCGGACCCCAAACCGTCCCCGTCCCCTAACCCTAACCCTAGCCCGAACCCTAACCCTAACCCTTCCCCGAAGCCTGACCCTCACCCGTCCCCTAATCCTAACCCGTACGCTGACACTAACCCGCGCCCTCACACGTACGCTCCCCCTAAAGCGTTGTCGTACCCTCACCTGGACCCTAAACAGCCCCGTCCCCTAACTCTAACCCTAGCCCGAACCCTAACCCTAACCCTTCCCCGAAGCCTGACCCTCACCCGTCCCCTAATTCTAACCCGTACGCTGACACTAACCCGCGCCCTCACACGTACGCTCCCCCTAAAGCGTTGTCGTACCCTCACCTGGACCCTAAACCGTCCCCGTCCCCTAACCCTAACCCTAGCCCGAACCCTAACCCTAACCCTTCCCCGAAGCCTGCCCCTCACCCGTCCCCTAATCCTAACCCGTACGCTGACACTAACCCGCGCCCTCACACGTACGCTCCCCCTAAAGCGTTGTCGTACCCTCACCTGGACCCTAAACCGTCCCCGTCCCTTAACCCTAACCCTAGCCCGAACCCTAACCCTAACCCTTCCCCGAAGCCTGACCCTCACCCGTCCCCTAATCCTAACCCGTACGCTGACACTAACCCGCGCCCTCACACGTACGCTCCCCCTAAAGCGTGGTCGTACCCTCACCTGGACCCTAAACCGTCCCCGTCCCCTAACCCTAATCCTAGCCCGAACCCTAACCCTAACTCTAACCCTTCCCCGAAGCCTGACCCTCACCCGTCCCCTAATCCGAAACCGTACGCTGACACTAACCCGCGCCCTCACACGTACGCTCCCCCTAAAGCGTTGTCGTACCCTCACCTGGACCCTAAACCGTCCCCGTCCCCTAACCCTAATCCTAGCCCGAACCCTAACCCTAACCCTAACCCTTCCCCGAAGCCTGACCCTCACCCGTCCCCTAATCCGAAACCGTACGCTGACACTAACCCGCGCCCTCACACGTACGCTCCCCCTAAAGCGTTGTCGTACCCTCACCTGGACCCTAAACCGTCCCCGTCCCCTAACCCTAACCCTAGCCCGAACCCTAACCCTAACCCTTCCCCGAAGCCTGACACTCACCCGTCCCCTAATCCTAACCCGTACGCTGACACTAACCCGCGCCCTCACACGTACGCTCCCCCTAAAGCGTTGTCGTACCCTCACCTGGACCCTAAACCGTCCCCGTCCCCTAACCCTAACCCTAGCCCGAACCCTAACCCTAACCCTTCCCCGAAGCCTGACCCTCACCCGTCCCCTAATCCTAACCCGTACGCTGACACTAACCCGCGCCCTCACACGTACGCTCTCCCTAAAGCGTTGTCGTACCCTCACCTGGACCGTAAACCGTCCCCATCCCCTAACCCTAACCCTAGCCCGAACCCTAACCCTAACCCTTCCCCGAAGCCTGACCCTCACCCGTCCCCTAATCCTAACCCGTACGCTGACACTAACCCGCGCCCTCACACGTACGCTCCCCCTAAAGCGTTGTCGTACCCACACCTGGACCCTAAACCGTCCCCGTCCCCTAACCCTAACCCTAGCCCGAACCCTAACCCTAACCCTTCCCCGAAGCCTGACCCTCACCCGTCCCCTAATCCTAACCCGTACGCTGACACTAACCCGCGCCCTCACACGTACGCTCCCCCTAAAGCGTTGTCGTACCCTCACCTGGACCCTAAACCGACCCCGTCCCCTAAACCTAACCCTAGCCCGAACCCTAACCCTAACCCTTCCCCGAAGCCTGACCCTCACCCGTCCCCTAATCCTAACCCGTACGCTGACACTAACCCGTGCCCTCACACGTACGCTCTCCCTAAAGCGTTGTCGTACCCTCACCTGGACCCTAAACCGTCCCCGTCCCCTAACCCTAACCCTAGCCCGAACCCTAACCCTAACCCTTCCCCGAAGCCTGACCCTCACCCGTCCCCTAATCCTAACCCGTACGCTGACACTAACCCGCGCCTTCACACGTACGCTCCCCCTAAAGCGTTGTCGTACCCTCACCCGGACCCTAAACCGTCCCCGTCCCCTAACCCTAACCCTAGCTCGAACTCTAACCCTAACACTTCCCCGAAGCCTGACCCTCACACGTGCCCTAATCCTAACCCGTACGCTGACACTAACCCGCGCCCTCACACGAACGCTCCCCCTAAAGCGTTGTCGTATCCTCACCCGGACCCTAAACCGTCCCTGTCCCCTAACCCTAACCCTAGCCCGAACCCTAACCCTAACCCTTCCCCGAAGCCTGACCCTCACCCGTCCCCTAATCCTAACCCGTACGCTGACACTAACCCGCGCCCTCACACGTACGCTCCCCCTAAAGCGTTGTCTTACCCTCACCTGGACCCTAAACCGTCCCCGTCCCCTAACCCTAACCCTAGCCCGAACCCTAACCCTAACCCTTCCCCGAAGCCTGACCCTCACCCGTCCCCTAATCCTAACCCGTACGCTGACACTAACCCGCGCCCTCACACGTACGCTCCCCCTAAAGCGTTGTCGTACCCTCACCTGGACCCTAAACCGTCCCCGTCCCCTAATCCTAACCCTAGCCCGAACCCTAACCCTAACCTTTCCCCGAAGCCTGACCCTCACCCGTCCCCTAATCCTAACTCGTACGCTGACACTAACCCGCGCCCTCACACGTACGCTCCCCCTAAAGCGTTGTCGTACCCTCACCTGGACCCTAAACCGTGCCCGTCCCCTAACCCTAACCCTAGCCCGAACCCTAACCCTAACGCTTCCCCGAAGCCTGACGCTCACCCGTCCCCTAATCCTAACCCGTACGCTGACACTAACCCGCGCCCTCACACGTACGCTCCCCCTAAAGCGTTGTCGTACCCTCACCCGGACCCTAAACCGTCCCCGTCCCCTAACCCTAACCCTAGCCCGAACCCTAACCCTAACCCTGCCCCGAAGCCTGACCCTCACCCGTCCCCTAATCCTAACCCGTACGCTGACACTAACCCGCGCCCTCACACGTACGCTCCCCCTAAAGCGTTGTCGTACCCTCACCTGGACCCTAAACCGTCCCCGTCCCCTAACCCTAACCCTAGCCCGAACCCTAACCCTAACCCTTCCCCGAAGCCTGACCCTCACCCGTCCCATAATCCTAACCCGTATGCTGACACTAACACGCGCCCTCACACGTATGCTCCCCCTAAAGCGTTGTCGTACCCTCACCTGGACCCTAAACCGTCCCCGTCCCCTAACCCTAACCCTAGCCCGAACCCTAACCCTAATTCTAGCCCGAACCCTAACCCTAACCCTTCCCCGAAGCCTGACCCTCACCCGTCCCCTAATACGAACCCGTACGCTGACACTAACCCGCACCCTCACACGTACGCTCCCCCTAAAGTGTTGTCGTACCCTCACCTGGACCCTAAACCTTCCCCGTCCCCTAACCCTAACCCTAGCCCGAACCCTAACCCTAACCCTTCCCCGAAGCCTGACCCTCACCCGTCCCCTAATCCTAACCCGTACGCTGACACTAACCCACGCCCTCACACGTACGCTCCCCCTAAAGCGTTGTCGTACCCTCACCTGGACCCTAAACCGTCCCCGTTCCCTAACCCTAACCCTAGCCCGAACCCTAACCCTAACCCTTCCCCGAAGCCTGACCCTCACCCGTCCCCTAATCCTAACCCGTACGCTGACACTAACCCGCGCCCTCACACGTACGCTCCCCCTAAAGCGTGGTCGTACCCTCACCTGGACCCTAAACCGTCCCCGTCCCCTAACCCTAACCGTAGCCCGAACCCTAACCCTAACCCTTCCCCGAAGCCTGAACCTCACCCATCCCCTAATCCTAACCCGTACGCTGACACTAACCCGCGCCCTCACACGTACGCTCCCCCTAAAGCGTGGTCGTACCCTCACCTGGACCCTAAACCGTCCCCGTCCCCTAACCCTAACCCTAGCCCGAACCCTAACCCTAACCCTTCCCCGAAGCCTGACCCTCACCCGTCCCCTAATCATAACCCGTACGTTGACACTAACCCGCGCCCTCACACGTACGCTCCCCCTAAAGCGTTGTCGTACCCTCACCTGGACCCTAAACCGTCCCCGTCCCCTAACCCTATCCCTAGCCCGAACCCTAACCCTAACTCTTCCCCGAAGCCTGACCCTCACCCGCCCCTAATCCTAACCCGTACGCTGACACTAACCCGCGCCCTCACACGTACGCTCCCCCTAAAGCGTTGTCGTACCCTCACCTGGACCGTAAACCGTCCCCGTCCCCTAACCCTAACCCTAGCCCGAACCCTAACCCTAACCCGTCCCCGAAGCCTGACCCTCACCCGTCCCCTAATCCTAACCCGTACGCTGACACTAACCCGCGCCCTCACACGTATGCTCCCCTTAAAGCGTTGTCGTACCCTCACCTGGACCCTAAACCGTCCCCGTCCCCTAACCCTAACCCTAGCCCGAACCCTAACCCTAACCCTTCCCCGAAGCCTGACCCTCACCCGTCCCCTAATCCGAAACCGTACGCTGACACTAACCCGCGCCCTCACACGTACGCTCCCCCTAAAGCGTTGTCGTACCCTCACCTGGACCCTAAACCGTCCCCGTCCCCTAACCCTAATCCTAGCCCGAACCCTAACCCTAACCCTAACCCTTCCCCGAAGCCTGACCCTCACCCGTCCCCTAATCCGAAACCGTACGCTGACACTAACCCGCGCCCTCACACGTACGCTCCCCCTAAAGCGTTGTCGTACCCTCACCTGGACCCTAAACCGTCCCCGTCCCCTAACCCTAACCCTAGCCCGAACCCTAACCCTAACCCTTCCCCGAAGCCTGACCCTCACCCGTCCCCTAATCCTAACCCGTACGCTGACACTAACCCGCGCCCTCACACGTACGCTCCCCCTAAAGCGTTGTCGTACCCTCACCTGGACCCTAAACCGTCCCCGTCCCCTAACCCTAACCCTAGCCCGAACCCTAACCCTAACCCTTCCCCGAAGCCTGACCCTCACCCGTCCCCTAATCCTAACCCGTACGCTGACACTAACCCGCGCCCTCACACGTACGCTCTCCCTAAAGCGTTGTCGTACCCTCACCTGGACCGTAAACCGTCCCCATCCCCTAACCCTAACCCTAGCCCGAACCCTAACCCTAACCCTTCCCCGAAGCCTGACCCTCACCCGTCCCCTAATCCTAACCCGTACGCTGACACTAACCCGCGCCCTCACACGTACGCTCCCCCTAAAGCGTTGTCGTACCCACACCTGGACCCTAAACCGTCCCCGTCCCCTAACCCTAACCCTAGCCCGAACCCTAACCCTAACCCTTCCCCGAAGCCTGACCCTCACCCGTCCCCTAATCCTAACCCGTACGCTGACACTAACCCGCGCCCTCACACGTACGCTCCCCCTAAAGCGTTGTCGTACCCTCACCCGGACCCTAAACCGACCCCGTCCCCTAAACCTAACCCTAGCCCGAACCCTAACCCTAACCCTTCCCCGAAGCCTGACCCTCACCCGTCCCCTAATCCTAACCCGTACGCTGACACTAACCCGCGCCCTCACACGTACGCTCCCCCTAAAGCGTTGTCGTACCCTCACCTGGACCCTAAACCGTCCCCGTCCCCTAACCCTAACCATAGCCCGAACCCTAACCCTAACCCTTCCCCGAAGCCTGACCCTCACCCGTCCCCTAATCCTAACCCGTACGCTGACACTAACCCGCGCCCTCACACGTACGCTCCCCCTAAAGCGTTGTCGTACCCTCACCCGGACCCTAAACCGTCCCCGTCCCCTAACCCTAACCCTAGCCCGAACCCTAACCCTAACACTTCCCCGAAGCCTGACCCTCACACGTGCCCTAATCCTAACCCGTACGCTGACACTAACCCGCGCCCTCACACGTACGCTCCCCCTAAAGCGTTGTCGTACCCTCACCTGGACCCTAAACCGTCCCCGTCCCCTAACCCTAAACCTAGCCCGAACCCTAACCCTAACCCTTCCCCGAAGCCTGACCCTCACCCGTCCCTTAATCCTAACCCGTACGCTGACACTAACCCGCGCCCTCACACGTATGCTCCCCTTAAAGCGTTGTCGTACCCTCACCTGGACCCTAAACCGTCCCCGTCCCCTAACCCTAATCCTAGCCCGAACCGTAACCCTAACCCTTCCCCGAAGCCTGAACCTCAACCGTCCCCTAATCCTAACCCGTACGCTGACACTAACCCGCGCCCTCACACGTACGCTCCCCCTAAAGCGTTGTCGTACGCTCACCCGGACCCCAAACCGTCCCCGTCCCCTAAACCTAACCCTAGCCCGAACCCTAACCCTAACCCTTCCCCGAAGCCTGACCCTCACCCGTCCCCTAATCCTAACCCGTACGCTGACACTAACCCGCGCCCTCACACGTACGCTCCCCCTAAAGCGTTGTCGTACCCTCACCTGGACCCTAAACCGCCCCGTCCCCTAACCCTAACCCTAGCCCGAATCCTAACCCTAACCCTTCCCCGAAGCCTGACCCTCACCCGTCCCCTAATCCTAACCCATACCCTGACACTAACCCGCGCCCTCACACGTACGCTCCCCCTAAAGCGTGGTCGTACCCTCCCCTGGACCCTAAACCGTCCCCGTCCCCTAACCCTAACCCTAGCCCGAACCCTAACCCTAACCCTTCCCCGAAGCCTGACCCTCACCCGTCCCCTAATCCTAACCCGTACGCTGACACTAACCCGCGCCCTCACACGTACGCTCCCCCTAAAGCCTGGTCGTACCCTCACCTGGACCCTAAACCGTCTCCGTCCCCTAACCCTAACCCTAGCCCGAACCCTAACCCTAACCCTTCCCCGAAGCCTGACCCTCACCCGTCCCCTAATCCTAACCCGTACGCTGACACTAACCCGCGCCCTCACAGGTACGCTTCCCCTAAAGCGTTGTCGTACCCTCACCTGGACCCTAAACCGTCCCCGTCCCCTAACCCTAACCCTAGCCCGAACCCTAACCCTAACCCTTCCCCGAAGCCTGACCCTCACCCGTCCCCTAATCCTAACCCGTACGCTGACACTAACACGCGCCCTCACACGTACACTCCCCCAAAAGCGTTGTCGTACCCTCACCTGGACCCTAAACCGTCCCCGTGCCCTAACCCTAACCCTAGCCCGAACCCTAACCCTAACCCTTCCCCGAAGAATGACCCTCACCCGTCCCCTAATCCTAACCCGTACGCTGACACTAACCCGCGCCCTCACACGTACGCTCCCCCTAAAGCGTTGTCGTACCCTCACCTGGACCCTAAACCGTCCCCGTCCCCTAACCCTAACCCTAGCCCGAACCCTAACCCTAACCCTTCCCCGAAGCCTGACCCTCACCCCTCCCCTAATCCTAACCCGTACGCTGACACTAACCCGCGCCCTCACACGTACGCTCCCACTAAAGCGTTGTCGTACCCTCACCTGGACCCTAAACCGTCCCCGTCCCCTAACCCTAACCCTAGCCCGAACCCTAACCCTAACCGTTCCCCGAAGCCTGACCCTCACCCGTCCCCTAATCCTAACCCGTACGCTGACACTAACCCGCGCCCTCACACGTACGCTCCCCCTAAAGCGTTCTCGTACCCTCACCTGGACCCTAAACCGTCCCCGTCCCCTAACCCTAACCCTAGCCCGAACCCTAACCCTAACCCTTCCCCGAAGCCTGACCCTCACCCGTCCCCTAATTCTAACCCGTACGCTGACACTAACCCACACCCTCACACGTACGCTCCCCCTAAAGCGTTGTCGTACCCTCACCTGGACCCTAAACCGTCCCCGTCCCCTAACCCTAATCCTAGCCCGAACCCTAACCCTAACCCTTCCCCGAAGCCTGACCCTCACCCGTCCCCTAATCCGAAACCGTACGCTGACACTAACCCGCGCCCTCACACGTACGCTCCCCCTAAAGCGTTGTCGTACCCTCACCTGGACCCTAAACCGTCCCCTTTCCCTAACCCTAACCCTAGCCCGAACCCTAACCCTAACCCTTCCCCGAAGCCTGACCCTCACCCGTCCCCTAGTCCTAACCCGTACGCTGACACTAACCCGCGCCCTCACACGTACGCTCCCCCTAAAGCGTGGTCGTACCCTCACCTGGACCCTAAACCGTCCCCGTCCCCTAACCCTAACCCTAGCCCGAACCCTAACCCTAACCCTTCCCCGAAGCCTGAACCTCACCCATCCCCTAATCCTAACCCGTACGCTGACACTAACCCGCGCCCTCACACGTACGCTCCCCCTAAAGCGTGGTCGTACCCTCACCTGGACCCTAAACCGTCCCCGTCCCCTAACCCTAACCCTAGCCCGAACCCTAACCCTAACCCTTCCCCGAAGCCTGACCCTCACCCGTCCCCTAATCCTAACCCATACGCTGACACTAACCCGCGCCCTCACACGTACGCTCCCCCTAAAGCGTGGTCGTACCCTCACCTGGACCCTAAACCGTCCCCGTCCCCTAACCCTAACCCTAGCCCGAACCCTAACCCTAACCGTTCCCCGAAGCCTGACCCTCACCCGTCCCCTAATCCTAACCCGTACGCTGACACTAACCCGCGCCCTCACACGTACGCTCCCCCTAAAGCGTTGTCGTACCCTCACCTGGACCCTAAACCGTCCCCGTTCCCTAACCCTAACCCTAGCCCGAACCCTAACCCTAACCCTTCCCCGAAGCCTGACCCTCACCCGTCCCCTAATCCTAACCCGTACGCTGACACTAACCCGCGCCCTCACACGTACGCTCCCCCTAAAGCGTGGTCGTACCCTCACCTGGACCCTAAACCGTCCCCGTCCCCTAACCCTAACCCTAGCCCGAACCCTAACCCTAACCCTTCCCCGAAGCCTGAACCTCACCCATCCCCTAATCCTAACCCGTACGCTGACACTAACCCGCGCCCTCACACGTACGCTCCCCCTAAAGCGTGGTCGTACCCTCACCTGGACCCTAAACCGTCCCCGTCCCCTAACCCTAACCCTAGCCCGAATCCTAACCCTAACCCTTCCCCGAAGCCTGACCCTCACCCGTCCCCTAATCCTAACCCGTACGCTGACACTAACCCACGCCCTCACACGTACGCTCCCCCTAAAGCGTGGTCGTACCCTCACCCGGACCCTAAACCGTCCCCGTCCCCTAACCCTAACCCTAGCCCGAACCCTAACCCTAACCCTTCCCCGAAGCCTGACCCTCACCCGTCCCCTAATCCTAACCCGTACGCTGACACTAACCCGCGCCCTCACACGTACGCTCCCCCTAAAGCGTTGTCGTACCCTCACCCGGACCCTAAACCGTCCCCGTCCCCTAACCCTAACCCTAGCCCGAACCCTAACCCTAACACTTCCCCGAAGCCTGACCCTCACCCGTCCCCTAATCCTAACCCGTACGCTGACACTAACCCTCGCCCTCACACGTACGCTCCCCCTAAAGCGTGGTCGTACCCTCACCTGGACCCTAAACCGTCCCCGTCCCCTAACCCTAACCCTAGCCCGAACCCTAACCCTAACCCTTCCCCGAAGCCTGACCCTCACCCGTCCCCTATTCCTAACCCGTACGCTGACACTAACCCGCGCCCTCACACGTACGCTCCCCCTAAAGCGTTGTCGTACCCTCACCTGGACCCTAAACCGTCCCCGTCCCCTAACCCTAACCCTAGCCCGAACCCTAACCCTAACCCTTCCCCGAAGCCTGACCCTCACCCGTCCCCTAATCCTAACCCGTACGCTGACACTAACCCGCGCCCTCACACGTACGCTCCCCCTAAAGCGTGGTCGTACCCTCACCTGGACCCTAAACCGTCCCCGTATCCTAACCCTAACCCTAGCCCGAACCCTAACCCTAACCCTTCCCCGAAGCCTGACCCTAACCCGTCCCCTAATCCTAACCCGTAGTTCGCTGACACTAACCCGCGCCCTCACACATACGCTCCCCCTAAAGCGTTGACGTACCCTCACCTGGACCCTAAACCGTCCCCGTCTCCTAACCCTATCCCTAGCCCGAACCCTAACCCTAACTCTTCCCCGAAGCCTGACCCTCACCCGACCCCTAATCCTAACCCGTACGCTGACACTAACCCGCACCCTCACACGTACGCTCCCCCTAAAGCGTTGTCGTACCCTCACCTGGACCGTAAACCGTCCCCGTCCCCTAACCCTAACCCTAGCCCGAACCCTAACCCTAACCCGTCCCCGAAGCCTGACCCTCACCCGTCCCCTAATCCTAACCCGTACGCTGACACTAACCCGCGCCCTCACACGTACGCTCCCCTTAAAGCGTTGTCGTACCCTCACCTGGACCCTAAACCGTCCCCGTCCCCTAACCCTAACCCTAGCCCGAACCCTAACCCTAACCCTTCCCCGAAGCCTGACCCTCACCCGTCCCCTAATCCTAACCCGTACGCTGACACTAACCCGCGCCCTCACACGTACGCTCCCCTTAAAGCGTTGTCGTACCCTCACCCGGACCCCAAACCGTCCCCGTCCCCTAACCCTAACCCTAGCCCGAACCCTAACCCTAACCCTTCCCCGAAGCCTGACCCTCACCCGTCCCCTAATCCTAACCCGTACGCTGACACTAACCCGCGCCCTCACACGTACGCTCCCCCTAAAGCGTTGTCGTACCCTCACCTGGACCCTAAACCGTCCCCGTCCCCTAACCCTAACCCTAGCCCGAACCCTAACCCTAACCCTTCCCCGAAGCCTGCCCCTCACCCGTCCCCTAATCCTAACCCGTACGCTGACACTAACCCGCGCCCTCACACGTACGCTCCCCCTAAAGCGTTGTCGTACCCTCACCTGGACCCTAAACCGTCCCCGTCCCTTAACCCTAACCCTAGCCCGAACCCTAACCCTAACCCTTCCCCGAAGCCTGACCCTCACCCGTCCCCTAATCCTAACCCGTACGCTGACACTAACCCGCGCCCTCACACGTACGCTCCCCCTAAAGCGTGGTCGTACCCTCACCTGGACGCTAAACCGTCCCCGTCCCCTAACCCTAATCCTAGCCCGAACCCTAACCCTAACTCTAACCCTTCCCCGAAGCCTGACCCTCACCCGTCCCCTAATCCGAAACCGTACGCTGACACTAACCCGCGCCCTCACACGTACGCTCCCCCTAAAGCGTTGTCGTACCCTCACCTGGACCCTAAACCGTCCCCGTCCCCTAACCCTAATCCTAGCCCGAACCCTAACCCTAACCCTAACCCTTCCCCGAAGCCTGACCCTCACCCGTCCCCTAATCCGAAACCGTACGCTGACACTAACCCGCGCCCTCACACGTACGCTCCCCCTAAAGCGTTGTCGTACCCTCACCTGGACCCTAAACCGTCCCCGTCCCCTAACCCTAACCCTAGCCCGAACCCTAACCCTAACCCTTCCCCGAAGCCTGACACTCACCCGTCCCCTAATCCTAACCCGTACGCTGACACTAACCCGCGCCCTCACACGTACGCTCCCCCTAAAGCGTTGTCGTACCCTCACCTGGACCCTAAACCGTCCCCGTCCCCTAACCCTAACCCTAGCCCGAACCCTAACCCTAACCCTTCCCCGAAGCCTGACCCTCACCCGTCCCCTAATCCTAACCCGTACGCTGACACTAACCCGCGCCCTCACACGTACGCTCTCCCTAAAGCGTTGTCGTACCCTCACCTGGACCGTAAACCGTCCCCATCCCCTAACCCTAACCCTAGCCCGAACCCTAACCCTAACCCTTCCCCGAAGCCTGACCCTCACCCGTCCCCTAATCCTAACCCATACGCTGACACTAACCCGCGCCCTCACACGTACGCTCCCCCTAAAGCGTTGTCGTACCCACACCTGGACCCTAAACCGTCCCCGTCCCCTAACCCTAACCCTAGCCCGAACCCTAACCCTAACCCTTCCCCGAAGCCTGACCCTCACCCGTCCCCTAATCCTAACCCGTACGCTGACACTAACCCGCGCCCTCACACGTACGCTCCCCCTAAAGCGTTGTCGTACCCTCACCTGGACCCTAAACCGACCCCGTCCCCTAAACCTAACCCTAGCCCGAACCCTAACCCTAACCCTTCCCCGAAGCCTGACCCTCACCCGTCCCCTAATCCTAACCCGTACGCTGACACTAACCCGTGCCCTCACACGTACGCTCCCCCTAAAGCGTTGTCGTACCCTCACCTGGACCCTAAACCGTCCCCGTCCCCTAACCCTAACCCTAGCCCGAACCCTAACCCTAACCCTTCCCCGAAGCCTGACCCTCACCCGTCCCCTAATCCTAACCCGTACGCTGACACTAACCCGCGCCTTCACACGTACGCTCCCCCTAAAGCGTTGTCGTACCCTCACCCGGACCCTAAACCGTCCCCGTCCCCTAACCCTAACCCTAGCTCGAACTCTAACCCTAACACTTCCCCGAAGCCTGACCCTCACACGTGCCCTAATCCTAACCCGTACGCTGACACTAACCCGCGCCCTCACACGAACGCTCCCCCTAAAGCGTTGTCGTATCCTCACCCGGACCCTAAACCGTCCCTGTCCCCTAACCCTAACCCTAGCCCGAACCCTAACCCTAACCCTTCCCCGAAGCCTGACCCTCACCCGTCCCCTAATCCTAACCCGTACGCTGACACTAACCCGCGCCCTCACACGTACGCTCCCCCTAAAGCGTTGTCTTACCCTCACCTGGACCCTAAACCGTCCCCGTCCCCTAACCCTAACCCTAGCCCGAACCCTAACCCTAACCCTTCCCCGAAGCCTGACCCTCACCCGTCCCCTAATCCTAACCCGTACGCTGACACTAACCCGCGCCCTCACACGTACGCTCCCCCTAAAGCGTTGTCGTACCCTCACCTGGACCCTAAACCGTCCCCGTCCCCAAATCCTAACCCTAGCCCGAACCCTAACCCTAACCTTTCCCCGAAGCCTGACCCTCACCCGTCCCCTAATCCTAACTCGTACGCTGACACTAACCCGCGCCCTCACACGTACGCTCCCCCTAAAGCGTTGTCGTACCCTCACCTGGACCCTAAACCGTGCCCGTCCCCTAACCCTAACCCTAGCCCGAACCCTAACCCTAACGCTTCCCCGAAGCCTGACGCTCACCCGTCCCCTAATCCTAACCCGTACGCTGACACTAACCCGCGCCCTCACACGTACGCTCCCCCTAAAGCGTTGTCGTACCCTCACCCGGACCCTAAACCGTCCCCGTCCCCTAACCCTAACCCTAGCCCGAACCCTAACCCTAACCCTGCCCCGAAGCCTGACCCTCACCCGTCCCCTAATCCTAACCCGTACGCTGACACTAACCCGCGCCCTCACACGTACGCTCCCCCTAAAGCGTTGTCGTACCCTCACCTGGACCCTAAACCGTCCCCGTCCCCTAACCCTAACCCTAGCCCGAACCCTAACCCTAACCCTTCCCCGAAGCCTGACCCTCACCCGTCCCATAATCCTAACCCGTATGCTGACACTAACACGCGCCCTCACACGTATGCTCCCCCTAAAGCGTTGTCGTACCCTCACCTGGACCCTAAACCGTCCCCGTCCCCTAACCCTAACCCTAGCCCGAACCCTAACCCTAATTCTAGCCCGAACCCTAACCCTAACCCTTCCCCGAAGCCTGACCCTCACCCGTCCCCTAATACGAACCCGTACGCTGACACTAACCCGCGCCCTCACACGTACGCTCCCCCTAAAGCGTTGTCGTACCCTCACCTGGACCCTAAACCGTCCCCGTCCCCTAACCCTAACCCTAGCCCGAACCCTAACCCTAACTCTTCCCCGAAGCCTGACCCTCACCCGTCCCCTAATCCTAACCCGTACGCTGACACTAACCCGCGCCCTCACACGTACGCTCCCCCTAAAGCGTTGTCGTACCCTCACCTGGGCCCTAAACCGTCCCCGTCCCCTAACCCTAACCCTAGCCCGAACCCTAACCCTAATCCTTCCCCGAAGCCTGACCCTCACCCGTCCCCTAATCCTAACCCGTACGCTGACACTAACACGCGCCCTCACACGTACGCTCCCCCTAAAGCGTTGTCGTACCCTCACCTGGACCCTAAACCGTCCCCGTCCCCTAACCCTAAACCTAGCCCGAACCCTAACCCTAACCCTTCCCCGAAGCCTGACCCTCACCCGTCCCTTAATCCTAACCCGTACGCTGACACTAACCCGCGCCCTCACACGTATGCTCCCCTTAAAGCGTTGTCGTACCCTCACCTGGACCCTAAACCGTCCCCGTCCCCTAACCCTAATCCTAGCCCGAACCCTAACCCTAACCCTTCCCCGAAGCCTGAACCTCAACCGTCCCCTAATCCTAACCCGTACGCTGACACTAACCCGCGCCCTCACACGTACGCTCCCCCTAAAGCGTTGTCGTACGCTCACCCGGACCCCAAACCGTCCCCGTCCCCTAAACCTAACCCTAGCCCGAACCCTAACCCTAACCCTTCCCCGAAGCCTGACCCTCACCCGTCCCCTAATCCTAACCCGTACGCTGACACTAACCCGCGCCCTCACACGTACGCTCCCCCTAAAGCGTTGTCGTACCCTCACCTGGACCCTAAACCGCCCCGTCCCCTAACCCTAACCCTAGCCCGAACCCTAACCCTAACCCTTCCCCGAAGCCTGACCCTCACCCGTCCCCTAATCCTAACCCATACCCTGACACTAACCCGCGCCCTCACACGTACGCTCCCCCTAAAGCGTGGTCGTACCCTCCCCTGGACCCTAAACCGTCCCCGTCCCCTAACCCTAACCCTTGCCCGAACCCTAACCCTAACCCTTCCCCGAAGCCTGCCCCTCACCCGTCCCCTAATCCTAACCCGTACGCTGACACTAACCCGCGCCCTCACACGTACGCTCCCCCTAAAGCGTTGTCGTACCCTCACCTGGACCCTAAACCGTCCCCGTCCCCTAACCCTAACCCTAGCCCGAACCCTAACCCTAACCCTTCCCCGAAGCCTGACCCTCACCCGTCCCCTAATCCTAACCCGTACGCTGACACTAACCCGCGCCCTCACACGTACGCTCCCCCTAAAGCCTGGTCGTACCCTCACCTGGACCCTAAACCGTCTCCGTCCCCTAACCCTAACCCTAGCCCGAACCCTAACCCTAACCCTTCCCCGAAGCCTGACCCTCACCCGTCCCCTAATCCTAACCCGTACGCTGACACTAACCCGCGCCCTCACAGGTACGCTTCCCCTAAAGCGTTGTCGTACCCTCACCTGGACCCTAAACCGTCCCCGTCCCCTAACCCTAACCCTAGCCCGAACCCTAACCCTAACCCTTCCCCGAAGCCTGACCCTCACCCGTCCCCTAATCCTAACCCGTACGCTGACACTAACACGCGCCCTCACACGTACACTCCCCCAAAAGCGTTGTCGTACCCTCACCTGGACCCTAAACCGTCCCCGTGCCCTAACCCTAACCCTAGCCCGAACCCTAACCCTAACCCTTCCCCGAAGCCTGACCCTCACCCGTCCCCTAATCCTAACCCGTACGCTGACACTAACCCGCGCCCTCACACGTACGCTCCCCCTAAAGCGTTGTCGTACCCTCACCTGGACCCTAAACCGTCCCCGTCCCCTAACCCTAACCCTAGCCCGAACCCTAACCCTAACCCTTCCCCGAAGCCTGACCCTCACCCCTCCCCTAATCCTAACCCGTACGCTGACACTAACCCGCGCCCTCACACGTACGCTCCCACTAAAGCGTTGTCGTACCCTCACCTGGACCCTAAACCGTCCCCGTCCCCTAACCCTAACCCTAGCCCGAACCCTAACCCTAACCGTTCCCCGAAGCCTGACCCTCACCCGTCCCCTAATCCTAACCCGTACGCTGACACTAACCCGCGCCCTCACACGTACGCTCCCCCTAAAGCGTTCTCGTACCCTCACCTGGACCCTAAACCGTCCCCGTCCCCTAACCCTAACCCTAGCCCGAACCCTAACCCTAACCCTTCCCCGAAGCCTGACCCTCACCCGTCCCCTAATTCTAACCCGTACGCTGACACTAACCCACACCCTCACACGTACGCTCCCCCTAAAGCGTTGTCGTACCCTCACCTGGACCCTAAACCGTCCCCGTCCCCTAACCCTAATCCTAGCCCGAACCCTAACCCTAACCCTTCCCCGAAGCCTGACCCTCACCCGTCCCATAATCCGAAACCGTACGCTGACACTAACCTGCGCCCTCACACGTACGCTCCCCCTAAAGCGTTGTCGTACCCTCACCTGGACCCTAAACCGTCCCCTTTCCCTAACCCTAACCCTAGCCCGAACCCTAACCCTAACCCTTCCCCGAAGCCTGACCCTCACCCGTCCCCTAGTCCTAACCCGTACGCTGACACTAACCCGCGCCCTCACACGTACGCTCCCCCTAAAGCGTGGTCGTACCCTCACCTGGACCCTAAACCGTCCCCGTCCCCTAACCCTAACCCTAGCCCGAACCCTAACCCTAACCCTTCCCCGAAGCCTGAACCTCACCCATCCCCTAATCCTAACCCGTACGCTGACACTAACCCGCGCCCTCACACGTACGCTCCCCCTAAAGCGTGGTCGTACCCTCACCTGGACCCTAAACCGTCCCCGTCCCCTAACCCTAACCCTAGCCCGAACCCTAACCCTAACCCTTCCCCGAAGCCTGACCCTCACCCGTCCCCTAATCCTAACCCATACGCTGACACTAACCCGCGCCCTCACACGTACGCTCCCCCTAAAGCGTGGTCGTACCCTCACCTGGACCCTAAACCGTCCCCGTCCCCTAACCCTAACCCTAGCCCGAACCCTAACCCTAACCGTTCCCCGAAGCCTGACCCTCACCCGTCCCCTAATCCTAACCCGTACGCTGACACTAACCCGCGCCCTCACACGTACGCTCCCCCTAAAGCGTTGTCGTACCCTCACCTGGACCCTAAACCGTCCCCGTTCCCTAACCCTAACCCTAGCCCGAACCCTAACCCTAACCCTTCCCCGAAGCCTGACCCTCACCCGTCCCCTAATCCTAACCCGTACGCTGACACTAACCCGCGCCCTCACACGTACGCTCCCCCTAAAGCGTGGTCGTACCCTCACCTGGACCCTAAACCGTCCCCGTCCCCTAACCCTAACCCTAGCCCGAACCCTAACCCTAACCCTTCCCCGAAGCCTGAACCTCACCCATCCCCTAATCCTAACCCGTACGCTGACACTAACCCGCGCCCTCACACGTACGCTCCCCCTAAAGCGTGGTCGTACCCTCACCTGGACCCTAAACCGTCCCCGTCCCCTAACCCTAACCCTAGCCCGAATCCTAACCCTAACCCTTCCCCGAAGCCTGACCCTCACCCGTCCCCTAATCCTAACCCGTACGCTGACACTAACCCACGCCCTCACACGTACGCTCCCCCTAAAGCGTGGTCGTACCCTCACCCGGACCCTAAACCGTCCCCGTCCCCTAACCCTAACCCTAGCCCGAACCCTAACCCTAACCCTTCCCCGAAGCCTGACCCTCACCCGTCCCCTAATCCTAACCCGTACGCTGACACTAACCCGCGCCCTCACACGTACGCTCCCCCTAAAGCGTTGTCGTACCCTCACCCGGACCCTAAACCGTCCCCGTCCCCTAACCCTAACCCTAGCCCGAACCCTAACCCTAACACTTCCCCGAAGCCTGACCCTCACCCGTCCCCTAATCCTAACCCGTACGCTGACACTAACCCTCGCCCTCACACGTACGCTCCCCCTAAAGCGTGGTCGTACCCTCACCTGGACCCTAAACCGTCCCCGTCCCCTAACCCTAACCCTAGCCCGAACCCTAACCCTAACCCTTCCCCGAAGCCTGACCCTCACCCGTCCCCTATTCCTAACCCGTACGCTGACACTAACCCGCGCCCTCACACGTACGCTCCCCCTAAAGCGTTGTCGTACCCTCACCTGGACCCTAAACCGTCCCCGTCCCCTAACCCTAACCCTAGCCCGAACCCTAACCCTAACCCTTCCCCGAAGCCTGACCCTCACCCGTCCCCTAATCCTAACCCGTACGCTGACACTAACCCGCGCCCTCACACGTACGCTCCCCCTAAAGCGTGGTCGTACCCTCACCTGGACCCTAAACCGTCCCCGTATCCTAACCCTAACCCTAGCCCGAACCCTAACCCTAACCCTTCCCCGAAGCCTGACCCTAACCCGTCCCCTAATCCTAACCCGTAGTTCGCTGACACTAACCCGCGCCCTCACACATACGCTCCCCCTAAAGCGTTGTCGTACCCTCACCTGGACCCTAAACCGTCCCCGTCTCCTAACCCTATCCCTAGCCCGAACCCTAACCCTAACTCTTCCCCGAAGCCTGACCCTCACCCGACCCCTAATCCTAACCCGTACGCTGACACTAACCCGCACCCTCACACGTACGCTCCCCCTAAAGCGTTGTCGTACCCTCACCTGGACCGTAAACCGTCCCCGTCCCCTAACCCTAACCCTAGCCCGAACCCTAACCCTAACCCGTCCCCGAAGCCTGACCCTCACCCGTCCCCTAATCCTAACCCGTACGCTGACACTAACCCGCGCCCTCACACGTACGCTCCCCTTAAAGCGTTGTCGTACCCTCACCTGGACCCTAAACCGTCCCCGTCCCCTAACCCTAACCCTAGCCCGAACCCTAACCCTAACCCTTCCCCGAAGCCTGACCCTCACCCGTCCCCTAATCCTAACCCGTACGCTGACACTAACCCGCGCCCTCACACGTACGCTCCCCTTAAAGCGTTGTCGTACCCTCACCCGGACCCCAAACCGTCCCCGTCCCCTAACCCTAACCCTAGCCCGAACCCTAACCCTAACCCTTCCCCGAAGCCTGACCCTCACCCGTCCCCTAATCCTAACCCGTACGCTGACACTAACCCGCGCCCTCACACGTACGCTCCCCCTAAAGCGTTGTCGTACCCTCACCTGGACCCTAAACCGCCCCGTCCCCTAACTCTAACCCTAGCCCGAACCCTAACCCTAACCCTTCCCCGAAGCCTGACCCTCACCCGTCCCCTAATTCTAACCCGTACGCTGACACTAACCCGCGCCCTCACACGTACGCTCCCCCTAAAGCGTTGTCGTACCCTCACCTGGACCCTAAACCGTCCCCGTCCCCTAACCCTAACCCTAGCCCGAACCCTAACCCTAACCCTTCCCCGAAGCCTGCCCCTCACCCGTCCCCTAATCCTAACCCGTACGCTGACACTAACCCGCGCCCTCACACGTACGCTCCCCCTAAAGCGTTGTCGTACCCTCACCTGGACCCTAAACCGTCCCCGTCCCTTAACCCTAACCCTAGCCCGAAACCTAACCCTAACCCTTCCCCGAAGCCTGACCCTCACCCGTCCCCTAATCCTAACCCGTACGCTGACACTAACCCGGGCCCTCACACGTACGCTCCCCCTAAAGCGTGGTCGTACCCTCACCTGGACCCTAAACCGTCCCCGTCCCCTAACCCTAATCCTAGCCCGAACCCTAACCCTAACTCTAACCCTTCCCCGAAGCCTGACCCTCACCCGTCCCCTAATCCGAAACCGTACGCTGACACTAACCCGCGCCCTCACACGTACGCTCCCCCTAAAGCGTTGTCGTACCCTCACCTGGACCCTAAACCGTCCCCGTCCCCTAACCCTAATCCTAGCCCGAACCCTAACCCTAACCCTAACCCTTCCCCGAAGCCTGACCCTCACCCGTCCCCTAATCCGAAACCGTACGCTGACACTAACCCGCGCCCTCACACGTACGCTCCCCCTAAAGCGTTGTCGTACCCTCACCTGGACCCTAAACCGTCCCCGTCCCCTAACCCTAACCCTAGCCCGAACCCTAACCCTAACCCTTCCCCGAAGCCTGACACTCACCCGTCCCCTAATCCTAACCCGTACGCTGACACTAACCCGCGCCCTCACACGTACGCTCCCCCTAAAGCGTTGTCGTACCCTCACCTGGACCCTAAACCGTCCCCGTCCACTAACCCTAACCCTAGCCCGAACCCTAACCCTAACCCTTCCCCGAAGCCTGACCCTCACCCGTCCCCTAATCCTAACCCGTACGCTGACACTAACCCGCGCCCTCACACGTACGCTCTCCCTAAAGCGTTGTCGTACCCTCACCTGGACCGTAAACCGTCCCCATCCCCTAACCCTAACCCTAGCCCGAACCCTAACCCTAACCCTTCCCCGAAGCCTGACCCTCACCCGTCCCCTAATCCTAACCCGTACGCTGACACTAACCCGCGCCCTCACACGTACGCTCCCCCTAAAGCGTTGTCGTACCCACACCTGGACCCTAAACCGTCCCCGTCCCCTAACCCTAACCCTAGCCCGAACCCTAACCCTAACCCTTCCCCGAAGCCTGACCCTCACCCGTCCCCTAATCCTAACCCGTACGCTGACACTAACCCGCGCCCTCACACGTACGCTCCCCCTAAAGCGTTGTCGTACCCTCACCTGGACCCTAAACCGACCCCGTCCCCTAAACCTAACCCTAGCCCGAACCCTAACCCTAACCCTTCCCCGAAGCCTGACCCTCACCCGTCCCCTAATCCTAACCCGTACGCTGACACTAACCCGTGCCCTCACACGTACGCTCCCCCTAAAGCGTTGTCGTACCCTCACCTGGACCCTAAACCGTCCCCGTCCCCTAACCCTAACCCTAGCCCGAACCCTAACCCTAACCCTTCCCCGAAGCCTGACCCTCACCCGTCCCCTAATCCTAACCCGTACGCTGACACTAACCCGCGCCTTCACACGTACGCTCCCCCTAAAGCGTTGTCGTACCCTCACCCGGACCCTAAACCGTCCCCGTCCCCTAACCCTAACCCTAGCTCGAACTCTAACCCTAACACTTCCCCGAAGCCTGACCCTCACACGTGCCCTAATCCTAACCCGTACGCTGACACTAACCCGCGCCCTCACACGAACGCTCCCCCTAAAGCGTTGTCGTATCCTCACCCGGACCCTAAACCGTCCCTGTCCCCTAACCCTAACCCTAGCCCGAACCCTAACCCTAACCCTTCCCCGAAGCCTGACCCTCACCCGTCCCCTAATCCTAACCCGTACGCTGACACTAACCCGCGCCCTCACACGTACGCTCCCCCTAAAGCGTTGTCTTACCCTCACCTGGACCCTAAACCGTCCCCGTCCCCTAACCCTAACCCTAGCCCGAACCCTAACCCTAACCCTTCCCCGAAGCCTGACCCTCACCCGTCCCCTAATCCTAACCCGTACGCTGACACTAACCCGCGCCCTCACACGTACGCTCCCCCTAAAGCGTTGTCGTACCCTCACCTGGACCCTAAACCGTCCCCGTCCCCTAATCCTAACCCTAGCCCGAACCCTAACCCTAACCTTTCCCCGAAGCCTGACCCTCACCCGTCCCCTAATCCTAACTCGTACGCTGACACTAACCCGCGCCCTCACACGTACGCTCCCCCTAAAGCGTTGTCGTACCCTCACCTGGACCCTAAACCGTGCCCGTCCCCTAACCCTAACCCTAGCCCGAACCCTAACCCTAACGCTTCCCCGAAGCCTGACGCTCACCCGTCCCCTAATCCTAACCCGTACGCTGACACTAACCCGCGCCCTCACACGTACGCTCCCCCTAAAGCGTTGTCGTACCCTCACCCGGACCCTAAACCGTCCCCGTCCCCTAACCCTAACCCTAGCCCGAACCCTAACCCTAACCCTGCCCCGAAGCCTGACCCTCACCCGTCCCCTAATCCTAACCCGTACGCTGACACTAACCCGCGCCCTCACACGTACGCTCCCCCTAAAGCGTTGTCGTACCCTCACCTGGACCCTAAACCGTCCCCGTCCCCTAACCCTAACCCTAGCCCGAACCCTAACCCTAACCCTTCCCCGAAGCCTGACCCTCACCCGTCCCATAATCCTAACCCGTATGCTGACACTAACACGCGCCCTCACACGTATGCTCCCCCTAAAGCGTTGTCGTACCCTCACCTGGACCCTAAACCGTCCCCGTCCCCTAACCCTAACCCTAGCCCGAACCCTAACCCTAATTCTAGCCCGAACCCTAACCCTAACCCTTCCCCGAAGCCTGACCCTCACCCGTCCCCTAATACGAACCCGTACGCTGACACTAACCCGCACCCTCACACGTACGCTCCCCCTAAAGTGTTGTCGTACCCTCACCTGGACCCTAAACCTTCCCCGTCCCCTAACCCTAACCCTAGCCCGAACCCTAACCCTAACCCTTCCCCGAAGCCTGACCCTCACCCGTCCCCTAATCCTAACCCGTACGCTGACACTAACCCACGCCCTCACACGTACGCTCCCCCTAAAGCGTTGTCGTACCCTCACCTGGACCCTAAACCGTCCCCGTTCCCTAACCCTAACCCTAGCCCGAACCCTAACCCTAACCCTTCCCCGAAGCCTGACCCTCACCCGTCCCCTAATCCTAACCCGTACGCTGACACTAACCCGCGCCCTCACACGTACGCTCCCCCTAAAGCGTGGTCGTACCCTCACCTGGACCCTAAACCGTCCCCGTATCCTAACCCTAACCCTAGCCCGAACCCTAACCCTAACCCTTCCCCGAAGCCTGACCCTAACCCGTCCCCTAATCCTAACCCGTAGTTCGCTGACACTAACCCGCGCCCTCACACATACGCTCCCCCTAAAGCGTTGTCGTACCCTCACCTGGACCCTAAACCGTCCCCGTCTCCTAACCCTATCCCTAGCCCGAACCCTAACCCTAACTCTTCCCCGAAGCCTGACCCTCACCCGACCCCTAATCCTAACCCGTACGCTGACACTAACCCGCACCCTCACACGTACGCTCCCCCTAAAGCGTTGTCGTACCCTCACCTGGACCGTAAACCGTCCCCGTTCCCTAACCCTAACCCTAGCCCGAACCCTAACCCTAACCCGTCCCCGAAGCCTGACCCTCACCCGTCCCCTAATCCTAACCCGTACGCTGACACTAACCCGCGCCCTCACACGTACGCTCCCCTTAAAGCGTTGTCGTACCCTCACCTGGACCCTAAACCGTCCCCGTCCCCTAACCCTAACCCTAGCCCGAACCCTAACCCTAACCCTTCCCCGAAGCCTGACCCTCACCCGTCCCCTAATCCTAACCCGTACGCTGACACTAACCCGCGCCCTCACACGTACGCTCCCCTTAAAGCGTTGTCGTACCCTCACCCGGACCCCAAACCGTCCCCGTCCCCTAACCCTAACCCTAGCCCGAACCCTAACCCTAACCCTTCCCCGAAGCCTGACCCTCACCCGTCCCCTAATCCTAACCCGTACGCTGACACTAACCCGCGCCCTCACACGTACGCTCCCCCTAAAGCGTTGTCGTACCCTCACCTGGACCCTAAACCGCCCCGTCCCCTAACTCTAACCCTAGCCCGAACCCTAACCCTAACCCTTCCCCGAAGCCTGACCCTCACCCGTCCCCTAATTCTAACCCGTACGCTGACACTAACCCGCGCCCTCACACGTACGCTCCCCCTAAAGCGTTGTCGTACCCTCACCTGGACCCTAAACCGTCCCCGTCCCCTAACCCTAACCCTAGCCCGAACCCTAACCCTAACCCTTCCCCGAAGCCTGCCCCTCACCCGTCCCCTAATCCTAACCCGTACGCTGACACTAACCCGCGCCCTCACACGTACGCTCCCCCTAAAGCGTTGTCGTACCCTCACCTGGACCCTAAACCGTCCCCGTCCCTTAACCCTAACCCTAGCCCGAACCCTAACCCTAACCCTTCCCCGAAGCCTGACCCTCACCCGTCCCCTAATCCTAACCCGTACGCTGACACTAACCCGCGCCCTCACACGTACGCTCCCCCTAAAGCGTGGTCGTACCCTCACCTGGACCCTAAACCGTCCCCGTCCCCTAACCCTAATCCTAGCCCGAACCCTAACCCTAACTCTAACCCTTCCCCGAAGCCTGACCCTCACCCGTCCCCTAATCCTAACCCGTACGCTGACACTAACCCGCGCCCTCACACGTACGCTCCCCCTAAAGCGTTGTCGTACCCTCACCTGGACCCTAAACCGTCCCCGTCCCCTAACCCTAACCCTAGCCCGAACCCTAACCCTAACCCTTCCCCGAAGCCTGACCCTCACCCGTCCCCTAATCCTAACCCGTACGCTGACACTAACCCGCGCCCTCACACGTACGCTCTCCCTAAAGCGTTGTCGTACCCTCACCTGGACCGTAAACCGTCCCCATCCCCTAACCCTAACCCTAGCCCGAACCCTAACCCTAACCCTTCCCCGAAGCCTGACCCTCACCCGTCCCCTAATCCTAACCCGTACGCTGACACTAACCCGCGCCCTCACACGTACGCTCCCCCTAAAGCGTTGTCGTACCCACACCTGGACCCTAAACCGTCCCCGTCCCCTAACCCTAACCCTAGCCCGAACCCTAACCCTAACCCTTCCCCGAAGCCTGACCCTCACCCGTCCCCTAATCCTAACCCGTACGCTGACACTAACCCGCGCCCTCACACGTACGCTCCCCCTAAAGCGTTGTCGTACCCTCACCTGGACCCTAAACCGACCCCGTCCCCTAAACCTAACCCTAGCCCGAACCCTAACCCTAACCCTTCCCCGAAGCCTGACCCTCACCCGTCCCCTAATCCTAACCCGTACGCTGACACTAACCCGCGCCCTCACACGTACGCTCCCCCTAAAGCGTTGTCTTACCCTCACCTGGACCCTAAACCGTCCCCGTCCCCTAACCCTAACCCTAGCCCGAACCCTAACCCTAACCCTTCCCCGAAGCCTGACCCTCACCCGTCCCCTAATCCTAACCCGTACGCTGACACTAACCCGCGCCCTCACACGTACGCTCCCCCTAAAGCGTTGTCGTACCCTCACCTGGACCCTAAACCGTCCCCGTCCCCTAATCCTAACCCTAGCCCGAACCCTAACCCTAACCTTTCCCCGAAGCCTGACCCTCACCCGTCCCCTAATCCTAACTCGTACGCTGACACTAACCCGCGCCCTCACACGTACGCTCCCCCTAAAGCGTTGTCGTACCCTCACCTGGACCCTAAACCGTGCCCGTCCCCTAACCCTAACCCTAGCCCGAACCCTAACCCTAACGCTTCCCCGAAGCCTGACGCTCACCCGTCCCCTAATCCTAACCCGTACGCTGACACTAACCCGCGCCCTCACACGTACGCTCCCCCTAAAGCGTTGTCGTACCCTCACCCGGACCCTAAACCGTCCCCGTCCCCTAACCCTAACCCTAGCCCGAACCCTAACCCTAACCCTGCCCC
The DNA here is from genome assembly GCF_964374135.1 of Grampus griseus. Lineage (NCBI taxonomy): Eukaryota > Metazoa > Chordata > Mammalia > Artiodactyla > Delphinidae > Grampus > Grampus griseus. The sequence goes on along the minus strand of NW_028133152.1, from coordinate 125,291 downwards.
GAAGCCTGACCCTCACCCGTCCCCTAATCCTAACCCGTACGCTGACACTAACCCGCGCCCTCACACGTACGCTCCCCCTAAAGCGTTGTCGTACCCTCACCTGGACCCTAAACCGTCCCCGTCCCCTAACCCTAACCCTAGCCCGAACCCTAACCCTAACCCTTCCCCGAAGCCTGACCCTCACCCGTCCCATAATCCTAACCCGTGTGCTGACACTAACACGCGCCCTCACACGTATGCTCCCCCTAAAGCGTTGTCGTACCCTCACCTGGACCCTAAACCGTCCCCGTCCCCTAACCCTAACCCTAGCCCGAACCCTAACCCTAATTCTAGCCCGAACCCTAACCCTAACCCTTCCCCGAAGCCTGACCCTCACCCGTCCCCTAATACGAACCCGTACGCTGACACTAACCCGCACCCTCACACGTACGCTCCCCCTAAAGTTTTGTCGTACCCTCACCTGGACCCTAAACCTTCCCCGTCCCCTAACCCTAACCCTAGCCCGAACCCTAACCCTAACCCTTCCCCGAAGCCTGACCCTCACCCGTCCCCTAATCCTAACCCGTACGCTGACACTAACCCACGCCCTCACACGTACGCTCCCCCTAAAGCGTTGTCGTACCCTCACCTGGACCCTAAACCGTCCCCGTTCCCTAACCCTAACCCTAGCCCGAACCCTAACCCTAACCCTTCCCCGAAGCCTGACCCTCACCCGTCCCCTAATCCTAACCCGTACGCTGACACTAACCCGCGCCCTCACACGTACGCTCCCCCTAAAGCGTGGTCGTACCCTCACCTGGACCCTAAACCGTCCCCGTACCCTAACCCTAACCGTAGCCCGAACCCTAACCCTAACCCTTCCCCGAAGCCTGAACCTCACCCATCCCCTAATCCTAACCCGTACGCTGACACTAACCCGCGCCCTCACACGTACGCTCCCCCTAAAGCGTGGTCGTACCCTCACCTGGACCCTAAACCGTCCCCGTCCCCTAACCCTAACCCTAGCCCGAACCCTAACCCTAACCCTTCCCCGAAGCCTGACCCTCACCCGTCCCCTAATCATAACCCGTACGTTGACACTAACCCGCGCCCTCACACGTACGCTCCCCCTAAAGCGTTGTCGTACCCTCACCTGGACCCTAAACCGTCCCCGTCCCCTAACCCTATCCCTAGCCCGAACCCTAACCCTAACTCTTCCCCGAAGCCTGACCCTCACCCGCCCCTAATCCTAACCCGTACGCTGACACTAACCCGCGCCCTCACACGTACGCTCCCCCTAAAGCGTTGTCGTACCCTCACCTGGACCGTAAACCGTCCCCGTCCCCTAACCCTAACCCTAGCCCGAACCCTAACCCTAACCCGTCCCCGAAGCCTGACCCTCACCCGTCCCCTAATCCTAACCCGTACGCTGACACTAACCCGCGCCCTCACACGTATGCTCCCCTTAAAGCGTTGTCGTACCCTCACCTGGACCCTAAACCGTCCCCGTCCCCTAACCCTAACCCTAGCCCGAACCCTAACCCTAACCCTTCCCCGAAGCCTGACCCTCACCCGTCCCCTAATCCTAACCCGTACGCTGACACTAACCCGCGCCCTCACACGTACGCTCCCCCTAAAGCGTTGTCGTACCCTCACCCGGACCCCAAACCGTCCCCGTCCCCTAACCCTAACCCTAGCCCGAACCCTAACCCTAACCCTTCCCCGAAGCCTGACCCTCACCCGTCCCCTAATCCTAACCCGTACGCTGACACTAACCCGCGCCCTCACACGTACGCTCCCCCTAAAGCGTTGTCATACCCTCACCCGGACCCCAAACCGTCCCCGTCCCCTAACCCTAACCCTAGCCCGAACCCTAACCCTAACCCTTCCCCGAAGCCTGACCCTCACCCGTCCCCTAATCCTAACCCGTACGCTGACACTAACCCGCGCCCTCACACGTACGCTCCCCTTAAAGCGTTGTCGTACCCTCACCTGGAACCTAAACCGTCCCCGTCCCCTAACCCTAACCCTAGCCCGAACCCTAACCCTAACCCTTCCCCGAAGCCTCACCCTCACCCGTCCCCTAATCCTAACCCGTACGCTGACACTAACCCGCGCCCTCACACGTACGCTCCCCCTAAAGCGTTGTCGTACCCTCACCCGGACCCTAAACCGTCCCCGTCCCCTAACCCTAATCCTAGCCCGAACCCTAACCCTAACCCTAACCCTTCCCCGAAGCCTGACCCTCACCCGTCCCCTAATCCGAAACCGTACGCTGACACTAACCCGCGCCCTCACACGTACGCTCCCCCTAAAGCGTTGTCGTACCCTCACCTGGACCCTAAATCGTCCCTTAACCCTAACCCTAACCCTAGCCCGAACCCTAACCCTAACCCTTCCCCGAAGCCTGACCCTCACCCGTCCCCTAATCCTAACCTGGACACTGACACTAACCCGCACCCTCACACGTACGCTCCCCCTAAAGCGTTGTCGTACCCTCACCTGGACCCTAAACAGTCCCCGTCCCCTAACCCTAACCCTAGCCCGAACCCTAACCCTAACCCTTTCCCGAAGCCTGACCCACACCCGTCCCCTAATACGAACCCGTACGCTGACACTAACCCGCGCCCTCACACGTACGCTCCCCCTAAAGCGTTGTCGTACCCTCACCTGGACCCTAAACCGTCCCCGTCCCCTAACCCTAACCCTAGCCCGAACCCTAACCCTAACCCTTCCCCGAAGCCTGACCCTCACCCGTCCCCTAATCCTAACCCGTACGCTGACACTAACCCGCGCCCTCACACGTACGCTCTCCCTAAAGCGTTGTCGTACCCTCACCTGGACCCTAAACCGTCCCCATCCCCTAACCCTAACCCTAGCCCGAACCCTAAACCTAACCCTTCCCCGAAGCCTGACCCTCACCCGTCCCCTAATACGAACCCGTACGCTGACACTAACCCGCACCCTCACACGTACGCTCCCCCTAAAGCGTTGTCGTACCCTCACCTGGACCCTAAACCGTCCCCGTCCCCTAACCCTAACCCTAGCCCGAACCCTAACCCTAACCCTTCCCCGAAGCCTGACCCTCACCCGTCCCCTAATCCTAACCCGTACGCTGACACTAACCCGCGCCCTCACACGTACGCTCCCCCTAAAGCGTTGTCGTACCCTCACCTGGACCCTAAATCGTCCCTTAACCCTAACCCTAACCCTAGCCCGAACCCTAACCCTAACCCTTCCCCGAAGCCTGACCCTCACCCGTCCCCTAATCCTAACCCGGACACTGACACTAACCCGCACCCTCACACGTACGCTCCCCCTAAAGCGTTGTCGTACCCTCACCTGGACCCTAAACCGTCCCCGTCCCCTAACCCTAACCCTAGCCCGAACCCTAACCCTAACCCTTTCCCGAAGCCTGACCCACACCCGTCCCCTAATCCTAACCCGTACGCTGACACTAACCCGCGCCCTCACACGTACGCTCCCCCTAAAGCGTTGTCGTACCCTCACCTGGACCCTAAACCGTCCCCGTCCCCTAACCCTAACCCTAGCCCGAACCCTAACCCTAACCCTTCCCCGAAGCCTGACCCTCACCCGTCCCCTAATTCTAACCCGTACGCTGACACTAACCCACACCCTCACACGTACGCTCCCCCTAAAGCGTTGTCGTACCCTCACCTGGACCCTAAACCGTCCCCGTCCCCTAACCCTAATCCTAGCCCGAACCCTAACCCTAACCCTTCCCCGAAGCCTGACCCTCACCCGTCCCCTAATCCGAAACCGTACGCTGACACTAACCCGCGCCCTCACACGTACGCTCCCCCTAAAGCGTTGTCGTACCCTCACCTGGACCCTAAACCGTCCCCTTTCCCTAACCCTAACCCTAGCCCGAACCCTAACCCTAACCCTTCCCCGAAGCCTGACCCTCACCCGTCCCCTAGTCCTAACCCGTACGCTGACACTAACCCGCGCCCTCACACGTACGCTCCCCCTAAAGCGTGGTCGTACCCTCACCTGGACCCTAAACCGTCCCCGTCCCCTAACCCTAACCCTAGCCCGAACCCTAACCCTAACCCTTCCCCGAAGCCTGAACCTCACCCATCCCCTAATCCTAACCCGTACGCTGACACTAACCCGCGCCCTCACACGTACGCTCCCCCTAAAGCGTGGTCGTACCCTCACCTGGACCCTAAACCGTCCCCGTCCCCTAACCCTAACCCTAGCCCGAACCCTAACCCTAACCCTTCCCCGAAGCCTGACCCTCACCCGTCCCCTAATCCTAACCCATACGCTGACACTAACCCGCGCCCTCACACGTACGCTCCCCCTAAAGCGTGGTCGTACCCTCACCTGGACCCTAAACCGTCCCCGTCCCCTAACCCTAACCCTAGCCCGAACCCTAACCCTAACCGTTCCCCGAAGCCTGACCCTCACCCGTCCCCTAATCCTAACCCGTACGCTGACACTAACCCGCGCCCTCACACGTACGCTCCCCCTAAAGCGTTGTCGTACCCTCACCTGGACCCTAAACCGTCCCCGTTCCCTAACCCTAACCCTAGCCCGAACCCTAACCCTAACCCTTCCCCGAAGCCTGACCCTCACCCGTCCCCTAATCCTAACCCGTACGCTGACACTAACCCGCGCCCTCACACGTACGCTCCCCCTAAAGCGTGGTCGTACCCTCACCTGGACCCTAAACCGTCCCCGTCCCCTAACCCTAACCCTAGCCCGAACCCTAACCCTAACCCTTCCCCGAAGCCTGAACCTCACCCATCCCCTAATCCTAACCCGTACGCTGACACTAACCCGCGCCCTCACACGTACGCTCCCCCTAAAGCGTGGTCGTACCCTCACCTGGACCCTAAACCGTCCCCGTCCCCTAACCCTAACCCTAGCCCGAATCCTAACCCTAACCCTTCCCCGAAGCCTGACCCTCACCCGTCCCCTAATCCTAACCCGTACGCTGACACTAACCCACGCCCTCACACGTACGCTCCCCCTAAAGCGTGGTCGTACCCTCACCCGGACCCTAAACCGTCCCCGTCCCCTAACCCTAACCCTAGCCCGAACCCTAACCCTAACCCTTCCCCGAAGCCTGACCCTCACCCGTCCCCTAATCCTAACCCGTACGCTGACACTAACCCGCGCCCTCACACGTACGCTCCCCCTAAAGCGTTGTCGTACCCTCACCCGGACCCTAAACCGCCCCGTCCCCTAACCCTAACCCTAGCCCGAACCCTAACCCTAACACTTCCCCGAAGCCTGACCCTCACCCGTCCCCTAATCCTAACCCGTACGCTGACACTAACCCTCGCCCTCACACGTACGCTCCCCCTAAAGCGTGGTCGTACCCTCACCTGGACCCTAAACCGTCCCCGTCCCCTAACCCTAACCCTAGCCCGAACCCTAACCCTAACCCTTCCCCGAAGCCTGACCCTCACCCGTCCCCTATTCCTAACCCGTACGCTGACACTAACCCGCGCCCTCACACGTACGCTCCCCCTAAAGCGTTGTCGTACCCTCACCTGGACCCTAAACCGTCCCCGTCCCCTAACCCTAACCCTAGCCCGAACCCTAACCCTAACCCTTCCCCGAAGCCTGACCCTCACCCGTCCCCTAATCCTAACCCGTACGCTGACACTAACCCGCGCCCTCACACGTACGCTCCCCCTAAAGCGTGGTCGTACCCTCACCTGGACCCTAAACCGTCCCCGTATCCTAACCCTAACCCTAGCCCGAACCCTAACCCTAACCCTTCCCCGAAGCCTGACCCTAACCCGTCCCCTAATCCTAACCCGTAGTTCGCTGACACTAACCCGCGCCCTCACACATACGCTCCCCCTAAAGCGTTGTCGTACCCTCACCTGGACCCTAAACCGTCCCCGTCTCCTAACCCTATCCCTAGCCCGAACCCTAACCCTAACTCTTCCCCGAAGCCTGACCCTCACCCGACCCCTAATCCTAACCCGTACGCTGACACTAACCCGCACCCTCACACGTACGCTCCCCCTAAAGCGTTGTCGTACCCTCACCTGGACCGTAAACCGTCCCCGTCCCCTAACCCTAACCCTAGCCCGAACCCTAACCCTAACCCGTCCCCGAAGCCTGACCCTCACCCGTCCCCTAATCTTAACCCGTACGCTGACACTAACCCGCGCCCTCACACGTACGCTCCCCTTAAAGCGTTGTCGTACCCTCACCTGGACCCTAAACCGTCCCCGTCCCCTAACCCTAACCCTAGCCCGAACCCTAACCCTAACCCTTCCCCGAAGCCTGACCCTCACCCGTCCCCTAATCCTAACCCGTACGCTGACACTAACCCGCGCCCTCACACGTACGCTCCCCTTAAAGCGTTGTCGTACCCTCACCCGGACCCCAAACCGTCCCCGTCCCCTAACCCTAACCCTAGCCCGAACCCTAACCCTAACCCTTCCCCGAAGCCTGACCCTCACCCGTCCCCTAATCCTAACCCGTACGCTGACACTAACCCGCGCCCTCACACGTACGCTCCCCCTAAAGCGTTGTCGTACCCTCACCTGGACCCTAAACCGCCCCGTCCCCTAACTCTAACCCTAGCCCGAACCCTAACCCTAACCCTTCCCCGAAGCCTGACCCTCACCCGTCCCCTAATTCTAACCCGTACGCTGACACTAACCCGCGCCCTCACACGTACGCTCCCCCTAAAGCGTTGTCGTACCCTCACCTGGACCCTAAACCGTCCCCGTCCCCTAACCCTAACCCTAGCCCGAACCCTAACCCTAACCCTTCCCCGAAGCCTGCCCCTCACCCGTCCCCTAATCCTAACCCGTACGCTGACACTAACCCGCGCCCTCACACGTACGCTCCCCCTAAAGCGTTGTCGTACCCTCACCTGGACCCTAAACCGTCCCCGTCCCTTAACCCTAACCCTAGCCCGAACCCTAACCCTAACCCTTCCCCGAAGCCTGACCCTCACCCGTCCCCTAATCCTAACCCGTACGCTGACACTAACCCGCGCCCTCACACGTACGCTCCCCCTAAAGCGTGGTCGTACCCTCACCTGGACCCTAAACCGTCCCCGTCCCCTAACCCTAATCCTAGCCCGAACCCTAACCCTAACTCTAACCCTTCCCCGAAGCCTGACCCTCACCCGTCCCCTAATCCGAAACCGTACGCTGACACTAACCCGCGCCCTCACACGTACGCTCCCCCTAAAGCGTTGTCGTACCCTCACCTGGACCCTAAACCGTCCCCGTCCCCTAACCCTAATCCTAGCCCGAACCCTAACCCTAACCCTAACCCTTCCCCGAAGCCTGACCCTCACCCGTCCCCTAATCCGAAACCGTACGCTGACACTAACCCGCGCCCTCACACGTACGCTCCCCCTAAAGCGTTGTCGTACCCTCACCTGGACCCTAAACCGTCCCCGTCCCCTAACCCTAACCCTAGCCCGAACCCTAACCCTAACCCTTCCCCGAAGCCTGACACTCACCCGTCCCCTAATCCTAACCCGTACGCTGACACTAACCCGCGCCCTCACACGTACGCTCCCCCTAAAGCGTTGTCGTACCCTCACCTGGACCCTAAACCGTCCCCGTCCCCTAACCCTAACCCTAGCCCGAACCCTAACCCTAACCCTTCCCCGAAGCCTGACCCTCACCCGTCCCCTAATCCTAACCCGTACGCTGACACTAACCCGCGCCCTCACACGTACGCTCTCCCTAAAGCGTTGTCGTACCCTCACCTGGACCGTAAACCGTCCCCATCCCCTAACCCTAACCCTAGCCCGAACCCTAACCCTAACCCTTCCCCGAAGCCTGACCCTCACCCGTCCCCTAATCCTAACCCGTACGCTGACACTAACCCGCGCCCTCACACGTACGCTCCCCCTAAAGCGTTGTCGTACCCACACCTGGACCCTAAACCGTCCCCGTCCCCTAACCCTAACCCTAGCCCGAACCCTAACCCTAACCCTTCCCCGAAGCCTGACCCTCACCCGTCCCCTAATCCTAACCCGTACGCTGACACTAACCCGCGCCCTCACACGTACGCTCCCCCTAAAGCGTTGTCGTACCCTCACCTGGACCCTAAACCGACCCCGTCCCCTAAACCTAACCCTAGCCCGAACCCTAACCCTAACCCTTCCCCGAAGCCTGACCCTCACCCGTCCCCTAATCCTAACCCGTACGCTGACACTAACCCGTGCCCTCACACGTACGCTCCCCCTAAAGCGTTGTCGTACCCTCACCTGGACCCTAAACCGTCCCCGTCCCCTAACCCTAACCCTAGCCCGAACCCTAACCCTAACCCTTCCCCGAAGCCTGACCCTCACCCGTCCCCTAATCCTAACCCGTACGCTGACACTAACCCGCGCCTTCACACGTACGCTCCCCCTAAAGCGTTGTCGTACCCTCACCCGGACCCTAAACCGTCCCCGTCCCCTAACCCTAACCCTAGCTCGAACTCTAACCCTAACACTTCCCCGAAGCCTGACCCTCACACGTGCCCTAATCCTAACCCGTACGCTGACACTAACCCGCGCCCTCACACGAACGCTCCCCCTAAAGCGTTGTCGTATCCTCACCCGGACCCTAAACCGTCCCTGTCCCCTAACCCTAACCCTAGCCCGAACCCTAACCCTAACCCTTCCCCGAAGCCTGACCCTCACCCGTCCCCTAATCCTAACCCGTACGCTGACACTAACCCGCGCCCTCACACGTACGCTCCCCCTAAAGCGTTGTCTTACCCTCACCTGGACCCTAAACCGTCCCCGTCCCCTAACCCTAACCCTAGCCCGAACCCTAACCCTAACCCTTCCCCGAAGCCTGACCCTCACCCGTCCCCTAATCCTAACCCGTACGCTGACACTAACCCGCGCCCTCACACGTACGCTCCCCCTAAAGCGTTGTCGTACCCTCACCTGGACCCTAAACCGTCCCCGTCCCCTAATCCTAACCCTAGCCCGAACCCTAACCCTAACCTTTCCCCGAAGCCTGACCCTCACCCGTCCCCTAATCCTAACTCGTACGCTGACACTAACCCGCGCCCTCACACGTACGCTCCCCCTAAAGCGTTGTCGTACCCTCACCTGGACCCTAAACCGTGCCCGTCCCCTAACCCTAACCCTAGCCCGAACCCTAACCCTAACGCTTCCCCGAAGCCTGACGCTCACCCGTCCCCTAATCCTAACCCGTACGCTGACACTAACCCGCGCCCTCACACGTACGCTCCCCCTAAAGCGTTGTCGTACCCTCACCCGGACCCTAAACCGTCCCCGTCCCCTAACCCTAACCCTAGCCCGAACCCTAACCCTAACCCTGCCCCGAAGCCTGACCCTCACCCGTCCCCTAATCCTAACCCGTACGCTGACACTAACCCGCGCCCTCACACGTACGCTCCCCCTAAAGCGTTGTCGTACCCTCACCTGGACCCTAAACCGTCCCCGTCCCCTAACCCTAACCCTAGCCCGAACCCTAACCCTAACCCTTCCCCGAAGCCTGACCCTCACCCGTCCCATAATCCTAACCCGTATGCTGACACTAACACGCGCCCTCACACGTATGCTCCCCCTAAAGCGTTGTCGTACCCTCACCTGGACCCTAAACCGTCCCCGTCCCCTAACCCTAACCCTAGCCCGAACCCTAACCCTAATTCTAGCCCGAACCCTAACCCTAACCCTTCCCCGAAGCCTGACCCTCACCCGTCCCCTAATACGAACCCGTACGCTGACACTAACCCGCACCCTCACACGTACGCTCCCCCTAAAGTGTTGTCGTACCCTCACCTGGACCCTAAACCTTCCCCGTCCCCTAACCCTAACCCTAGCCCGAACCCTAACCCTAACCCTTCCCCGAAGCCTGACCCTCACCCGTCCCCTAATCCTAACCCGTACGCTGACACTAACCCACGCCCTCACACGTACGCTCCCCCTAAAGCGTTGTCGTACCCTCACCTGGACCCTAAACCGTCCCCGTTCCCTAACCCTAACCCTAGCCCGAACCCTAACCCTAACCCTTCCCCGAAGCCTGACCCTCACCCGTCCCCTAATCCTAACCCGTACGCTGACACTAACCCGCGCCCTCACACGTACGCTCCCCCTAAAGCGTGGTCGTACCCTCACCTGGACCCTAAACCGTCCCCGTCCCCTAACCCTAACCGTAGCCCGAACCCTAACCCTAACCCTTCCCCGAAGCCTGAACCTCACCCATCCCCTAATCCTAACCCGTACGCTGACACTAACCCGCGCCCTCACACGTACGCTCCCCCTAAAGCGTGGTCGTACCCTCACCTGGACCCTAAACCGTCCCCGTCCCCTAACCCTAACCCTAGCCCGAACCCTAACCCTAACCCTTCCCCGAAGCCTGACCCTCACCCGTCCCCTAATCATAACCCGTACGTTGACACTAACCCGCGCCCTCACACGTACGCTCCCCCTAAAGCGTTGTCGTACCCTCACCTGGACCCTAAACCGTCCCCGTCCCCTAACCCTATCCCTAGCCCGAACCCTAACCCTAACTCTTCCCCGAAGCCTGACCCTCACCCGCCCCTAATCCTAACCCGTACGCTGACACTAACCCGCGCCCTCACACGTACGCTCCCCCTAAAGCGTTGTCGTACCCTCACCTGGACCGTAAACCGTCCCCGTCCCCTAACCCTAACCCTAGCCCGAACCCTAACCCTAACCCGTCCCCGAAGCCTGACCCTCACCCGTCCCCTAATCCTAACCCGTACGCTGACACTAACCCGCGCCCTCACACGTATGCTCCCCTTAAAGCGTTGTCGTACCCTCACCTGGACCCTAAACCGTCCCCGTCCCCTAACCCTAACCCTAGCCCGAACCCTAACCCTAACCCTTCCCCGAAGCCTGACCCTCACCCGTCCCCTAATCCGAAACCGTACGCTGACACTAACCCGCGCCCTCACACGTACGCTCCCCCTAAAGCGTTGTCGTACCCTCACCTGGACCCTAAACCGTCCCCGTCCCCTAACCCTAATCCTAGCCCGAACCCTAACCCTAACCCTAACCCTTCCCCGAAGCCTGACCCTCACCCGTCCCCTAATCCGAAACCGTACGCTGACACTAACCCGCGCCCTCACACGTACGCTCCCCCTAAAGCGTTGTCGTACCCTCACCTGGACCCTAAACCGTCCCCGTCCCCTAACCCTAACCCTAGCCCGAACCCTAACCCTAACACTTCCCCGAAGCCTGACACTCACCCGTCCCCTAATCCTAACCCGTACGCTGACACTAACCCGCGCCCTCACACGTACGCTCCCCCTAAAGCGTTGTCGTACCCTCACCTGGACCCTAAACCGTCCCCGTCCCCTAACCCTAACCCTAGCCCGAACCCTAACCCTAACCCTTCCCCGAAGCCTGACCCTCACCCGTCCCCTAATCCTAACCCGTACGCTGACACTAACCCGCGCCCTCACACGTACGCTCTCCCTAAAGCGTTGTCGTACCCTCACCTGGACCGTAAACCGTCCCCATCCCCTAACCCTAACCCTAGCCCGAACCCTAACCCTAACCCTTCCCCGAAGCCTGACCCTCACCCGTCCCCTAATCCTAACCCGTACGCTGACACTAACCCGCGCCCTCACACGTACGCTCCCCCTAAAGCGTTGTCGTACCCACACCTGGACCCTAAACCGTCCCCGTCCCCTAACCCTAACCCTAGCCCGAACCCTAACCCTAACCCTTCCCCGAAGCCTGACCCTCACCCGTCCCCTAATCCTAACCCGTACGCTGACACTAACCCGCGCCCTCACACGTACGCTCCCCCTAAAGCGTTGTCGTACCCTCACCTGGACCCTAAACCGACCCCGTCCCCTAAACCTAACCCTAGCCCGAACCCTAACCCTAACCCTTCCCCGAAGCCTGACCCTCACCCGTCCCCTAATCCTAACCCGTACGCTGACACTAACCCGTGCCCTCACACGTACGCTCCCCCTAAAGCGTTGTCGTACCCTCACCTGGACCCTAAACCGTCCCCGTCCCCTAACCCTAACCCTAGCCCGAACCCTAACCCTAACCCTTCCCCGAAGCCTGACCCTCACCCGTCCCCTAATCCTAACCCGTACGCTGACACTAACCCGCGCCTTCACACGTACGCTCCCCCTAAAGCGTTGTCGTACCCTCACCCGGACCCTAAACCGTCCCCGTCCCCTAACCCTAACCCTAGCTCGAACTCTAACCCTAACACTTCCCCGAAGCCTGACCCTCACACGTGCCCTAATCCTAACCCGTACGCTGACACTAACCCGCGCCCTCACACGAACGCTCCCCCTAAAGCGTTGTCGTATCCTCACCCGGACCCTAAACCGTCCCTGTCCCCTAACCCTAACCCTAGCCCGAACCCTAACCCTAACCCTTCCCCGAAGCCTGACCCTCACCCGTCCCCTAATCCTAACCCGTACGCTGACACTAACCCGCGCCCTCACACGTACGCTCCCCCTAAAGCGTTGTCTTACCCTCACCTGGACCCTAAACCGTCCCCGTCCCCTAACCCTAACCCTAGCCCGAACCCTAACCCTAACCCTTCCCCGAAGCCTGACCCTCACCCGTCCCCTAATCCTAACCCGTACGCTGACACTAACCCGCGCCCTCACACGTACGCTCCCCCTAAAGCGTTGTCGTACCCTCACCTGGACCCTAAACCGTCCCCGTCCCCTAATCCTAACCCTAGCCCGAACCCTAACCCTAACCTTTCCCCGAAGCCTGACCCTCACCCGTCCCCTAATCCTAACTCGTACGCTGACACTAACCCGCGCCCTCACACGTACGCTCCCCCTAAAGCGTTGTCGTACCCTCACCTGGACCCTAAACCGTGCCCGTCCCCTAACCCTAACCCTAGCCCGAACCCTAACCCTAACGCTTCCCCGAAGCCTGACGCTCACCCGTCCCCTAATCCTAACCCGTACGCTGACACTAACCCGCGCCCTCACACGTACGCTCCCCCTAAAGCGTTGTCGTACCCTCACCCGGACCCTAAACCGTCCCCGTCCCCTAACCCTAACCCTAGCCCGAACCCTAACCCTAACCCTGCCCCGAAGCCTGACCCTCACCCGTCCCCTAATCCTAACCCGTACGCTGACACTAACCCGCGCCCTCACACGTACGCTCCCCCTAAAGCGTTGTCGTACCCTCACCTGGACCCTAAACCGTCCCCGTCCCCTAACCCTAACCCTAGCCCGAACCCTAACCCTAACCCTTCCCCGAAGCCTGACCCTCACCCGTCCCATAATCCTAACCCGTGTGCTGACACTAACACGCGCCCTCACACGTATGCTCCCCCTAAAGCGTTGTCGTACCCTCACCTGGACCCTAAACCGTCCCCGTCCCCTAACCCTAACCCTAGCCCGAACCCTAACCCTAATTCTAGCCCGAACCCTAACCCTAACCCTTCCCCGAAGCCTGACCCTCACCCGTCCCCTAATACGAACCCGTACGCTGACACTAACCCGCACCCTCACACGTACGCTCCCCCTAAAGTTTTGTCGTACCCTCACCTGGACCCTAAACCTTCCCCGTCCCCTAACCCTAACCCTAGCCCGAACCCTAACCCTAACCCTTCCCCGAAGCCTGACCCTCACCCGTCCCCTAATCCTAACCCGTACGCTGACACTAACCCACGCCCTCACACGTACGCTCCCCCTAAAGCGTTGTCGTACCCTCACCTGGACCCTAAACCGTCCCCGTTCCCTAACCCTAACCCTAGCCCGAACCCTAACCCTAACCCTTCCCCGAAGCCTGACCCTCACCCGTCCCCTAATCCTAACCCGTACGCTGACACTAACCCGCGCCCTCACACGTACGCTCCCCCTAAAGCGTGGTCGTACCCTCACCTGGACCCTAAACCGTCCCCGTACCCTAACCCTAACCGTAGCCCGAACCCTAACCCTAACCCTTCCCCGAAGCCTGAACCTCACCCATCCCCTAATCCTAACCCGTACGCTGACACTAACCCGCGCCCTCACACGTACGCTCCCCCTAAAGCGTGGTCGTACCCTCACCTGGACCCTAAACCGTCCCCGTCCCCTAACCCTAACCCTAGCCCGAACCCTAACCCTAACCCTTCCCCGAAGCCTGACCCTCACCCGTCCCCTAATCATAACCCGTACGTTGACACTAACCCGCGCCCTCACACGTACGCTCCCCCTAAAGCGTTGTCGTACCCTCACCTGGACCCTAAACCGTCCCCGTCCCCTAACCCTATCCCTAGCCCGAACCCTAACCCTAACTCTTCCCCGAAGCCTGACCCTCACCCGCCCCTAATCCTAACCCGTACGCTGACACTAACCCGCGCCCTCACACGTACGCTCCCCCTAAAGCGTTGTCGTACCCTCACCTGGACCGTAAACCGTCCCCGTCCCCTAACCCTAACCCTAGCCCGAACCCTAACCCTAACCCGTCCCCGAAGCCTGACCCTCACCCGTCCCCTAATCCTAACCCGTACGCTGACACTAACCCGCGCCCTCACACGTATGCTCCCCTTAAAGCGTTGTCGTACCCTCACCTGGACCCTAAACCGTCCCCGTCCCCTAACCCTAACCCTAGCCCGAACCCTAACCCTAACCCTTCCCCGAAGCCTGACCCTCACCCGTCCCCTAATCCTAACCCGTACGCTGACACTAACCCGCGCCCTCACACGTACGCTCCCCCTAAAGCGTTGTCGTACCCTCACCCGGACCCCAAACCGTCCCCGTCCCCTAACCCTAACCCTAGCCCGAACCCTAACCCTAACCCTTCCCCGAAGCCTGACCCTCACCCGTCCCCTAATCCTAACCCGTACGCTGACACTAACCCGCGCCCTCACACGTACGCTCCCCCTAAAGCGTTGTCATACCCTCACCCGGACCCCAAACCGTCCCCGTCCCCTAACCCTAACCCTAGCCCGAACCCTAACCCTAACCCTTCCCCGAAGCCTGACCCTCACCCGTCCCCTAATCCTAACCCGTACGCTGACACTAACCCGCGCCCTCACACGTACGCTCCCCTTAAAGCGTTGTCGTACCCTCACCTGGAACCTAAACCGTCCCCGTCCCCTAACCCTAACCCTAGCCCGAACCCTAACCCTAACCCTTCCCCGAAGCCTCACCCTCACCCGTCCCCTAATCCTAACCCGTACGCTGACACTAACCCGCGCCCTCACACGTACGCTCCCCCTAAAGCGTTGTCGTACCCTCACCCGGACCCTAAACCGTCCCCGTCCCCTAACCCTAATCCTAGCCCGAACCCTAACCCTAACCCTAACCCTTCCCCGAAGCCTGACCCTCACCCGTCCCCTAATCCGAAACCGTACGCTGACACTAACCCGCGCCCTCACACGTACGCTCCCCCTAAAGCGTTGTCGTACCCTCACCTGGACCCTAAATCGTCCCTTAACCCTAACCCTAACCCTAGCCCGAACCCTAACCCTAACCCTTCCCCGAAGCCTGACCCTCACCCGTCCCCTAATCCTAACCTGGACACTGACACTAACCCGCACCCTCACACGTACGCTCCCCCTAAAGCGTTGTCGTACCCTCACCTGGACCCTAAACAGTCCCCGTCCCCTAACCCTAACCCTAGCCCGAACCCTAACCCTAACCCTTTCCCGAAGCCTGACCCACACCCGTCCCCTAATACGAACCCGTACGCTGACACTAACCCGCGCCCTCACACGTACGCTCCCCCTAAAGCGTTGTCGTACCCTCACCTGGACCCTAAACCGTCCCCGTCCCCTAACCCTAACCCTAGCCCGAACCCTAACCCTAACCCTTCCCCGAAGCCTGACCCTCACCCGTCCCCTAATCCTAACCCGTACGCTGACACTAACCCGCGCCCTCACACGTACGCTCTCCCTAAAGCGTTGTCGTACCCTCACCTGGACCCTAAACCGTCCCCATCCCCTAACCCTAACCCTAGCCCGAACCCTAAACCTAACCCTTCCCCGAAGCCTGACCCTCACCCGTCCCCTAATACGAACCCGTACGCTGACACTAACCCGCACCCTCACACGTACGCTCCCCCTAAAGCGTTGTCGTACCCTCACCTGGACCCTAAACCGTCCCCGTCCCCTAACCCTAACCCTAGCCCGAACCCTAACCCTAACCCTTCCCCGAAGCCTGACCCTCACCCGTCCCCTAATCCTAACCCGTACGCTGACACTAACCCGCGCCCTCACACGTACGCTCCCCCTAAAGCGTTGTCGTACCCTCACCTGGACCCTAAATCGTCCCTTAACCCTAACCCTAACCCTAGCCCGAACCCTAACCCTAACCCTTCCCCGAAGCCTGACCCTCACCCGTCCCCTAATCCTAACCCGGACACTGACACTAACCCGCACCCTCACACGTACGCTCCCCCTAAAGCGTTGTCGTACCCTCACCTGGACCCTAAACCGTCCCCGTCCCCTAACCCTAACCCTAGCCCGAACCCTAACCCTAACCCTTTCCCGAAGCCTGACCCACACCCGTCCCCTAATCCTAACCCGTACGCTGACACTAACCCGCGCCCTCACACGTACGCTCCCCCTAAAGCGTTGTCGTACCCTCACCTGGACCCTAAACCGTCCCCGTCCCCTAACCCTAACCCTAGCCCGAACCCTAACCCTAACCCTTCCCCGAAGCCTGACCCTCACCCGTCCCCTAATTCTAACCCGTACGCTGACACTAACCCACACCCTCACACGTACGCTCCCCCTAAAGCGTTGTCGTACCCTCACCTGGACCCTAAACCGTCCCCGTCCCCTAACCCTAATCCTAGCCCGAACCCTAACCCTAACCCTTCCCCGAAGCCTGACCCTAACCCGTCCCCTAATCCGAAACCGTACGCTGACACTAACCCGCGCCCTCACACGTACGCTCCCCCTAAAGCGTTGTCGTACCCTCACCTGGACCCTAAACCGTCCCCTTTCCCTAACCCTAACCCTAGCCCGAACCCTAACCCTAACCCTTCCCCGAAGCCTGACCCTCACCCGTCCCCTAGTCCTAACCCGTACGCTGACACTAACCCGCGCCCTCACACGTACGCTCCCCCTAAAGCGTGGTCGTACCCTCACCTGGACCCTAAACCGTCCCCGTCCCCTAACCCTAACCCTAGCCCGAACCCTAACCCTAACCCTTCCCCGAAGCCTGAACCTCACCCATCCCCTAATCCTAACCCGTACGCTGACACTAACCCGCGCCCTCACACGTACGCTCCCCCTAAAGCGTGGTCGTACCCTCACCTGGACCCTAAACCGTCCCCGTCCCCTAACCCTAACCCTAGCCCGAACCCTAACCCTAACCCTTCCCCGAAGCCTGACCCTCACCCGTCCCCTAATCCTAACCCATACGCTGACACTAACCCGCGCCCTCACACGTACGCTCCCCCTAAAGCGTGGTCGTACCCTCACCTGGACCCTAAACCGTCCCCGTCCCCTAACCCTAACCCTAGCCCGAACCCTAACCCTAACCGTTCCCCGAAGCCTGACCCTCACCCGTCCCCTAATCCTAACCCGTACGCTGACACTAACCCGCGCCCTCACACGTACGCTCCCCCTAAAGCGTTGTCGTACCCTCACCTGGACCCTAAACCGTCCCCGTTCCCTAACCCTAACCCTAGCCCGAACCCTAACCCTAACCCTTCCCCGAAGCCTGACCCTCACCCGTCCCCTAATCCTAACCCGTACGCTGACACTAACCCGCGCCCTCACACGTACGCTCCCCCTAAAGCGTGGTCGTACCCTCACCTGGACCCTAAACCGTCCCCGTCCCCTAACCCTAACCCTAGCCCGAACCCTAACCCTAACCCTTCCCCGAAGCCTGAACCTCACCCATCCCCTAATCCTAACCCGTACGCTGACACTAACCCGCGCCCTCACACGTACGCTCCCCCTAAAGCGTGGTCGTACCCTCACCTGGACCCTAAACCGTCCCCGTCCCCTAACCCTAACCCTAGCCCGAATCCTAACCCTAACCCTTCCCCGAAGCCTGACCCTCACCCGTCCCCTAATCCTAACCCGGACGCTGACACTAACCCACGCCCTCACACGTACGCTCCCCCTAAAGCGTGGTCGTACCCTCACCCGGACCCTAAACCGTCCCCGTCCCCTAACCCTAACCCTAGCCCGAACCCTAACCCTAACCCTTCCCCGAAGCCTGACCCTCACCCGTCCCCTAATCCTAACCCGTACGCTGACACTAACCCGCGCCCTCACACGTACGCTCCCCCTAAAGCGTTGTCGTACCCTCACCCGGACCCTAAACCGTCCCCGTCCCCTAACCCTAACCCTAGCCCGAACCCTAACCCTAACACTTCCCCGAAGCCTGACCCTCACCCGTCCCCTAATCCTAACCCGTACGCTGACACTAACCCTCGCCCTCACACGTACGCTCCCCCTAAAGCGTGGTCGTACCCTCACCTGGACCCTAAACCGTCCCCGTCCCCTAACCCTAACCCTAGCCCGAACCCTAACCCTAACCCTTCCCCGAAGCCTGACCCTCACCCGTCCCCTATTCCTAACCCGTACGCTGACACTAACCCGCGCCCTCACACGTACGCTCCCCCTAAAGCGTTGTCGTACCCTCACCTGGACCCTAAACCGTCCCCGTCCCCTAACCCTAACCCTAGCCCGAACCCTAACCCTAACCCTTCCCCGAAGCCTGACCCTCACCCGTCCCCTAATCCTAACCCGTACGCTGACACTAACCCGCGCCCTCACACGTACGCTCCCCCTAAAGCGTGGTCGTACCCTCACCTGGACCCTAAACCGTCCCCGTATCCTAACCCTAACCCTAGCCCGAACCCTAACCCTAACCCTTCCCCGAAGCCTGACCCTAACCCGTCCCCTAATCCTAACCCGTAGTTCGCTGACACTAACCCGCGCCCTCACACATAC
Source organism: Grampus griseus (assembly GCF_964374135.1). Lineage (NCBI taxonomy): Eukaryota > Metazoa > Chordata > Mammalia > Artiodactyla > Delphinidae > Grampus > Grampus griseus. The sequence goes on along the minus strand of NW_028133152.1, from coordinate 106,470 downwards.
GCTCCCCCTAAAGCGTTGTCGTACCCTCACCTGGACCCTAAACCGTCCCCGTCTCCTAACCCTATCCCTAGCCCGAACCCTAACCCTAACTCTTCCCCGAAGCCTGACCCTCACCCGACCCCTAATCCTAACCCGTACGCTGACACTAACCCGCACCCTCACACGTACGCTCCCCCTAAAGCGTTGTCGTACCCTCACCTGGACCGTAAACCGTCCCCGTCCCCTAACCCTAACCCTAGCCCGAACCCTAACCCTAACCCGTCCCCGAAGCCTGACCCTCACCCGTCCCCTAATCCTAACCCGTACGCTGACACTAACCCGCGCCCTCACACGTACGCTCCCCTTAAAGCGTTGTCGTACCCTCACCTGGACCCTAAACCGTCCCCGTCCCCTAACCCTAACCCTAGCCCGAACCCTAACCCTAACCCTTCCCCGAAGCCTGACCCTCACCCGTCCCCTAATCCTAACCCGTACGCTGACACTAACCCGCGCCCTCACACGTACGCTCCCCTTAAAGCGTTGTCGTACCCTCACCCGGACCCCAAACCGTCCCCGTCCCCTAACCCTAACCCTAGCCCGAACCCTAACCCTAACCCTTCCCCGAAGCCTGACCCTCACCCGTCCCCTAATCCTAACCCGTACGCTGACACTAACCCGCGCCCTCACACGTACGCTCCCCCTAAAGCGTTGTCGTACCCTCACCTGGACCCTAAACCGCCCCGTCCCCTAACTCTAACCCTAGCCCGAACCCTAACCCTAACCCTTCCCCGAAGCCTGACCCTCACCCGTCCCCTAATTCTAACCCGTACGCTGACACTAACCCGCGCCCTCACACGTACGCTCCCCCTAAAGCGTTGTCGTACCCTCACCTGGACCCTAAACCGTCCCCGTCCCCTAACCCTAACCCTAGCCCGAACCCTAACCCTAACCCTTCCCCGAAGCCTGCCCCTCACCCGTCCCCTAATCCTAACCCGTACGCTGACACTAACCCGCGCCCTCACACGTACGCTCCCCCTAAAGCGTTGTCGTACCCTCACCTGGACCCTAAACCGTCCCCGTCCCTTAACCCTAACCCTAGCCCGAACCCTAACCCTAACCCTTCCCCGAAGCCTGACCCTCACCCGTCCCCTAATCCTAACCCGTACGCTGACACTAACCCGCGCCCTCACACGTACGCTCCCCCTAAAGCGTGGTCGTACCCGCACCTGGACCCTAAACCGTCCCCGTCCCCTAACCCTAATCCTAGCCCGAACCCTAACCCTAACTCTAACCCTTCCCCGAAGCCTGACCCTCACCCGTCCCCTAATCCGAAACCGTACGCTGACACTAACCCGCGCCCTCACACGTACGCTCCCCCTAAAGCGTTGTCGTACCCTCACCTGGACCCTAAACCGTCCCCGTCCCCTAACCCTAATCCTAGCCCGAACCCTAACCCTAACCCTAACCCTTCCCCGAAGCCTGACCCTCACCCGTCCCCTAATCCGAAACCGTACGCTGACACTAACCCGCGCCCTCACACGTACGCTCCCCCTAAAGCGTTGTCGTACCCTCACCTGGACCCTAAACCGTCCCCGTCCCCTAACCCTAACCCTAGCCCGAACCCTAACCCTAACCCTTCCCCGAAGCCTGACACTCACCCGTCCCCTAATCCTAACCCGTACGCTGACACTAACCCGCGCCCTCACACGTACGCTCCCCCTAAAGCGTTGTCGTACCCTCACCTGGACCCTAAACCGTCCCCGTCCCCTAACCCTAACCCTAGCCCGAACCCTAACCCTAACCCTTCCCCGAAGCCTGACCCTCACCCGTCCCCTAATCCTAACCCGTACGCTGACACTAACCCGCGCCCTCACACGTACGCTCTCCCTAAAGCGTTGTCGTACCCTCACCTGGACCGTAAACCGTCCCCATCCCCTAACCCTAACCCTAGCCCGAACCCTAACCCTAACCCTTCCCCGAAGCCTGACCCTCACCCGTCCCCTAATCCTAACCCGTACGCTGACACTAACCCGCGCCCTCACACGTACGCTCCCCCTAAAGCGTTGTCGTACCCACACCTGGACCCTAAACCGTCCCCGTCCCCTAACCCTAACCCTAGCCCGAACCCTAACCCTAACCCTTCCCCGAAGCCTGACCCTCACCCGTCCCCTAATCCTAACCCGTACGCTGACACTAACCCGCGCCCTCACACGTACGCTCCCCCTAAAGCGTTGTCGTACCCTCACCTGGACCCTAAACCGACCCCGTCCCCTAAACCTAACCCTAGCCCGAACCCTAACCCTAACCCTTCCCCGAAGCCTGACCCTCACCCGTCCCCTAATCCTAACCCGTACGCTGACACTAACCCGTGCCCTCACACGTACGCTCCCCCTAAAGCGTTGTCGTACCCTCACCTGGACCCTAAACCGTCCCCGTCCCCTAACCCTAACCCTAGCCCGAACCCTAACCCTAACCCTTCCCCGAAGCCTGACCCTCACCCGTCCCCTAATCCTAACCCGTACGCTGACACTAACCCGCGCCTTCACACGTACGCTCCCCCTAAAGCGTTGTCGTACCCTCACCCGGACCCTAAACCGTCCCCGTCCCCTAACCCTAACCCTAGCTCGAACTCTAACCCTAACACTTCCCCGAAGCCTGACCCTCACACGTGCCCTAATCCTAACCCGTACGCTGACACTAACCCGCGCCCTCACACGAACGCTCCCCCTAAAGCGTTGTCGTATCCTCACCCGGACCCTAAACCGTCCCTGTCCCCTAACCCTAACCCTAGCCCGAACCCTAACCCTAACCCTTCCCCGAAGCCTGACCCTCACCCGTCCCCTAATCCTAACCCGTACGCTGACACTAACCCGCGCCCTCACACGTACGCTCCCCCTAAAGCGTTGTCTTACCCTCACCTGGACCCTAAACCGTCCCCGTCCCCTAACCCTAACCCTAGCCCGAACCCTAACCCTAACCCTTCCCCGAAGCCTGACCCTCACCCGTCCCCTAATCCTAACCCGTACGCTGACACTAACCCGCGCCCTCACACGTACGCTCCCCCTAAAGCGTTGTCGTACCCTCACCTGGACCCTAAACCGTCCCCGTCCCCTAATCCTAACCCTAGCCCGAACCCTAACCCTAACCTTTCCCCGAAGCCTGACCCTCACCCGTCCCCTAATCCTAACTCGTACGCTGACACTAACCCGCGCCCTCACACGTACGCTCCCCCTAAAGCGTTGTCGTACCCTCACCTGGACCCTAAACCGTGCCCGTCCCCTAACCCTAACCCTAGCCCGAACCCTAACCCTAACGCTTCCCCGAAGCCTGACGCTCACCCGTCCCCTAATCCTAACCCGTACGCTGACACTAACCCGCGCCCTCACACGTACGCTCCCCCTAAAGCGTTGTCGTACCCTCACCCGGACCCTAAACCGTCCCCGTCCCCTAACCCTAACCCTAGCCCGAACCCTAACCCTAACCCTGCCCCGAAGCCTGACCCTCACCCGTCCCCTAATCCTAACCCGTACGCTGACACTAACCCACGCCCTCACACGTACGCTCCCCCTAAAGCGTTGTCGTACCCTCACCTGGACCCTAAACCGTCCCCGTCCCCTAACCCTAACCCTAGCCCGAACCCTAACCCTAACCCTTCCCCGAAGCCTGACCCTCACCCGTCCCATAATCCTAACCCGTATGCTGACACTAACACGCGCCCTCACACGTATGCTCCCCCTAAAGCGTTGTCGTACCCTCACCTGGACCCTAAACCGTCCCCGTCCCCTAACCCTAACCCTAGCCCGAATCCTAACCCTAATTCTAGCCCGAACCCTAACCCTAACCCTTCCCCGAAGCCTGACCCTCACCCGTCCCCTAATACGAACCCGTACGCTGACACTAACCCGCACCCTCACACGTACGCTCCCCCTAAAGTGTTGTCGTACCCTCACCTGGACCCTAAACCTTCCCCGTCCCCTAACCCTAACCCTAGCCCGAACCCTAACCCTAACCCTTCCCCGAAGCCTGACCCTCACCCGTCCCCTAATCCTAACCCGTACGCTGACACTAACCCACGCCCTCACACGTACGCTCCCCCTAAAGCGTTGTCGTACCCTCACCTGGACCCTAAACCGTCCCCGTTCCCTAACCCTAACCCTAGCCCGAACCCTAACCCTAACCCTTCCCCGAAGCCTGACCCTCACCCGTCCCCTAATCCTAACCCGTACGCTGACACTAACCCGCGCCCTCACACGTACGCTCCCCCTAAAGCGTGGTCGTACCCTCACCTGGACCCTAAACCGTCCCCGTCCCCTAACCCTAACCGTAGCCCGAACCCTAACCCTAACCCTTCCCCGAAGCCTGAACCTCACCCATCCCCTAATCCTAACCCGTACGCTGACACTAACCCGCGCCCTCACACGTACGCTCCCCCTAAAGCGTGGTCGTACCCTCACCTGGACCCTAAACCGTCCCCGTCCCCTAACCCTAACCCTAGCCCGAACCCTAACCCTAACCCTTCCCCGAAGCCTGACCCTCACCCGTCCCCTAATCATAACCCGTACGTTGACACTAACCCGCGCCCTCACACGTACGCTCCCCCTAAAGCGTTGTCGTACCCTCACCTGGACCCTAAACCGTCCCCGTCCCCTAACCCTATCCCTAGCCCGAACCCTAACCCTAACTCTTCCCCGAAGCCTGACCCTCACCCGCCCCTAATCCTAACCCGTACGCTGACACTAACCCGCGCCCTCACACGTACGCTCCCCCTAAAGCGTTGTCGTACCCTCACCTGGACCGTAAACCGTCCCCGTCCCCTAACCCTAACCCTAGCCCGAACCCTAACCCTAACCCGTCCCCGAAGCCTGACCCTCACCCGTCCCCTAATCCTAACCCGTACGCTGACACTAACCCGCGCCCTCACACGTATGCTCCCCTTAAAGCGTTGTCGTACCCTCACCTGGACCCTAAACCGTCCCCGTCCCCTAACCCTAACCCTAGCCCGAACCCTAACCCTAACCCTTCCCCGAAGCCTGACCCTCACCCGTCCCCTAATCCTAACCCGTACGCTGACACTAACCCGCGCCCTCACACGTACGCTCCCCCTAAAGCGTTGTCGTACCCTCACCCGGACCCCAAACCGTCCCCGTCCCCTAACCCTAACCCTAGCCCGAACCCTAACCCTAACCCTTCCCCGAAGCCTGACCCTCACCCGTCCCCTAATCCTAACCCGTACGCTGACACTAACCCGCGCCCTCACACGTACGCTCCCCTGAAAGCGTTGTCGTACCCTCACCTGGAACCTAAACCGTCCCCGTCCCCTAACCCTAACCCTAGCCCGAACCCTAACCCTAACCCTTCCCCGAAGCCTCACCCTCACCCGTCCCCTAATCCTAACCCGTACGCTGACACTAACCCGCGCCCTCACACGTACGCTCCCCCTAAAGCGTTGTCGTACCCTCACCCGGACCCTAAACCGTCCCCGTCCCCTAACCCTAATCCTAGCCCGAACCCTAACCCTAACCCTAACCCTTCCCCGAAGCCTGACCCTCACCCGTCCCCTAATCCGAAACCGTACGCTGACACTAACCCGCGCCCTCACACGTACGCTCCCCCTAAAGCGTTGTCGTACCCTCACCTGGACCCTAAATCGTCCCTTAACCCTAACCCTAACCCTAGCCCGAACCCTAACCCTAACCCTTCCCCGAAGCCTGACCCTCACCCGTCCCCTAATCCTAACCTGGACACTGACACTAACCCGCACCCTCACACGTACGCTCCCCCTAAAGCGTTGTCGTACCCTCACCTGGACCCTAAACAGTCCCCGTCCCCTAACCCTAACCCTAGCCCGAACCCTAACCCTAACACTTTCCCGAAGCCTGACCCACACCCGTCCCCTAATACGAACCCGTACGCTGACACTAACCCGCGCCCTCACACGTACGCTCCCCCTAAAGCGTTGTCGTACCCTCACCTGGACCCTAAACCGTCCCCGTCCCCTAACCCTAACCCTAGCCCGAACCCTAACCCTAACCCTTCCCCGAAGCCTGACCCTCACCCGTCCCCTAATCCTAACCCGTACGCTGACACTAACCCGCGCCCTCACACGTACGCTCTCCCTAAAGCGTTGTCGTACCCTCACCTGGACCCTAAACCGTCCCCATCCCCTAACCCTAACCCTAGCCCGAACCCTAAACCTAACCCTTCCCCGAAGCCTGACCCTCACCCGTCCCCTAATACGAACCCGTACGCTGACACTAACCCGCACCCTCACACGTACGCTCCCCCTAAAGCGTTGTCGTACCCTCACCTGGACCCTAAACCGTCCCCGTCCCCTAACCCTAACCCTAGCCCGAACCCTAACCCTAACCCTTCCCCGAAGCCTGACCCTCACCCGTCCCCTAATCCTAACCCGTACGCTGACACTAACCCGCGCCCTCACACGTACGCTCCCCCTAAAGCGTTGTCGTACCCTCACCTGGACCCTAAATCGTCCCTTAACCCTAACCCTAACCCTAGCCCGAACCCTAACCCTAACCCTTCCCCGAAGCCTGACCCTCACCCGTCCCCTAATCCTAACCCGGACACTGACACTAACCCGCACCCTCACACGTACGCTCCCCCTAAAGCGTTGTCGTACCCTCACCTGGACCCTAAACCGTCCCCGTTCCCTAACCCTAACCCTAGCCCGAACCCTAACCCTAACCCTTTCCCGAAGCCTGACCCACACCCGTCCCCTAATCCTAACCCGTACGCTGACACTAACCCGCGCCCTCACACGTACGCTCCCCCTAAAGCGTTGTCGTACCCTCACCTGGACCCTAAACCGTCCCCGTCCCCTAACCCTAACCCTAGCCCGAACCCTAACCCTAACCCTTCCCCGAAGCCTGACCCTCACCCGTCCCCTAATCCTAACCCGTACGCTGACACTAACCCGCGCCCTCACACGTACGCTCCCCCTAAAGCGTTGTCGTGCCCTCACCTGGACCCTAAACCGTCCCCGTCCCCTAACCCTAACCCTAGCCCGAACCCTAAACCTAACCCTTCCCCGAATCCTGACCCTCACCCGTCCCCTAATCCGAACCCGTACGCTGACACTAACCCGCACCCTCACACGTACGCTCCCCCTAAAGCGTTGTCGTACCCTCACCTGGACCCTAAACCGTCCCCGTCCCCTAACCCTAACCCTAGCCCGAACCCTAACCCTAACCCTTCCCCAAAGCCTGACCCTCACCCGTCCCCTAATCCTAACCCGTACGTTGACACTAACCCGCGCCCTCACACGTACGCTCCCCCTAAAGCGTTGTCGTACCCTCACCTGGACCCTAAACCGTCCCCGTCCCCTAACCCTAACCCTAGCCCGAACCCTAACCCTAACCCTTCCCCGAAGCCTGACCCTCACCCGTCCCCTAATCCTAACCCGTACGCTGACACTAACCCGCGCCCTCACACGTACGCTCCCCCTAAAGCGTTGTCGTAGCCTCACCTGGACCCTAAACCGTCCCCGTCCCGTAACCCTAACCCTAGCCCGAACCCTAACCCTAACCCTTCCCCGAAGCCTGACCCTCACCCGTCCCCTAATCCTAACCCGTACGCTGACACTAACCCGCGCCCTCACACGTACGCTCCCCCTAAAGCGTTGTCGTACCCTCACCTGGACCCTAAACCGTCCCCGTCCCCTAACCCTAACCCTAGCCCGAACCCTAACCCTAACCCTTCCCCGAAGCCTGACCCTCACCCGTCCCCTAATCCTAACCCGTACGCTGACACTAACCCGCGCCCTCACACGTACGCTCCCCCTAAAGCGTTGTCGTACCCTCACCTGGACCCTAAACCGTCCCCGTCCCCTAACACTAACCCTAGCCCGAACCCTAACCCTAACCCTTCCCCGAAGCCTGACCCTCACCCGTCCCCTAGTGCGAACCCGTACGCTGACACTAACCCGCGCCCTCACACGTACGCTCCCCCTAAAGCGTTGTCGTACCCTCACCTGGACCCTAAACCGTCCCCGTCCCCTAACCCTAACCCTAGCCCGAACCCTAACCCTAACCATTCCCCGAAGCCTGACCCTCACCCGGCCCCTAATCCGAACCCGTACGCTGACACTAACCCGCGCCCTCACACCTACGCTCCCCCTAAAGCGTTGTCGTACCCTCACCTGGACCCTAAACCGTCCCCGTCCCCTAACCCTAACCCTAGCCCGAACCCTAACCCTAACCCTTCCCCGAAGCCTGACCCTCACCCGTCCCCTAATCCTAACCCGTACGCTGACACTAACCCATGCCCTCACACGTACGCTGCCCCTAAAGCGTTGTCGTACCCTCACCTGGACCCTAAACCGTCCCCGTCCCCTAATCCTAACCCTAGCCCGAACCCTAACCCTAACCCTTCCCCGAAGCCTGACCCTCACCCGTCCCCTAATCCTAACCCGTACGCTGACACTAACCCACGCCCTCACACGTACGCTCCCCCTAAAGCGTTGTCGTAACCTTACCTGGAACCTAAACCGTCCCCGTCCCCTAACCCTAACCCTAGCCCGAACCCTAACCCTAACCCTTCCCCGAAGCCTGACCCTCACCCGTCCCCTAATCCGAACCCGTACGCTGACACTAACCCGCACCCTCACACGTACGCTCCCCCTAAAGCGTTGTCGTACCCTCACCTGGACCCTAAACCGTCCCCGTCCCCTAACCCTAACCCTAGCCCGAACCCTAACCCTAACCCTTCCCCAAAGCCTGACCCTCACCCGTCCCCTAATCCGAACCCGTACGCTGACACTAACCCGCGCCCTCACACGTACGCTGCCCCTAAAGCGTTGTCGTACCCTCACCTGGACCCTAAACCGTCCCCGTCCCCTAACCCTAACCCTAGCCCGAACCCTAACCCTAACCCTTCCCCGAAGCCTGACCCTCACCTGTCCCCTAATCCGAACCCGTACGCTGACACTAACCCGCGCCCTCACACGTACGCTCCCCCTAAAGCGTTGTCGTACCCTCACCTGGACCCTAAACCGTCCCCGTCCCCTAACCCTAACCCTAGCCCGAACCCTAACCCTAACCCTTCCCCGAAGCCTGACCCTCACCCGTCCCCTAGTGCGAACCCGTACGCTAACACTAACCCGCGCCCTCACACCTACGCTCCCCCTAAAGCGTTGTCGTACCCTCACCTGGACCCTAAACCGTCCCCGTCCCCTAACCCTAACCCTAGCCCGAACCCTAACCCTAACCCTTCCCCGAAGCCTGACCCTCACCCGTCCCCTAATCCTAACCCGTACGCTGACACTAAACCGTGCCCTCACACGTACGCTCCCCCTGAAGCGTTGTCGTACCCTCACCTGGACCCTAAACCCTCCCCGTCCCCTAACCCTAACCCTAGCCCGAACCCTAACCCTAACCCTTCCCCGAAGCCTGACACTCACCCGTCCCCTAATCCTAACCCGTACGCTGACACTAACCCGCGCCCTCACACGTACGCTCCCCCTAAAGTGTTGTTGTACCCTCACCTGGACCCTAAACCGTCCCCGTTCCCTAACCCTAACCCTAGCCCGAACCCTAATCCTAACCCTTCCCCGAAGCCTGACCCTCACCCGTCCCCTAATCCTAACCTGTACGCTGACACTAACCCGCACCCTCACACGTACGCTCCCCCTAAAGCGTTGTCGTACCCTCACCTGGACCCTAAACCGTCCCCATCCCCTAACCCTAACCCTAGCCCGAACCCTAACCCTAACCCTTCCCCGAAGCCTGACCCTCAACCGTCCCCTAATCCTAACGCGTACGCTGACACTAACCCGCGCCCTCACACGTACGCTCCCCCTAAAGCGTTGTCGTACCGTCACCTGGACCCTAAACCGTCCGCGTCCCCTAACCCTAACCCTAGCCCGAACCCTAACCCTAACCCTTCCCCGAAGCCTGACCCTCACCCGTCCCCTAACCCTAACCCTAGCACGAACCCTAACCCTAACACTTCCCCGAAGCCTGACCCTCCCCCGTCCCCTAGTGCGAACCCGTACGCTGACACTAAACCGTGCCCTCACACGTACGCTCCCCCTAAAGCGTTGTCGTACCCTCACCTGGACCCTAAACCCTCCCCGTCCCCTAACCCTAACCCTAGCCCGAACCCTAACCCTAAACCTTCCCCGAAGCCTGACACTCACCCGTCCCCTAATCCTAACCCGTACGCTGACACTAACCCGCGCCCTCACACGTACGCTCCCCCTAAAGTGTTGTTGTACCCTCACCTGGACCCTAAACCGTCCCCGTTCCCTAACCCTAACCCGAACCCTAACCCTAACACTTCCCCGAAGCCTGACCCTCACCCGTCCCCTAATCCTAACCCGTACGCTGACACTAACCCGCACCCTCACACGTACGCTCCCCCTAAAGCGTTGTCGTACCCTCACCTGGACCCTAAACCGTCCCCGTCCCCTAACCCTAACCCTAGCCCGAACCCTAACCCTAACCCTTCCCCGAAGCCTGACCCTCACCCGTCCCCTAATCCAAAGCCGTACGCTGACACTAACCCGCACCCTCACACGTACGCTCCCCCTAAAGCGTTGTCGTACCCTCACCTGGACCCTAAACCGTCCCCGTCCCCTAACCCTAACCCTAGCCCGAACCCTAACCCTAACCCTTCCCCGAAGCCTGACCCTCAACCGTCCCCTAATCCTAACGCGTACGCTGACACTAACCCGCGCCCTCACACGTACGCTCCCCCTAAAGCGTTGTCGTACCGTCACCTGGACCCTAAACCGTCCGCGTCCCCTAACCCTAACCCTAGCCCGAACCCTAACCCTAACCCTTCCCCGAAGCCTGACCCTCACCCGTCCCCTAATCCTAACCCGTACGCTGACACTAACCCGCGCCCTCACACGTACGCTCCCCCTAAAGCGTGGTCGTACCCTCACCTGGACCCTAAAGCATCCCCGTCCCCTAACCCTAACCCTAGCCCGAACCCTAACCCTAACCCTTCCCCGAAGCCTGACGCTCACCCGTCCCCTAATCCTAACCCGTACGCTGACACTAACCCGCGCCCTCACACGTACGCTCCCCCTAAAGCGTGGTCGTACCCTCACCTGGACCCTAAACCGTCCCCGTCCCCTAACCCTAACCCTAGCCCGAACCCTAACCCTAACCCTTCCCCGAAGCCTGACCCTCACCCGTCCCCTAATCCTAACCCGTACGCTGACACTAACCCGCGCCCTCACACGTACGCTCCCCCTAAATCGTGGTCGTACCCTCACCTGGACCCTAAACCGTCCCCGTCCCCTAACCCTAACCCTAGCCCGAACCCTAACCCTAACCCTTCCCCGAAGCCTGACCCTCACCCGTCCCCTAATCCTAACCCGTACGCTGACACTAACCCGTGCCCTCACACGTACGCTCCCCCTAAAGCGTTGTCGTACCCTCACCTGGACCCTAAACCGTCCCCGTCCCCTAACCCTAACCCTAGCCCGAACCCTAACCCTAACCCTTCCCCGAAGCCTGACCCTCACCCGTCCCCTAATCCTAACCTGTACGCTGACACTAACCCGCGCCTTCACACGTACGCTCCCCCTAAAGCGTTGTCGTACCCTCACCCGGACCCTAAACCGTCCCCGTCCCCTAACCCTAACCCTAGCTCGAACTCTAACCCTAACCCTTCCCCGAAGCCTGACCCTCACACGTGCCCTAATCCTAACCCGTACGCTGACACTAACCCGCGCCCTCACACGAACGCTCCCCCTAAAGCGTTGTCGTATCCTCACCCGGACCCTAAACCGTCCCTGTCCCCTAACCCTAACCCTAGCCCGAACCCTAACCCTAACCCTTCCCCGAAGCCTGACCCTCACCCGTCCCCTAATCCTAACCCGTACGCTGACACTAACCCGCGCCCTCACACGTACGCTCCCCCTAAAGCGTTGTCTTACCCTCACCTGGACCCTAAACCGTCCCCGTCCCCTAACCCTAACCCTAGCCCGAACCCTAACCCTAACCCTTCCCCGAAGCCTGACCCTCACCCGTCCCCTAATCCTAACCCGTACGCTGACACTAACCCGCGCCCTCACACGTACGCTCCCCCTAAAGCGTTGTCGTACCCTCACCTGGACCCTAAACCGTCCCCGTCCCCTAATCCTAACCCTAGCCCGAACCCTAACCCTAACCCTTCCCCGAAGCCTGACCCTCACCCGTCCCCTAATCCTAACTCGTACGCTGACACTAACCCGCGCCCTCACACGTACGCTCCCCCTAAAGCGTTGTCGTACCCTCACCTGGACCCTAAACCGTGCCCGTCCCCTAACCCTAACCCTAGCCCGAACCCTAACCCTAACGCTTCCCCGAAGCCTGACGCTCACCCGTCCCCTAATCCTAACCCGTACGCTGACACTAACCCGCGCCCTCACACGTACGCTCCCCCTAAAGCGTTGTCGTACCCTCACCTGGACCCTAAACCGTCCCCGTCCCCTAACCCTAACCCTAGCCCGAACCCTAACCCTAACCCTGCCCCGAAGCCTGACCCTCACCCGTCCCCTAATCCTAACCCGTACGCTGACACTAACCCGCGCCCTCACACGTACGCTCCCCCTAAAGCGTTGTCGTACCCTCACCTGGACCCTAAACCGTCCCCGTCCCCTAACCCTAACCCTAGCCCGAACCCTAACCCTAACACTTCCCCGAAGCCTGACCCTCACCCGTCCCCTAATCCTAACCAGTACGCTGACACTAACCCGCGCCCTCACACGTACGCTCCCCCTAAAGCGTGGTCGTACCCTCACCTGGACCCTAAACCGTCCCCGTCCCCTAACCCTAACCCTAGCCCGAACCCTAACCCTAACACTTCCCCGAAGCCTGACCCTCACCCGTCCCCTAATCCTAACCCGTACGCTGACACTAACCCGCGCCCTCACACGTACGCTCCCCCTAAAGCGTGGTCGTACCCTCACCTGGACCCTAAACCGTCCCCGTCCCCTAACCCTATCCCTAGCCCGAACCCTAACCCTAACCCTTCCCCGAAGCCTGACTCTCACCCGTCCCCTAATCGTAACACGTACGCTGACACTAACACGCGCCCTCACACGTACTCTCCCCCTAAAGCGTGGTCGTACCCTCACCTGGACCCTAAACCGTCCCCGTCCCCTAACCCTAACCCTAGCCCGAACCCTAACCCTAACCCTTCCCCGAAGCCTGACCCTCACCCGTCCCCTAATCCTAACCCGTACGCTGACACTAACCCGCGCCCTCACACGTACGCTCCCCCTAAATCGTGGTCGTACCCTCACCTGGACCCTAAACCGTCCCCGTCCCCTAACCCTAACCCTAGCCCGAACCCTAACCCTAACACTTCCCCGAAGCCTGACCCTCACCCGTCCCCTCATCCTAACCCGTACGCTGACGCTAACCCGCGCCCTCACACGTACGCTCCCCCTAAAGCGTTGTCGTACCCTCACCTGGACCCTAAACCGTCCCCGTCCCCTAACCCTAACCCTAGCCCGAACCCTAACCCTAACCCTTCCCCGAAGCCTGACCCTCACCCGTCCCCTAATCCTAACCCGTACGCTGACACTAACCCGCGCCCTCACACATACGCTCCCCCTAAAGCGTTGTCGTACCCTCACCCGGACCCTAAACCGTCCCCGTCCCCTAACCCTAACCCTAGCCCGAACCCTAACCCTAACCCTTCCCCGAAGCCTGACCCTCACCCGTGCCCTAATCCTAACCCGTACGCTGACACTAACCTGCGCCCTCACACGTACGCTCCCCCTAAAGCGTGGTCGTACCGTCACCTGGACCCTAAACGGTCCCCGTCCCCTAACCCTAACCCTAGCCCGAACCCTAACCCTAACCCTTCCCCGAAGCCTGACCCTCACCCGTCCCCTCATCCTAACACGTACGCTGACACTAACCCGCGCCCTCACACGTACGCTCCCCCTAAAGCGTTTTCGTAATCTCACCCGGACCCTAAACCGTCCCCGTCCCCTAACCCTAACCCTAGCCCGAACCCTAACCCTAACCCTTCCCCGAAGCCTGACCCTCACCCGTCCCCTAATCCTAACCCGTACGCTGACACTAACCGGCGCCCTCACACGTACGCTCCCCCTAAAGCGTTGTCGTATCCTCACCCGGACCCTAAACCGTCCCCGTCCCCTAACCCTAACCCTACCCCGAACCCTAACCCTAACCCTTCCCCGAAGCCTGAACCTCAACTGTCCCCTAATCCTAACCCGTACGCTGACACTAACCCGCGCCCTCACACGTACGCTCCCCCTAAAGCGTTGTCGTATCCTCACCCGGACCCTAAACCGTCCCCGTCCCCTAACCCTAACCCTAGCCCGAACCCTAACCCTAACCCTTCCCCGAAGCCTGACCCTCACCCGTCCCCTAATCCTAACCCGTACGCTGACACTAAACCGTGCCCTCACACGTACGCTCCCCCTGAAGCGTTGTCGTACCCTCACCTGGACCCTAAACCCTCCCCGTCCCCTAACCCTAACCCTAGCCCGAACCCTAACCCTAACCCTTCCCCGAAGCCTGACACTCACCCGTCCCCTAATCCTAACCCGTACGCTGACACTAACCCGCGCCCTCACACGTACGCTCCCCCTAAAGTGTTGTTGTACCCTCACCTGGACCCTAAACCGTCCCCGTTCCCTAACCCTAACCCTAGCCCGAACCCTAATCCTAACCCTTCCCCGAAGCCTGACCCTCACCCGTCCCCTAATCCTAACCTGTACGCTGACACTAACCCGCACCCTCACACGTACGCTCCCCCTAAAGCGTTGTCGTACCCTCACCTGGACCCTAAACCGTCCCCATCCCCTAACCCTAACCCTAGCCCGAACCCTAACCCTAACCCTTCCCCGAAGCCTGACCCTCAACCGTCCCCTAATCCTAACGCGTACGCTGACACTAACCCGCGCCCTCACACGTACGCTCCCCCTAAAGCGTTGTCGTACCGTCACCTGGACCCTAAACCGTCCGCGTCCCCTAACCCTAACCCTAGCCCGAACCCTAACCCTAACCCTTCCCCGAAGCCTGACCCTCACCCGTCCCCTAACCCTAACCCTAGCACGAACCCTAACCCTAACACTTCCCCGAAACCTGACCCTCCCCCGTCCCCTAGTGCGAACCCGTACGCTGACACTAAACCGTGCCCTCACACGTACGCTCCCCCTAAAGCGTTGTCGTACCCTCACCTGGACCCTAAACCCTCCCCGTCCCCTAACCCTAACCCTAGCCCGAACCCTAACCCTAAACCTTCCCCGAAGCCTGACACTCACCCGTCCCCTAATCCTAACCCGTACGCTGACACTAACCCGCGCCCTCACACGTACGCTCCCCCTAAAGTGTTGTTGTACCCTCACCTGGACCCTAAACCGTCCCCGTTCCCTAACCCTAACCCGAACCCTAACCCTAACACTTCCCCGAAGCCTGACCCTCACCCGTCCCCTAATCCTAACCCGTACGCTGACACTAACCCGCACCCTCACACGTACGCTCCCCCTAAAGCGTTGTCGTACCCTCACCTGGACCCTAAACCGTCCCCGTCCCCTAACCCTAACCCTAGCCCGAACCCTAACCCTAACCCTTCCCCGAAGCCTGACCCTCACCCGTCCCCTAATCCAAAGCCGTACGCTGACACTAACCCGCACCCTCACACGTACGCTCCCCCTAAAGCGTTGTCGTACCCTCACCTGGACCCTAAACCGTCCCCGTCCCCTAACCCTAACCCTAGCCCGAACCCTAACCCTAACCCTTCCCCGAAGCCTGACCCTCAACCGTCCCCTAATCCTAACGCGTACGCTGACACTAACCCGCGCCCTCACACGTACGCTCCCCCTAAAGCGTTGTCGTACCGTCACCTGGACCCTAAACCGTCCGCGTCCCCTAACCCTAACCCTAGCCCGAACCCTAACCGTAACCCTTCCCCGAAGCCTGACCCTCACCCGTCCCCTAATCCTAACCCGTACGCTGACACTAACCCGCGCCCTCACACGTACGTTCCCCCTAAAGCGTTGTCGTACCCTCACCTGGACCCTAAACCGTCCCCGTCCCCTAACCCGAACCCTAGCCCGAAACCTAACCCTTCCCCGAAGCCTGACCCTCACCCGTCCCCTAATCCTAAACCGTACGCTGACACTAACCCGCGACCTCACACGTACGCTCCCCCTAAAGCGTTGTCGTACCCTCACCTGGACCCTAAACCGTCCCCGTCCCCTAACCCTAACCCTAGCCCGAAACCTAACCTTAACCCTTCCCCGAAGCCTGACCCTCACCCGTCCCCTAATCCAAAGCCGTACGCTGACACTAACCCGCACCCTCACACGTACGCTCCCCCTAAAGCGCTGTCGTACCCTCACCTGGACCCTAAACCGTCCCCGTCCCCTAACCCTAACCCTAGCCCGAACCCTAACCCTAACCCTTCCCCGAAGCCTGACCCTCACCCGTCCCCTAATCCTAACCCGTACGCTGACACTAACCCGCGCCCTCACACGTACGCTCCCCCTAAAGCGTGGTCGTACCCTCACCTGGACCCTAAAGCATCCCCGTCCCCTAACCCTAACCCTAGCCCGAACCCTAACCCTAACCCTTCCCCGAAGCCTGACGCTCACCCGTCCCCTAATCCTAACCCGTACGCTGACACTAACCCGCGCCCTCACACGTACGCTCCCCCTAAAGCGTGGTCGTACCCTCACCTGGACCCTAAACCGTCCCCGTCCCCTAACCCTAACCCTAGCCCGAACCCTAACCCTAACCCTTCCCCGAAGCCTGACCCTCACCCGTCCCCTAATCCTAACCCGTACGCTGACACTAACCCGCGCCCTCACACGTACGCTCCCCCTAAATCGTGGTCGTACCCTCACCTGGACCCTAAACCGTCCCCGTCCCCTAACCCTAACCCTAGCCCGAACCCTAACCCTAACCCTTCCCCGAAGCCTGACCCTCACCCGTCCCCTAATCCTAACCCGTACGCTGACACTAACCCGTGCCCTCACACGTACGCTCCCCCTAAAGCGTTGTCGTACCCTCACCTGGACCCTAAACCGTCCCCGTCCCCTAACCCTAACCCTAGCCCGAACCCTAACCCTAACCCTTCCCCGAAGCCTGACCCTCACCCGTCCCCTAATCCTAACCTGTACGCTGACACTAACCCGCGCCTTCACACGTACGCTCCCCCTAAAGCGTTGTCGTACCCTCACCCGGACCCTAAACCGTCCCCGTCCCCTAACCCTAACCCTAGCTCGAACTCTAACCCTAACCCTTCCCCGAAGCCTGACCCTCACACGTGCCCTAATCCTAACCCGTACGCTGACACTAACCCGCGCCCTCACACGAACGCTCCCCCTAAAGCGTTGTCGTATCCTCACCCGGACCCTAAACCGTCCCTGTCCCCTAACCCTAACCCTAGCCCGAACCCTAACCCTAACCCTTCCCCGAAGCCTGACCCTCACCCGTCCCCTAATCCTAACCCGTACGCTGACACTAACCCGCGCCCTCACACGTACGCTCCCCCTAAAGCGTTGTCTTACCCTCACCTGGACCCTAAACCGTCCCCGTCCCCTAACCCTAACCCTAGCCCCAACCCTAACCCTAACCCTTCCCCGAAGCCTGACCCTCACCCGTCCCCTAATCCTAACCCGTACGCTGACACTAACCCGCGCCCTCACACGTACGCTCCCCCTAAAGCGTTGTCGTACCCTCACCTGGACCCTAAACCGTCCCCGTCCCCTAATCCTAACCCTAGCCCGAACCCTAACCCTAACCCTTCCCCGAAGCCTGACCCTCACCCGTCCCCTAATCCTAACTCGTACGCTGACACTAACCCGCGCCCTCACACGTACGCTCCCCCTAAAGCGTTGTCGTACCCTCACCTGGACCCTAAACCGTGCCCGTCCCCTAACCCTAACCCTAGCCCGAACCCTAACCCTAACGCTTCCCCGAAGCCTGACGCTCACCCGTCCCCTAATCCTAACCCGTACGCTGACACTAACCCGCGCCCTCACACGTACGCTCCCCCTAAAGCGTTGTCGTACCCTCACCTGGACCCTAAACCGTCCCCGTCCCCTAACCCTAACCCTAGCCCGAACCCTAACCCTAACCCTGCCCCGAAGCCTGACCCTCACCCGTCCCCTAATCCTAACCCGTACGCTGACACTAACCCGCGCCCTCACACGTACGCTCCCCCTAAAGCGTTGTCGTACCCTCACCTGGACCCTAAACCGTCCCCGTCCCCTAACCCTAACCCTAGCCCGAACCCTAACCCTAACACTTCCCCGAAGCCTGACCCTCACCCGTCCCCTAATCCTAACCAGTACGCTGACACTAACCCGCGCCCTCACACGTACGCTCCCCCTAAAGCGTGGTCGTACCCTCACCTGGACCCTAAACCGTCCCCGTCCCCTAACCCTAACCCTAGCCCGAACCCTAACCCTAACACTTCCCCGAAGCCTGACCCTCACCCGTCCCCTAATCCTAACCAGTACGCTGACACTAACCCGCGCCCTCACACGTACGCTCCCCCTAAAGCTTGGTCGTACCCTCACCTGGACCCTAAACCGTCCCCGTCCCCTAACCCTAACCCTAGCCCGAACCCTAACCCTAACACTTCCCCGAAGCCTGACCCTCACCCGTCCCCTCATCCTAACCCGTACGCTGACGCTAACCCGCGCCCTCACACGTACGCTCCCCCTAAAGCGTTGTCGTACCCTCACCTGGACCCTAAACCGTCCCCGTCCCCTAACCCTAACCCTAGCCCGAACCCTAACCCTAACCCTTCCCCGAAGCCTGACCCTCACCCGTCCCCTAATCCTAACCCGTACGCTGACACTAACCCGCGCCCTCACACATACGCTCCCCCTAAAGCGTTGTCGTACCCTCACCCGGACCCTAAACCGTCCCCGTCCCCTAACCCTAACCCTAGCCCGAACCCTAACCCTAACCCTTCCCCGAAGCCTGACCCTCACCCGTGCCCTAATCCTAACCCGTACGCTGACACTAACCTGCGCCCTCACACGTACGCTCCCCCTAAAGCGTGGTCGTACCGTCACCTGGACCCTAAACGGTCCCCGTCCCCTAACCCTAACCCTAGCCCGAACCCTAACCCTAACCCTTCCCCGAAGCCTGACCCTCACCCGTCCCCTCATCCTAACACGTACGCTGACACTAACCCGCGCCCTCACACGTACGCTCCCCCTAAAGCGTTTTCGTAATCTCACCCGGACCCTAAACCGTCCCCGTCCCCTAACCCTAACCCTAGCCCGAACCCTAACCCTAACCCTTCCCCGAAGCCTGACCCTCACCCGTCCCCTAATCCTAACCCGTACGCTGACACTAACCGGCGCCCTCACACGTACGCTCCCCCTAAAGCGTTGTCGTATCCTCACCCGGACCCTAAACCGTCCCCGTCCCCTAACCCTAACCCTACCCCGAACCCTAACCCTAACCCTTCCCCGAAGCCTGAACCTCAACTGTCCCCTAATCCTAACCCGTACGCTGACACTAACCCGCGCCCTCACACGTACGCTCCCCCTAAAGCGTTGTCGTATCCTCACCCGGACCCTAAACCGTCCCCGTCCCCTAACCCTAACCCTAGCCCGAACCCTAACCCTAACCCTTCCCCGAAGCCTGACCCTCACCCGTCCCCTAATCCTAACCCGTACGCTGACACTAACCCGCGCCCTCACACGTACGCTCCCCCTAAAGCGTTGTCGTACCCTCACCTGGACCCTAAACCGTCCCCGTCCCCTAACCCTAACCCTAGACCGAACACTAAACCTAACCCTTCCCCGAAGCCTGACCCTCACCCGTCCCCTAATCCTAAACCGTACGCTGACACTAACCCGCGCCCTCACACATACGCTCCCCCTAAAGCGTTGTCGTGCCCTCACCCGGACCCTAAACCGTCCCCGTCCCCTAACCCTAACCCTAGTCCGAACCCTAACCCTAACCCTTCCCCGAAGCCTGACCCTCACCCGTCCCCTAATCCTAACCCGTACGCTGACACTAACCCGCGCCCTCACACGTACGCTCCCCCTAAAGCGTTGTCGTACCCTCACCCGGACCCTAAACCGTCCCCGTCCCCTAACCCTAACCCTACCCCGAACCCTAACCCTAACCCTTCCCCGAAGCCTGACCCTCAACCGTCCCCTAATCCTAACCCGTACGCTGACACTAACCCGCGCCCTCACACGTACGCTCCCCCTACAGCGTTGTCGTTACCTCACCCGGACCCTAAACCGTCCCCGTCCCCTAACGCTAACCCTAGCCCGAACCCAAACCCTAACCCTTCCCCGAAGCCGGACCCTCACCCGTCCCCTAATCCTAACCCGTACGCTGACACTAACCCGCGCCCACACACGTACGCTCCCCCTAAAGCGTTGTCGTACCCTCACCTGGACCCTAAACCGTCCCCGTCCCCTAACCCTAACCCTAGCCCGAACCCTAACCCTAACCGTTCCCCGAAGCCTGACCCTCACCCGTCCCCTAATCGCAACCGGTACGCTGACACTAACCCGCGCCCTCACACGTACGCTCCCCCTAAACCGTTGTCGTACCCTCACCTGGACCCTAAACCGTCCCCGTCCCCTAACCCTAACCCTAGCCTGAACCCTAACCCTAACCCTTCCCCGAAGCCTGACCCTCACCCGTCCCCTAATCCTAACCCGTACGCTGACACTAACCCACGCCCTAACACGTACGCTCCCCCTACAGCGTTGTCGTACCCTCACCTGGACCCTAAACCGTCCCCGTCCCCTAACCCTAACCCTAGCCCGAACCCTAACCCTAACCCTTCCCCGAAGCCTGACCCTCACCCGTCCCCTAATCCTAACCCGTACGCTGACACTTACCCTCGCCCTCACACGTACGCTCCCCCTAAAGCGTTGTCGTACCCTCACCTGGACCCTAAACCGTCCCCGTCCCCTAACCCTAACCCTACCCCAATCCCTAACCCTAACACTTCCCCGAAGCCTGACCCTCACTCGTCCCCTAATCCTAACCCGTACGCTGACACTAACCCGCGCCCTCACACGTACGCTCCCCCTAAAGCGTTGTCGTACCCTCACCTGGACCCTAAACCGTCCCCGTCCCCTAACCCTAACCCTAGCCCGAACCCTAACCCTAACCCTTCGCCGAAGCCTGACCCTCACCCGTCCCCTAATCCTAACCCGTACTCTGACACTAACCCACGCCCTCACACGTACGCACCCCCTAAAGTGTTGTCGTACCCTCACCTGGACCCTAAACCGTCCCCGTCCCCTAACCCTAACCCTAGCCCGAACCCTAACCCTAACCCTTCCCCGAAGCCTGACCCTCACCCGTCCCCTAATCCTAACCCGTACGCTGACACTAACGGGCGCCCTCACACGTACACTCCCCCTAAAGCGTGGTCGTACCCTCACCTGGACCCTAAACCGTCCCCGTCCCCTAACCCTAACCCTAGCCCGAACCCTAACCCTAACCCTTCCCCGAAGCCTGACCCTCACCCGTCCCCTAATCCTAACCCGTACGCTGACACTAACCCGCGCCCTTACACGTACGCTCCCCCTAAAGCGTTGTCGTACCCTCACCCTGACCCTAAACCGTCCCTGTCCCCTCACCCTAACCCTAGCCCGAACCCTAACCCTAACCCTTCCCCGAAGCCTGACCCTCACCCGTCCCCTAATCCTAACCCGTACGCTGACACTAACCCGCGCCCTCACACGTACGCTCCCCCTAAAGCGTTGTCGTACCCTCACCCGGACCCTAAACCGTCCCCGTCCCCTAACCCTAACCCTAGCCCGAACCCTAACCCTTCCCCGAAGCCTGACCCTCACTCGTCCCCTAATCTTAACCCGTACGCTGACACTAACCCGCGCCCTCACACGTACGTCCCCCCTAAAGCGTGGTCGTACCCTCACCTGGACCCTAACCCTAACCCTAGCCCGAACCCTAACCCTAACCCTTCCCCGAAGCCTGACCCTCACCCGTCCCCTAATCCTAACCCGTACGCTGACACTAACCCGCGCCCTCACACGTACGCTCCCCCTAAAGCGTGGTCGTACCCTCACCTGGACCCTAAACCATCCCCGTCCCCTAACCCTAACCCTAGCCCGAACCCTAACCCTAACCCTTCCCCGAAGCCTGACCCTCACCCGTCCCCTAATCCTAACCCGTACGCTGACACTAACCCGCGCCCTCACACGTACGCTCCCCCTAAAGCGTGGTCGTACCGTCACCTGGACCCTAAACCGTCCCCGTCCCCTAACCCTAACCCTAGCCCGAACCCTAACCCTAACCCTTCCCCGAAGCCTGACCCTCACCCGTCCCCTAATCCTAACCCGTACGCTGACACTAACCCGCGCCCTCACACGTACGCTCCCCCTAAAGCGTGGTCGTACCCTCACCTGGACCCTAAACCATCCCCGTCCCCTAACCCTAACCCTAGCCCGAACCCTAACCCTAACCCTTCCCCGAAGCCTGACCCTCACACGTCCCCTAATCCTAACCCGTACGCTGACACTAACCCGCGCCCTCACACGTACGCTCCCCCTAAAGCGTTGTCGTACCCTCACCTGGACCCTAAACCGTCCCCGTCCCCTAACCCTAACCCTAGACCGAACACTAAACCTAACCCTTCCCCGAAGCCTGACCCTCACCCGTCCCCTAATCCTAAACCGTACGCTGACACTAACCCGCGCCCTCACACATACGCTCCCCCTAAAGCGTTGTCGTGCCCTCACCCGGACCCTAAACCGTCCCCGTCCCCTAACCCTAACCCTAGTCCGAACCCTAACCCTAACCCTTCCCCGAAGCCTGACCCTCACCCGTCCCCTAATCCTAACCCGTACGCTGACACTAACCCGCGCCCTCACACGTACGCTCCCCCTAAAGCGTTGTCGTACCCTCACCCGGACCCTAAACCGTCCCCGTCCCCTAACCCTAACCCTACCCCGAACCCTAACCCTAACCCTTCCCCGAAGCCTGACCCTCAACCGTCCCCTAATCCTAACCCGTACGCTGACACTAACCCACGCCCTCACACGTACGCTCCCCCTAAAGCGTTGTCGTTACCTCACCCGGACCCTAAACCGTCCCCGTCCCCTAACGCTAACCCTAGCCCGAACCCAAACCCTAACCCTTCCCCGAAGCCGGACCCTCACCCGTCCCCTAATCCTAACCCGTACGCTAACACTAACCCGCGCCCACACACGTACGCTCCCCCTAAAGCGTTGTCGTACCCTCACCTGGACCCTAAACCGTCCCCGTCCCCTAACCCTAACCCTAGCCCGAACCCTAACCCTAACCGTTCCCCGAAGCCTGACCCTCACCCGTCCCCTAATCGCAACCGGTACGCTGACACTAACCCGCGCCCTCACACGTACGCTCCCCCTAAAGCGTTGTCGTACCCTCACCTGGACCCTAAACCGTCCCCGTCCCCTAACCCTAACCCTAGCCTGAACCCTAACCCTAACCCTTCCCCGAAGCCTGACCCTCACCCGTCCCCTAATCCTAACCCGTACGCTGACACTAACCCACGCCCTCACACGTACGCTCCCCCTACAGCGTTGTCGTACCCTCACCTGGACCCTAAACCGTCCCCGTCCCCTAACCCTAACCCTAGCCCGAACCCTAAACCTAACCCTTCCCCGAAGCCTGACCCTCACCCGTCCCCTAATCCTAACCCGTACGCTGACACTTACCCTCGCCCTCACACGTACGCTCCCCCTAAAGCGTTGTCGTACCCTCACCTGGACCCTAAACCGTCCCCGTCCCCTAACCCTAACCCTACCCCAATCCCTAACCCTAACACTTCCCCGAAGCCTGACCCTCACTCGTCCCCTAATCCTAACCCGTACGCTGACACTAACCCGCGCCCTCACACGTACGCTCCCCCTAAAGCGTTGTCGTACCCTCACCTGGACCCTAAACCGTCCCCGTCCCCTAACCCTAACCCTAGCCCGAACCCTAACCCTAACCCTTCGCCGAAGCCTGACCCTCACCCGTCCCCTAATCCTAACCCGTACTCTGACACTAACCCGCGCCCTCACACGTACGCTCCCCCTAAAGTGTTGTCGTACCCTCACCTGGACCCTAAACCGTCCCCGTCCCCTAACCCTAACCCTAGCCCGAACCCTAACCCTAACCCTTCCCCGAAGCCTGACCCTCACCCGTCCCCTAATCCTAACCCGTACGCTGACACTAACGGGCGCCCTCACACGTACACTCCCCCTAAAGCGTGGTCGTACCCTCACCTGGACCCTAAACCGTCCCCGTCCCCTAACCCTAACCCTAGCCCGAACCCTAACCCTAACCCTTCCCCGAAGCCTGACCCTCACCCGTCCCCTAATCCTAACCCGTACGCTGACACTAACCCGCGCCCTTACACGTACGCTCCCCCTAAAGCGTTGTCGTACCCTCACCCTGACCCTAAACCGTCCCTGTCCCCTCACCCTAACCCTAGCCCGAACCCTAACCCTAACCCTTCCCCGAAGCCTGACACTCACCCGTCCCCTAATCCTAACCCGTACGCTGACACTAACCCGCGCCCTCACACGTACGCTCCCCCTAAAGCGTTGTCGTACCCTCACCCGGACCCTAAACCGTCCCCGTCCCCTAACCCTAACCCTAGCCCGAACCCTAACCCTTCCCCGAAGCCTGACCCTCACTCGTCCCCTAATCTTAACCCGTACGCTGACACTAACCTGCGCCCTCACACGTACGTCCCACCTAAAGCATGGTCGTACCCTCACCTGGACCCTAACCCTAACCCTAGCCCGAACCCTAACCCTAACCCTTCCCCGAAGCCTGACCCTCACCCGTCCCCTAATCCTAACCCGTACGCTGACACTAACCCGCACCCTAACACGTACGCTCCCCCTAAAGCGTGGTCGTACCCTCACCTGGACCCTAAACCATCCCCGTCCCCTAACCCTAACCCTAGCCCGAACCCTAACCCTAACCCTTCCCCGAAGCCTGACCCTCACCCGTCCCCTAATCCTAACCCGTACGCTGACACTAACCCGCGCCCTCACACGTACGCTCCCCCTAAAGCGTGGTCGTACCGTCACCTGGACCCTAAACCGTCCCCGTCCCCTAACCCTAACCCTAGCCCGAACCCTAACCCTAACCCTTCCCCGAAGCCTGACCCTCACCCGTCCCCTAATCCTAACCCGTACGCTGACACTAACCCGCGCCCTCACACGTACGCTCCCCCTAAAGCGTGGTCGTACCCTCACCTGGACCCTAAACCATCCCCGTCCCCTAACCCTAACCCTAGCCCGAACCCTAACCCTAACCCTTCCCCGAAGCCTGACCCTCACACGTCCCCTAATCCTAACCCGTACGCTGACACTAACCCGCGCCCTCACACGTACGCTCCCGCTAAAGCGTGGTCGTACCCTCACCTGGACCCTAAACCGTCCCCGTCCCCTAACCCTAACCCTAGCCCGCACCCTAACCCTAACCCTTCCCCGAAGCCTGACCCTCACCCGTCCCCTAATCCTAACCCGTATGCTGACACTAACCCGCGCTCTCACACGTACGCTCCCCCTAAATCGTGGTCGTACCCTCACCTGGACCCTAAACCGTCCCCGTCCCCTAACCCTAACCCTAGCCCGAACCCTAACCCTAACCCTTCCCCGAAGCCTGACCCTCACCCGTCCCCTAATCCTAACCCGTACGCTGACACTAACCCGCGCCCTCACACGTACGCTCCCCCTAAAGCGTTGTCGTACCCTCACCTGGACCCTAAACCGTCCCCGTCCCCTAACCCTAACCCTAGCCCGAACCCTAACCCTAAACCTTCCCCGAAGCCTGACCCTCACCCGTCCCCTAATCCTAACCCGTACGCTGACACTAACCCGCGCCTTCACACGTACGCTCCCCCTAAAGCGTTGTCGTACCCTCACCCGGACCCTAAACCGTCCCCGTCCCCTAACCCTAACCCTAGCCCGAACCCTAACCCTAACCCTTCCCCGAAGCCTGACCCTCACCCGTGCCCTAATCCGAACCCGTACGCTGACACTAACCCGCGCCCTCACACGTACGCTCCCCCTAAAGCGTTGTCGTACCCTCGCCCGGACCCTAAACCGTCCCCGTCCCCTAACCCTAACCCTAGCCCGAACCCTAACCCTAACCCTTCCCCGAAGCCTGACCCTCACCCGTCCCCTAATCCTAACCCGTACGCTGACACGAACCCGCGCCCTCACACGTACGCTCCCCCTAAAGCGTTGTCGTGCCCTCACCCGGACCCTAAACCGTCCCCGTCCCCTAACCCTAACCCTAGCCCGAACCCTAACCCTAACCCTTCCCCGAAGCCTGACCCTCAACCGTCCCCTAATCCTAACCCGTACGCTGACACTAACCCGCGCCCTCACACGTACGCTCCCCCTAAAGCGTTGTCGTATCCTCACCCGGACCCTAAACCGTCCCTGTCCCCTAACCCTAACCCTAGCCCGAACCCTAACCCTAACCCTTCCCCGAAGCCTGACCCTCACCCGTCCCCTAATCCTAACCCGTACGCTGACACTAACCGGCGCCCTCACACGTACGCTCCCCCTAAAGCGTTGTCGTACCCTCACCTGGACCCTAAACCGTCCCCGTCCCCTAACCCTAACCCTAGCCCGAACCCTAACCCTAACCCTTCCCCGAAGCCTGACCCTCACCCGTCCCCTAATCCTAACCCGTACGCTGACACTAACCCGCGCCCTCACACGTACGCTCCCCCTAAAGCGTTGTCGTACCCTCACCTGGACCCTAAACCGTCCCCGTCCCCTAAACCTAACCCTAGCCCGAACCCTAACCCTAACCCTTCCCCGAAGCCTGACCCTCAACCGTCCCCTAATCCGAACCCGTACGCTGACACTAACCCGCGCCCTCACACGTACGCTCCCCCTAACTGACTCTGTCCCTACCTGAAGCCCTGACACTGGTTCTAATTAAGGCCCTGATACTCTCAGTGAGTAAGGTCTTGACACTACCCCTAGGTCATTTCCTGACACGATCCCTAAACTTCACTGTAAGCCTGTCCCTTGCAAGTGTCCTGCCTCTTATGCTAACTGAAGCCCTTATGCTGTGCGTAACTCAGGCTCTGAATTTAGTCCCAAGGCCATGACACTGTCCCTAACTGAGGCCTAGATGCTCTTCCTAAATCTGGCCCAGAACTGTCCCAAACTAAAGCCCTAACACTATTCCTAACTCAGGCCCTGACACGGTAACTAACAGAGGCCCAGATGCTAGTCCTAACGCAGGCCCTGACACTGTGTCTAACTAAGGCCCTGCTGCCGTCAATATCTAAAGTCCTGACATTATCCTGAGCTAATATCCTGACCCATGTCTTACCAAGGTCTGAAACTGTCCCAAAGTAAGCCCTGACGCTGTCCCTAAGGGACGTCCTGAGGTTGTCCCTATCAGAGGCCCTGAGAATGTCTTTAACGAAGACCCCAATGCTGATCCTACAGAGGCCCTTATACAACTCCTAAGTCATGCCGTGACACTGCCCCTCACTCAGGCCCTCAAGAAAGGCCTCACTTAGGCCCTGTGGCCATACTTTAGTTAGCCTCTGACGCTGTCCCTACATCACGCCCTGACACTGGTCCTAACTAAGGCCCTGATGCTCTCAATAACTAAGGTCTTCACGCTATGCCTAGCTCATTTCCTGACACTATCCCTGGCCTGGAACCTTACTCTGTCCCAAACTAATTACCTGTCTCTTATCCTCACTGAAGCCCTAACGCTCTCCCTAACTAAGGCCCAGACTAGTCCTCACTACGGCCCTAACACGGTCTCTAACTAAGGCCCGGAATCTGTCCCTAATATAAGCCCTGCTGCCGGCAATAACTAAAATCCGGACACTATCCTGAGCTAATATCCTGACCCATTTCTAACCAAGGGCCTGACACTCTCCCTAAGAAAGCCCTGTCTCTGTCCCTAAGTGAAAGCCTGAGGCTGTGCCTAACTCAGGCCCTGAAGTTATGCCTACCTGAGGCCTTGAAGCTGTGACCACCTCAGGCCCTGATCATCGCTTTAACTAAGACCCTATTGCGGACCCAACAAAGGCCCTGATGCAGCTCCTACATCACGCCCTGACAGTGTCCCCAGCTAAGGGCCTGACGCTAGGCCTCACTCAGTCCCTGTGGCTCTCCCTAAGTCAGGCACTGATGCTGTCCCTACCTGAAGCCCTGACACTGGTTCTAACTAAGGCCCTGATACTCTCAGTGACTAAGGTCTTGACACTACCCCTAGGTCATTTCCTGACACGATCCCTAAACTTCACCCTAAGCCTGTCCCTTGCAAGTGTCCTGCCTCTTATGCTAACTGCAGCCCTTATGCTGTGCCTATTTCAGGCCCTGAATTTAGTCCCAAGGCCGTGACACTGTCCCTAACTGAGGCCTAGATGCTCATCCTAAATCCGTCCCTGACACTCTCCCTAACTATGGCCCTAATACTCTTGCTAACTCAGGCCCTGACAAGGTACCTAACAGAGACCCAGATGCTAATCTTATCTAAGGCCTTGATCCTGTCCTTAACTAAGGCCCTGCTGCCATCAATATTTAAAGTCCTGACAGTTTCCTGAGCTTATTATGTCCTGGCCCATGTTTCATTAAGGTCCTGAAACTGTCCCAAAGTAAGCCTTGATGCTGTCCCTACGTGAGGCTGTGAGGCTGTCTCTCACAGAGGCCCTGATATTGTCTTTAACAATCCCCTTAGGCTGTTCCTACCGAGGCCCTTATGCGGCTCCTAAGGCACGCCCTGACACTGTCCCCAGCTAAGGCCCTGACTCTAGGCCTCACTCAGTCCCTGTCGCTCTCCCTAAGTCAGGATCTGACGCTGTCCCTCCCTGAAGCCCTGACACTGGTTCTATATGAGGCACTGATGCTATAAGTAGCTATGGTCTTGACACTATCCCTACGTCATTTCCTGACGCTATTCCTAGACCTTAACCTAAACTTGTCTTTAGCTAATGTTGAGTCTCTTATGCTAACTAAATCCCTGATGCTGTCCCTATCTAAGACCCTGATTTAGACCCGAGCCCGTGAACCTGTCTCTAACTGACGCCTGGAGGCTGTCCTTAACAAAGGCCCTCAACTTATCTTTAATTGTGGCCCTGATTACGAACTGAGGCTGTTTCTGACTAAGGCCCTGAGTCTGTCTTTAACTACTGGCCTCACTCTTTCCCTAACAAAGGATCTGGCACATTCCCTAACTAGGACCCTGACACGGTCCCTAATAACTTGAGCTGTCCCTCATTAATGCCCTGATGAGGCCCATAAATGATGTACTGAAGACGGCACGAATGTCCAGACGATGTCACTAATGACCCAAAATGTCTCCTACTAAGGCCCTCAAATTACCTCTGAGGCCCTAAAGATGTCCATAACTAAGGCCCTGACACTATCTCTAACTAAGACCCTCAAGTTATCTTTAACTGAGGCCATGACAGTGTTCCTAACAAAGAACCTGACACTGTCTCTAACTAAGGCCCTGAGTCTGTCTTTACCTAACGGCCTCACTCTTTCCCCAACTACTCCCTGACGCTGCCCCTACCCAAGGCCCTGACGGTGTGCCTAATTGCCTGAGCTGTCTTTCACTAATACCCTGACCCTGTCCATAAATAACACCCTGATGATGTCCCTAACAAACAGCCTGAAGTGTCTCTTACTAAGGCCCTCAAGTTTTCCTCTGAGGCCCTGACACTTTCCCTAATTAAGGCCTTGACACTGTCTGTAAGTAATGGCCTGATGCAGCTCCTAACTGAGATGCTGATGCTCTCACTGAGACCTTGAAGTCTCTAGCTGAGAAGCTGACACTGGCTGTAGCTAATTTCCTGGCTTTTTCCTTAACTAACATCCTAGTTTTGGCCCTAACTAACGCCCTGACACTGGTTCTAACGATGGCCCAGATGCTGACCCTATCTAAGGCCCTGATGATGTCCCTGATAGACTTAGATGTCCCTCACTGTTGGCCTGACCCTGTCCCTCACCAAGGCCCTGACCCTCTTCCTAACTAAGGCTGTGATGATGTCTCTACCTGAGGCACTGTCACTGTCTATAATAACGGCCGACTCTTTCCCTAACACCCTGATGCTGTCCCTAATAGCCTCACGTATCTCTCAATAATGCCCTGATCCTGTCCATAACTAAGGCCCTGAATATGTCCCTAAGTGCATCTCTGATGATGTCCTCAACAGCCTGAACTTTCTTCAAGTTATCTCTGAGGCTCTGACACTGGCCCTTCCTAAGGCCTCACCCCGGGGTTGTCCCAGGCTGCTGGGAAGTTTTCTCTTGTCCGCATCTCTAGCCAGCTGCCTGCCATCAGCCACTCTAAGATTCTGCGATGCAGTGTTCCCACGTGGGATGTGCCTGTGTAGGCTCACCTGCGGGAGGAGAGTCATGGCCACTCCGCCCTCAAGGGGACTGCGGCTCACGGTAGGAGCCGCTCAGCCACTGTCTGGACACAGGGTTCTGTGTCCTTGTTTGTTCTAAATCCCTTGGAGTTACCTCTAACATTTTTAAATGGATATCCCCCCTCTGCATGTTTATAATATAAATTATTTACCACATTAAAATCCAGGAATGACATTCTTAGAATGAGCAGGAGAACACTGGATGCCCCCCACCCAATGATCTATTACTTGGAGGATTTAAAATTCTAATGAGAAAACACTCACTCTCCTCACCCTCTTGGGTGTCAGCACAAGGCGGGAATCAGCTGCATCCTTTATTTATCCCTCTGATTTTCCAGAACCTTTCCTTCCAGGAGAAATCTCTGGGCTCTGCGGGAGCTGTGAGTGGTGGCTGTCAGGTAAATCTGAGACTGAAAAGCAAGAGGAAGAGAGACAGAGGAGGAGATGAGAATCGGTGACGGGGAGAAGCAGGGGCGTCCACGTTCAATCGCAGGCTGAGAGTCTGGGTTAGTCTCCAGTGAAGCTAAGGACCACCAGGGTCTGGCCCCACTGGCCTTGTCACCTGGTGTGGGAACTGGGGACAGCCAAACCCCCATGGCCACTCTCAGAGAAATCAGGGAGGTGGGAGGGCACCCCTGAGAGCCAGATGGAAAATGGTCATGCTGTGAAATAATAAGATGCCCTTTCCGAAAAGTGAAGACTGTCCCCTTGGTTCTCAAAGACTTGCAAATACTCTGTGTCCTTCTGGAGGCATGCTGAAGCCTTCACCCTTTGAGGGCAGTAATGGGAGTGCATCTGGGCTGAAAACCATCCAGCACTCACTCCCTGAGGGTGCTGAGGATGACCCGTGTCCACCCCTCGGGTGCTGTGGGGCCTGAAATCCCCTGATCACCGACGACGGGAGGGGCCGCACAGACACTCCACTGGACCACGGGGGTCTTGGCTGCTGGGCTACATTCCTTTACCAGATATATGGTTTGCAAACATCTTGGGCCATTTTGGGTGGTGGATTATCTTATTCCTTGCTCCTTTTATACACAACTGTTTTTCATCTTCAGGAAGTCCAATTCATCTACTTTGTCTTTTGTTGCTTGTGCTTTTGGTAGATCTAAGAAATCATGACCAAATCCAAGGTCATGAAGATTTACTCTCATGTTTTCTTCTAAGAGTTTTATAATTTTGGTACTTGCATCTGGGCCTTTGGTCCATTTTGCATTGATTCTTTATATGGGGTGTGGGGAGGTAAGGGTCCAACTTTACTCTTCTGCATGTGGGTATCCAGTTGTTCCAGAACCTGTGCTCACTGTTTTGGAGAAAATAGCTGCAAATGACACAACCAACAAGGGCTTAATTCTAAAATATACAAACACCTCATACAACTCAAAAAAGAAAAAACATCAAAAAATAGGCAGAAGGTCTAAATAGACATTTCTCCAAAGACATACAGATAGCCAAGAGGCACCTGAAAAGACGTTCCACAACGCTAATTATTAGAGAATGCAAATCAAAAGTACACTGAGTTATCACCTCGTAGTGGTCAGAATGGCCATCATTAAAATGTCTAGAAATAAATGCTGGAAGGGGTGTGGAGAAAAGGGAACCCTCCTACACTACTGGTGGGAATGTAAATTGATGCAGCCACTATGGAATACAGTATGGAGGTTCCTCAAAAGCTAAAAATAGAATTACCATATGAACCAGCAATCCCACTCCAGGGCACACATCCAGACAAAACTATAATTTGAAAAGACACGTGCACCCCAGCATTCACACTTCACGATAGCCAAGAAACGGAAGCAACCTGAATGTCCCTCAACAGATGAATGGATATAGAAGATGTGGTACATATATACAATGGAATATTACTCAGCCATAAAACAGAATGAAATAATGCCATCTGCAGCTACACGGATGGACCTAGAGATTATCATACAAAGTGAAGTAAGTCAGACAGAGAACAACAAATACCATATGATATCACTTACATGTGGATTATAAAGTGAGACCCAAATGAACCTATCTACAGAACAAAAACACACTCACAAATATAGAAAACAGACTGTGGTTGTCAAGGGGAAGACAGGGGAGAGGATGGATTGGGAGTTTGGGATTAGTAGATGCAAATTATTATATATCGGATGGATAGACAAGGTCTTCCTGCACAGCACAGGGAACTGTATTCAATACCCTGTAATTAACCATAATGGAAAAGAATATGAAAAATATGTGTATATGTATGTATGTATATATGAATCACTTTGCTGTACAGTAGAAATTAACACAACATTGTAGGTCAACTATACTTCACTATCAATTAGTTTGAAGGCACTTTTATAAATCAAGTCTTATTTCTCTTCTCCTTTCATCCTGGGACAAATATGTAACAGAAACTAACCTGGATTACTCTGGGATGAACTCACATCACACAGAGCTTCAATTGTTGAACAAACCATGAATACGGGTTACACCATGGCATGTCCTGACCCGATATGAAGTTTGTAAACCTTGTATCAAGCCTGCAGAATCTAGTAAATTTGGAAATTCAAACTGAAATGTAGCCACCTACCCCATGACTTCTCCACAACTAGTTATACAACATCAATTGGAAACCATATACAATCAAATGAATGTAGACAAACAACTATAGCCTTCCTTTTTTTGCCTTTTAGATGAAGACGGTATTTAAGGTGATGTCTTGGGCCGTTTCAGGGTGTTACTCAATTTCCTGGGTATCTGCCATGCACACAGGAGGTACACATGTTAGTTAACTTGTTTGTGCAACTATATGAAGGTAGTTAATACCACAAAACTGTATGCGTAAAGTGAATTAAATGCTAAAGTCGTGTTTTGTATTTTTAATGACAATGAAAAAAAAGTGCAGCACTGATATTTGTTACAAAAATGAACATTAAAAACATTCTTACTGAAAAAAGCCATATAGAAAAGGCCACCTAGATCCCATACTCATCTTGTCTGCTTCAAATCCATCAAGGATGTCCAAATGAGGGAGAAACTCAGTAATGGTTCCAGAAAAAGAAAACTGGATCAGGATGGAAAAAGACATTTTCATACAGTTGGGACACTAGGTGAAAGTTGAAGTGGGGCTGAGTATTAAATTATAATGTGGACATCAGGATTTCTTCATTTAGGGGTTATGTGCTGGTTCCTTGGGCAAAACACACTGAGCATTTTGTGCGAAGTGGCAAATGTGAGTACTTTTTGCCATTATTGCAACTTTTCGGTACATTTTAAATTACTGGAAACTAAATTACTTTTCTAGACAACCATGTCAATATCATGGCAGAAAATCAGAGAAGAGAGACATCAAATTTTGTGACAGAGGCCAAGACTTACCCAGACCACGTTCAACCAAAGTTGTGATACTTATTTCCCTTGTCAGAGTCCGCGTGGTATGAAGAGGCACCGTGGGAAGGGTACATTAGTAGCTACCATCTCTTGGGTCCTGTGGATTACCTGGGGTGCAGTAGAAACTGAGATTTTAGTATTGCAATTTTTCATATTACTTCAAAAAATACGCTGAAAAATAAATTCAGTAAAGTTGCAAAATATGGAATCAATACACACAAGTCAGTTTTGTTTCTATACACTAATAATGAACCACCAGCAAGAAAAATTAAGAAAACAATCCCATTTACAATTCCATCGAAAAGAACGAACTATTTAGCAATAAATTTAACCAAGGACATGAAAGACCTATACTCAGAAAACTATAAAGCATTGATAAAGAAACTGAAGACACAATAGAAAACAATATTCCATGCTCATGCATCAGAAAAATTACTATTATTAAAATGTTTGGGAGAGAGGGAAGATGGCAGAAGAGTAAGACTCAGAGATCACCTTCCTCCCTACAGATACACCAGAAATACATGTACATGTGGAACAACTCCTACAGAATATCTACTGAACGCTGACAGAAGACCTCAGACCTCCCGAAAGCCAGAAACTCCCCATGTACCTGGGTAGGACAAAAAAAAAACAAAAAAAGAATAAACAGAGACAAAAGAATAGGGATGGATCCTGCACCATTGGGAGGGAGCTGTGAAGGGGGAAAGGTTTCCACACACTAGGAAGCCCCTTCTCGGGCAGAGACTGTGGGTGGCAGAGGGGGAAAGCTTCAGGGTCGCGGAGGAGAGGGCAGCCACAGGGGTGCGGAGGGCAATGTGGAGAGATTCCCGCACAGAGGATCGGTGCCGACCGACACTCACCAGCCCGAGAGGCTTGTCTGCTCCCCTGCCGGGGCGGGCGGAGCTGGGAGCGGAGGTTCGGGCTTTGGTCGGAGCGCAGGGAGAGAACTGGGGTTGGTGGCCGGGCGTTAGTGCGCCACGGCTGGCCGGGAAGGAGTCCGGGGAAAAGTCTGGACCTACCGAAGAGGCAAGAGACTTTTTCTTCATTGTTTGTTTCCTGGTGCGCGAGGAGAGAGGATTCAGAGCGCTGCTTAAAGGAGCTGCAGAGACGGGCGCGAGCCGCGGCTAACAGCGCGGACCCCAGAGACGGGCATGAGATGCTAAGACTGCTGCTGCCACCACCAAGAAGACTGTGTGCGAGCACAGGTCACTATCCACACCCTCCTTCCGGGGAGACTGTGCAGCCCGCCACTGCCAGGGTCCTGGGATCCAGGGACAACTTCCCCGGGAGAACGCACGGCGCTCCTCAGGCTGGTGCAACGTCATGGTGGCCTCTGCTGCCACAGGCCTGCCCCACACTCTGTGACCCTCCCTCCCCCGCGGCCTGAGTGAGGCTAGCCCCCCAATCACCAGCTCCTTTAACCTCGTCCTGTCTGAGCGAAGAACAGATGCCCTCTGGCGACCTACACGCAGAGGCGGGGCCAAATCCAAAGCTGAGCCCCGGGAGCTGTGCGAACAAAGAAGAGAAAGGGAACTCTCTCCCAGCAGTCTCAGAAGCAGCGGATTAAAGCTCCATGATCAACTTGATGTACCCTGCATCTGTGGAATAACTGAATAAACGACGAATCATCCCAAATTGAGGAGGTGGAGTTTGAGAGCAAGATTTATGATTTTTTCCCCTTTTCCTCTTTTTGTGTGTATGTGTATGCTTCTGTGTGAGATTTTGTCTGCATAGCTTTGCTTTCACCATTTGTCTCAGGGTTCTATCTGTCCTTTTTGTTTGTTTTTTCTACTTAAAAAATTTTTTTTTCTTAATTATTATTTTTTACTTTAATAACTATTTTATTTTACCTTACTTTATTTTATTTTCTATTGTCCTCTTTCTTTCTTTCTTTCTACTTCTTCTCCCTTTTATTCTGAGCTGTGTGGATGAAAGGCTCTTGGTGCTGCAGCCAGGAGTCAGTGATGTGCCTCTGAGGTGGGAGAGCCAACTTCAGGACACTGGTCCACAAGAGACCTCCCAGCTCCACGTAATATCAAAGGGCAAAAATCTCCCAGAGATCTCCATCTCAACACCAACACCCAGCTTCACTCAATGACCAGCAAGCTACAGTGCTGGACACCCTATGCAAAACAACTAGCAAGACAGGAACACAACCCAACCCAGTAGCAGAGAGGCTGCCTAAAATCATAATAAGTCCACAGACACCCCAAAACACACCACCAGAGGTGGACCTGCCCACCAGAAACACAAGATCCAGCCTCATTCACCAGAACACAGGCACTAGTCCCCTCCACCAGGAAGCCTACACAACCCACTGAACCAACTTTAGCCACTGGGGACAGACACCAAAAACAACAGGAACTACAAACCTACAGGCTGCAAAATGGAGACCCCAAACACAGTAAGATAAGCAAAATGAGAAGACAGAAAAACACACAGCAGGTGAAAGAGCAAGATAAAAACCCACCAGACCTAGCAAATGAAGAGAAAATAGGCAGTCTACCTGAAAAAGAATTCAGAATAATGATAGTAAGGATGATCCAAAATCATGGAAATAGAATAGAGAAAATGCAAGAAACATTTAACAAGGACCTAGAAGAACTAAAGAGGAAACAAGCAACGATGAACAACACAACAAATGAAATTAAAAAGACTCTAGATGGGATCAATAGCAGAATAACTGAGGCAGAAGAACGGATAAGTGACCTGGAAGATAAAATAGTGGAAATAACTACTGCAGAGCAGAATAAAGAAGAAAAAATGAAAAGAACTGAGGACAGTCTCAGAGACCTGTGGGACAACATTAAATGCACCAACATTTGAATTATAGGGGTTCCAGAAGAAGAGGAGAAAAAAGAAAGGGACTGAGAAAATATTTGAAGAGATTACAGTTGAAAACTTCCCTAATATGGGAAAGGAAATAATTAATCAAGTCCAGGAAGCACAAAGAGTCCCATACAGGATAAATCCAAGGAGAAACACACCAAGACATATATTAATCAAACTGTCAAAAATTAAATACAAAGAGAAGATATTAAAAGCAGCAAGGGAAAAACAACAAATAACACACAGGGGAATCCCCATAAGGTTAACAGCTGATCTTTCAGCAGAAACTCTGAAAGCCAGAAGGGACTGGCAGAACATATTTAAAGTGATGAAGGAGAAAAACCTACAACCAAGATTACTCTACCCAGCAAGGATCTCATTCAGATTCGACGGAGAAATCAAAAGCTTTACAGACAAGCAAAAGCTGAGAGAGTTCAGCACCACCAAACCAGCTTTACAGCAAATGCTAAAGGATCCTCTCTAGGCCTGAAACAAAAGAGAAGGAAAAGACCAATAATAACAAACCCAAAACAATTAAGAAAATGGGAATAGGAACATACATATCAATAATTACTTTAAATGTAAATGGATTAAATGCACCCACCAAAAGACACAGAATGGCTGAATGGATACAAAAACAAGACCCATATAAATGCTGTCTACAAGACACCCACTTCACACCTAGAGACACATACAGACAGAAAGTGAGGGGATGGAAAAAGATATTCCATGCAAATGGAAACCAAAAGAAAGCTGGAGTAGCAATTCTCATATCAGACAAAATAGACTTTAAAATAAAGACTAGTATAAGAGACAAGGAAGGACACTACATAATGATCAAGGGATCGATCCAAGAAGAAGATATAACAATTTTAAATATTTATGCACCCAACATAGGAGCACCTCAATACAAAAGGCAAATACTAACAGCCATAAAACGGGAAATCGACAGTAACACATTCATAGTAGGGGACTTTAACACCCCACTTTCACCCATGGACAGATCATCCAAAATGAAAATAAATAAGGAAACACAAGCTTTAAATGATACATTAAACAAGATGGATTTAATTGATATTTATAGGACACTCCATCCAAAAACAACAGAATATACATTTTTCTCAAGTGCTCATGGAACATTCTCCAGGATAGATCATATCTTAGGTCACAAATCAAGCCTTGGTAAATTTAAGAAAATTGAAACTGTATCAAGTATCTTTTCCGACCACAACGCCATGAGACTAGATATCAATTACAGGAAAAGATCTGTAAAAAATACAAACACATGGAGGCTAAACAATACACTACTTAATAATGAAGTGATCACTGAAGAAATCAAAGAGGAAATCAAAAAATACCTAGAAACAAATGACAATGGAGACACAATGACCCAAAACCTATGGGATGCAGCAAAAGCAGTTCTAAGGGGGAAGTTTATAGCAATACAAGCCCATCTTAAGAAGCAGGAAACATCTTGAATAAAGAACCTAAACTTGCACCTCAAGCAATTAGAGAAAGAAGAACAAAAAAAAAACCCCAAGTTAGCCGAAGGAAAGAAATCATAAAAATCAGATCTGAAATAAATGAAAAAGAAATGAAGGAAACAATAGCAAAGATCAATAAAACTAAAAGCTGGTTCTTTGAGAAGATAAACAAAATAGATAAACCATTAGCCAGACTCATCAATAAAAAATGGGAGAAGACTCAAATCAATAGAATTAGAAATGAAAAAGGAGAAGTAACAACTGACACTGCAGAAATACAAAAGATCATGAGAGATTACTACAAGCAACTCTATGCCAATAAAATGGACAACCTGGAAGAAATGGACAAATTCTTAGAAATGCACAACCTGCCAAGACTGAATCAGGAAGAAATAGAAAATATGAACAGACCAATCACAAGCACTGAAATTGAAACTGTGATTAAAAATCTTCCAACAAACAAAAGCCCAGGACCAGACGGCTTCACAGGCGAATTCTATCAAACATTTAGAGAAGAGCTAGCACCTATCCTTCTCAAACTCTTCCAAAATATAGCAGAGGGAGGAACACTCCCAAATGCCTTCTACGAGGCCACCATCACACTGATACCAAAACCAGAAAAGGATGTCACAAAGAAAGAAAACTACAGGCCAATATCACTGATGAACATAGATGCAAAAATCCTCAACAAAATACTAGCAAACAGAATCCAACAGCACAATAAAAGGATCATACACCATGATCAAGTGGGGTTTATTCCAAGAATGCAAGGATTCTTCAATATACGTAAATCAATCAATGTGATACACCATATTAACAAATTGAAGTAGAAAAACCATATGGTCATCTCAATAGATGCAGACAAAGCTTTCGACAAAATTCAACACCCATTTATGATAAAAAGCCTGCAGAAAGTAGGCATACAGGGAACTTTCCTCAACATAATGAAGTCCATATATGACAAACCCACAGCCAACATCGTCCTCAATGGTGAAAAAGCGAAAGCATTTCCACTAAGATCAGGAACAAGACAAGGTTGCTCACTCTCACCACTCTTATTCAACATAGTTTTGGAAGTTTTAGCCACAGCAATCAGAGAAGAAAAAGAAATAAAAGGAATCCAAATCGGAAAAGAAGTAAAGCTGTCACTGTTTGCAGATGACATGGTACTATCCATAGACAATCCTAAAGATGCTACCAGAAAACCACTAGAGCTAATCAATGAATTTGGTAAAGTAGCAGGACACAAAATTAATGCACAGAAGTCTCTGGCATTCCTATACACTAATGATGAAAACATCTGAAAGTGAAATCAAGAAAACACTCCCATTTACCATTGCAGCAAAAAGAATAAAATATCTAGGAATAAACCTACCTAAGGAGACAAAAGACCTCTATGCAGAAAATTATAAGACACTGATGAAAGAAATTAAGGATGATACAAAGAGATGGAGAGATATACCATGTTCTTCAATTGGAAGAATCAA
Source organism: Grampus griseus (assembly GCF_964374135.1). Lineage (NCBI taxonomy): Eukaryota > Metazoa > Chordata > Mammalia > Artiodactyla > Delphinidae > Grampus > Grampus griseus. The sequence continues at coordinate 66,965 of NW_028133152.1, read as the reverse complement.
CATTGTGAAAATGACTCTACTACCCAAAGCAATCTACAGATTCAATGCAATCCCTATCAAACTACCACGCATTTTTCACAAAACTAGAACAAAAAATTTCACAATTTGTATGGAAACACAAAAGACCCCGAATAGCCAAAGCAATCTTGAGAACGAAAAACGGAGCTGGAGGAATCAGGCTCCCTGACTTCAGACTATACTACAAAGCTACAGTAATCAAGACAGTATGGTACTGGCACAAAAACAGAAAGATAGAGCAATGGAACAGGATAGAAAGCCCAGAGATAAACCCACGCACATATGGTCACCTTATCTTTGATAAAGGAGGCAGGAATGTACTGTGGAGAAAGGACAGCCTCTTCAATAAGTGGTGCTGGGAAAACTGGACAGGTACATGTAAAAGTATGAGATTACATCACTCCTTAACACCATATGCCAAAATAAGCTCAAAATGGATTAAAGGCCTAAATGTAAGTCCAGAAACTATCAAACTCTTAGAGGAAAACATAGGCAGAACACTCTATGACATAAATCACAGCAAGATCCTTTTTGACCCACCTCCTAGAGAAATGGAAATAAAAACAAAAATAAACAAATGGGGCCTAATGAAACTGCAAAGCTTTTGCACAGCAAAGAAAACCATAAACAAGACCTAAAGACAACTCTCAGAATGGGAGAAAATATTTGCAAATGAAGCAACTGACAAAGGATTAATCTCCAAAATGTACCAGCAGCTCATGCAGCTCAATAACAAAAAAACCAAACAACCCAATCCAAAAATGGGCAGAAGACCTAAACAGACATTTCTCCAAAGAAGATATACAGACTGCCAACAAACACATGAAAGAATGCCCAACATCATTAATCATTAGGGAAATGCAAATCAAAACTAGAATGATATACCATCTCACACCAGCCAGAATGGCCATCACCAAAATATCTAGAAACAATCAATGCTGGAGAGGGTGTGGAGAAAAGGGAACACTCTTGCACTGCTGGTGGGAATGTGAATTGGTACAGCCACTATGGAGAACAGTATGGAGGTTCCTTAAAAAACTACAAATAGAACTACCATATGACCCAGCAATCCCACTACTGGGCATATACCCTGAGAAAACCATAATTCAAAGAGTCATGTACCAAAATGTTCATTGCAGCTCTATTTGCAATAGCCAGGAGATGGAAACAACCTAATTGTCCATCATCGGATGTATGGATAAAGAAGATGTGGCACATATATACAATGGAATATTACTCAGCCATAAAAAGAAATGAAATTCAGCGATTTGTAATGAGGTGGATGGACCTAGAGTCTGTCATACAGAGTGCACTAAGTCAGAAGGAGAAAGACAAATACCGTATGCTGACACATATATATGGAACTTAAGAAAAAAAAATGTCATGAAGAACCTAGGGGTAAGACAAGAATAAAGACACAGACCTACTAGAGAATGGACTTGAGGATATGGGGAGGGGGAAGGGTAAACTGTGACAAAGGGAGAGAGTGGCATGGACATATATACACTACCAAGCATAAAATAGATAGCTAGTGGGAAGCAGCTGCATAGCACAGGTAGATCAGCTCAGTGCTTTGTGACCACCTGGAGGGGTGGGATAGGGAGGGTGGGAGGGAGGGAGACGCAAGAGGAAAGAGATATGGGAACATATGTATATGTATAACTGATTCACTTTGTTATAAAGCAGAAACTAACACACCATTGTAAAGCAATTATACTCCAATAAACGTGTAAAATAAAATGTTTATTCTACCTAAAGCCATCAACAGACAGTGTCAGGAAAACTAGACACCAGTCTCCAAAGAACAACACTGGTCACCATCTACACTGCACATAAAACTAACTAAAAGTGCACAGTATTCCACATTAAACCCTTTCTCTCCTGAGTCCCCTGAAGATGCACCCCACCCACCCAGCAGTCAGCTGCACAGGAAGATGCTCCACACTTGCTCATTTTTTACTCTTGTGGAGTCTCCTCACCAGTGGTTCCTGAGAAAACCCAGCTCCTGTCAGTGTGGACAATGCCTCATGGTCCAGAAACCTAGGCCCTGACAGGAGACAAAGCTCCTGTCTGCTTGTCACAGAGCAAAGTCTGTGGACAGGGTGCACCTGTGCCCCCAGGGTCACACAGGTGGGTTCGGAGCCCCCTGTGGGATGTGAGAAAAGTGCCGGGAGTGCCGCACTCACAAACCCAGAGGCCTCATCTGGGAGGCAGTTCTGCTGTATATACTAAGTTTGGAAATCCAAACTGAAATGGAGCCAAGTATCTCACTGTATCTTCTCAAAAGATGGTTAAGGAGCAATTAATTACAAACCATATGTAATGAAATGAATGTAGACACAAACTTTACGACTTAACCCAAAATTCACTCAAAATGCCCATAGACAAATTTCAATTACCAAACTATAAAAATCCTAGGAAAAAAAAAGGTAATCTACATGACTTTGGGTCTGGTGACCTTATTCAGAAAACCAGAAGACAAACCACAAACTGCAAGAAACTATTTCCAAAACACATATCTGATAAAGGATTTGTACTCAATTTATGCCAACAACGCCATTAAAATCTGGTAAAGATTGAAACACACACCTGGCCCAAGAAGATAAACAGGCAGTAAATAAGCATACAAGAAGAAACTCAAGATGCTGGTGGATGCATGTACAACCAACTTTGAAAGACAGTTTGACAGATTTTTCCAAATCAAAAAGTCTCACCTTAGGATGCAAGAAGTGTACCTCTTGTATTTAGACAACTGCTTTGAAAAACTGCGTTCAAACCAAAACTAGCATCAAGCAATGCACAGCAGCTCTATTCATAATGGTTAAAAACTTAAAGATATCAGTATGTCCTTCTGTAGATGTATTCATAAGCAAATTAGGGCACATACATGTCAAGGGGAGCAGAATACACCACCCCAAAATATGCCCATTTGACAAAAGGATATTTTGGACTGATTAATTTAAGAAACAGCAGACCCAGGAGAATCTTTCAAAACCAAGTAGAAAATGCCCTTTTAGGAGGTAAATTTACATTTATTAAGGATATCTCCATTTGTAAGGGTTATGTCCCTCTCTGGACCAGGAATTGAATGATGACTAAATATCAAGAAAAGCTTGTTGGGACTTCCCTGCTGGTCCAGTGGTTAAGACTCCATGCTCCCATTGCATGGGACCAGGGTTCAATCCCTGCTCAGGGAACTAGATTCCGCATGCTGCAATTAAGAGCCCGCATGCCGCAACTAAAGATTTCACAGGCCGCAACTAAGACCTGGCGCAGACAAATAAATAAATGTTTAAAAAAAAAAAAAGCTTGTCAATGAAATAGGCCTGGATGTAAACCTGTGTAACAACCATACCCTTGTTTACTGGGCTTTGCCTAATAACATCCCTTAAATGGCTGCCTCCATTCCCTAACATCTTTTTTTGTTCTTAGCAGAAGTATTTAAGGTAACGGCTTGGGCCATTTCAGGGAGTGACTCAGTTTTCCTGGGTATCTTTCAAGTACACAGGAGGTACGCATGGTATATATTAAACTTCTGATTGTTTTCTCCAGTTTGTCTCTTTTTCATTACAAGGGGGATCTCTATAAAGAACACAGAAGTGTAGAGGGAAAATTATTTTTCCTCTCATATACATGCAGTGCGATAGTATTCAGAGATATAAAGGAATGGATCATCAACCCGTGCCAAAAAAAAAAAAAATAGATGCACCTAACCCTTACATTGCTAAGTGAAAGAATCCAGTCTGAAGAGCTACACACTGTATGACCTCCTTTATATGACATTCTAGAAAAGGCAAAACTGACACGGTAAACAGTTTACGGAATATGTGGTTGAAATAGTCCATATGATACTTCAGTGGTGAATACCTGTCACTATGCATTTGGCTACACCCACAGATCTTTACAACCCAACAAGTAAGTTACAATCTATCCAAACTTAGCTACCTAGGATATGGGAGTGTCAAAGACTGGAATACAGAATGTAACAAAGAAGCTAACTGATTCAGAAATGTATGAAAAAACTCGCTGTTGGTAGTGGGACAAATGGGCTGACCTAAGTTAACTTTGGAAATGTACAGAATCTGTAGGCCAAAGACATAATGTGCCATACGTACACAGTGGACTCTATGTTCTTTCCCATGAGGGGCAGCAGCTAACAGTACTGAAACTACGATATCAGTCATCAAATGGAACAAGCACTGAATTTCATAAATGACAAATGGTGGAAGCCAGGTTTCTTACCACTGGAGTTGGATGTTACAGTCAAACAAAGGGAGAAGGTTACAATATCCATGTCATAACAGATCCCCTTGGAGATATCAGTATTAACTCTCTTTAGCCTACACATAGTTCCACATGGAAATCTTTATAATTCTGTGTATATGCACAGGCTGGGATACATGCATATATTTCGATGTACTGTCAGCTGAGCATATTTAGCTCCCACATGTAAGTTTTTAACACCATTCTCTAATAAAAGGAACAAGGGCTCTGTGAAGAAAGGGCTGATGCTAGGACTGAGACAGTAAATATATGAAGCAGGATAATCTTAAAATATCAGAAAGTAAAGAAGTATCAAAAATTGTCTAAACCCACAAAAGGAAAATTATGTAAAATGAAAACAAGAGCAAATGGAAAAAGCTCTCAACAGCCAAAGCAAGAATTAACTAAGCAGTCTAATTATGTAGTGCTGGATTATAACCAAGAGTTTACACTAATTATTCACGTGTCCAAACTGGTATAAATAAATTACAGAGTTTTTGATGAATGGTGTTAAATAGAAATCTCCTGTGCAGAAAGCTTCTAAACAATGTATATAGCCACTCAGCTGTCCATCAAGGATGTGAAGCTAACCCCTCTCTCCTCAAGTGTGGCTTCTGCATTATGACTGCCTCCTACATAAGACACACAGGATGGACATGGGAAAAAATTAACCTCACTGTGGGAAAACCTAACAAATGTTACCTCAGCTGGATGACCAAAATTAAGAACATAAGGGAGAAGTTCCCTTGAGAGCCCGTCCTCTTGATATATAGTGAAGAGGAAGAACTTCACCTCTGTGGTCTGCTTTTTAAAAGCCAAGTCTAACCACGAAAAAACCACCAAGCAAATCCCAGCGCCCAGCAGTCTATACAATACCTGAGCAGCACTCCTCCATGCTGTCAAGGTCATGGAAACAAGGAGAGTCTGAGCAACTGTCAGAGCCCAGAAGAGACTAAACAGACATGATGACCCCATGTCCTCTGAGACCCTGGAACAAGGAAAGCTATAACAAAGAGAATGTGAATAGGGACTTCAGTGAATAGTAAAGTATCAGTATTTGTTCATTATTTGTCATGATTCTGTAGAAAATTAGACAGGAAAAATTAAATGTCAAATAAGAGAAACCTACTGTAACAAACTGGAAATATAGAGGAAAAGGGGGATTTCTTTGTAAAAACACATTACCAAAATGGACCCTAAATGAAGGAAAACACAAAAAGGCCAATTAACCACTGAGGAACCTCTTCCCCTACTGGCTATCCTATCACTGTTCCAGGCTTTCCCTCTCCCGGGACAGGGAAGGAGCAGGGACAGAGCTGTTTGGCAGCTCCCCTAGTTTATGACCCCACCCAGTGTCTTCACCTACCCCAGCCACGCCTACCCAGTGAGGACACCTGAGGAAGGGTCAGGGATTATTGACTCAGATGTATCAACCAGGACTTTTTCCTTTTCCCAGCGACTGGACACACTTACGGAAGTAAAATAAATTAGTATTTATTGTAAGGGTAGAAATACATTAATACTTGCAAGTGGCAAGTTGAAGAATGGGTTTGGACCTGGCAGGTCCAGGGGCTCACACTGCCTCAGTGTGACCTTGCTTCTCTCCAAACCTTTGTCCCGCTCAGTGCCTTTGGGGGACCCCATTCACAGGCACAGGCTCTCTCACTGCACTTGGGACAACAGCAGTTCTAGGCTGACAACCACTCACCATCCATTTTCCGAGAAAGAGTTTCTCCTTTTCTTGGATTCCAAAAAAATCATGGTTTTAAATACCTTTGGTCTGGCTTGGGTTGCACTCTCTTCCTTGACCCATCACCAGAAGATGGAAAATGGGATTGGCTAGATGTGGGTTGTAAACCCATCTTCGGACTGGGTGGAACATGGGGTCATCCTTCTGCAACTGTTTGGACTGGAAGCAGGTGAGATGTAATTCCCAAAGGAAAACTGAGGCACTGAGGCCTGAGAACAGATGCTGGCTGGGAGAAAGCAACAGATTCTATGTCATTGACAGCTCACTGCACAGCACAGAATCTGACACAAAAGGAAGAAAGAGGTTCACTTAGGGTCAGGGGCTGCAGTGACTCATCCAGTGCTCTTACTGTCCCTCCCAAGACTGCAAGAAGGTCTTTCACTTGCTGAAAAGTCAGGATCATTGGTGGTGGTAAACTCAAGTCTCTTTCCTTGGGCATCACGTCCTCACATCTCAGAGGCTGGCCCAGAACAGCCCATGTGCCGTCAGAAGACACACACACCTCATTCCTGCCCCTGAGAGGTGGGAGCCCTGAGTTATGCTGTCTCCCTGGCCATATTAATTGCCCATCCCTGAAAAACAATACTGCTTCTTTTCCAGTTTCTTCTCTCTCCTTTACTAAGAGGAAGAAGCCAAATGCTAGGGTGGTAAGGAAACTCTTGTGCAATGAAGTAACGGGAGGCTCGAGAATTCTTCCATGCCATGGAAACCATAATTGGCAGGCTTTCCAGAGGCCACATGGATGCATATGGCTCTCCAAGACAATGGCAGTGGCAGTGTAAACCTCACACTGGGAGGTCCAGTTGCTCCCATATCTTTGATTCTTATGAATATGCATGTCAAAAGTTACTAACGACTGAAAAGACAGAGGATTGCAGGGCCATGGTCTGCTGCATGGGTGTTGTGTCAGGGCCACACTCCAATGTCTAGAGGATTATTACCTCTCTTGGCAGCCTATGAGGCCGTGAGCGGGAGGCCTTCTTCTCAGCCACAGGCATGTTGGTAGTTGAAACTTCTCAAAGGAATGTCTACACTGCCCGGGTAGCTCTTGAATTGCCCGGCATCATGGTCAGCTCCGTAACTGTACATGAGGGCCTGACAATGCCCAGGCTGGACTGAGCTAGAGGACCACAGATGCCTGCCTGGATAGTCAGAGGTCGAGGGCTGTCCTGCCTGAGACTTGATCATCTATTCATGCCCACTCAGATGGGACAAAGGATGCCTCCAGTGCCAGGAGGGCCCCACCAGCCCTCAAGAAGGCAGCATCTGGGGGCTGGCAGGTCACTGCACCCAGTCCTGTATAAATCCACACATCTCCACTGAGTGCCCTCCTGCCTGGGCTGGGCTGGAACCTGGGGCTGCCCAGGCAGAGTAGGGCCAGCATCACCCTTCCCAGGTAGGAGGGCAGAAGGAAACCATGCATGACTTCTGACACCCTCCCCAATCCTTGACAGAGGTTGAGTTGGATAAGAAACAGTCTGAGACAAGAATAGACATTTCATTCTTCTCTCAGAGCCCAGGCCCGGGGAAAGGGAGGCCAGAAAAACAGTTCTTCACCTCAGCTCCCTGACTCCTGTTTGACCCTGGGCAAGTCCTACCCATTCTGGAGGCTTCACAGAGAAGGAGAGGGGAGGGCAGTGAGGGCCAATTGTGCTTAAACCTAACTCTAACCTTTACCCAAGAATCCTAACCTCTAACCGTAACCCCCTAACAACCCTAGCCCCAGACCCCTAGACCCTCGCCACGGACCCCTAAACTCTAATCCCTGACCCTTTAACCACAACCCTCTACCATGACTCTCCAATGATGACCCATAACCCTAAACCGTGACCGCTGAACCCTCACACTGACTCAGCCCCAGGCCTAAAGCCTGGCCTAGTGGGCGCCGAGGGATGACTGAATGAATTCTCAAATAAACCGAGGAATTAAATCTTCCCGACCATGAATTTAGCAATGGTTTCTTAGATTTGACAGTAAAGCATAAGAAATGAAAGGAAAAAATAGATAAATTGGATTTCCTCAAAATTACAAACCTTTGTGCATCAAAAGAGGCTATCCAGAAAGTAAAGAGACAGCCCACAGAATGGGAGACAATATTGGCACATGATATATCTCATAAGACTCTTTACCTAGAATGTACCCAGGACTTTTCCAACTCATCAACAAAAAGACAAACAATACAATTTTTTGAAACAGACAAATAACTTGCATGGACTGCTCTCCAGGCAAGACATACAAATGGTCAACAAGGACATGAAAAGATGTCAAATGTCAGGAGTCATGATGAAAATGCAAATTAAAGCCACAATGTGATTCCACACACTAGAATAAAAATAAATTTTTAAATAAATTTTAAAGTATGTAAATAAAAATAACAAATGCTGGCAACAATGCAGAGAAATTGGAACCCTTAAAAGTTACTGTGGAGATGTACAATGGTGCAGTCTATGTGTACAAACCTTTAGCATTTACTCAAAGATATAAAATATAATTAACATGTGGGTCAACAACTCCACTCCTAGATATATACCAAAAAAATGGAAAACAGGCGTTCAAACAAAAACTTGTACACCAATTATTCATAGCAGGACTGTTCACAATAGCCCAGGGTAGGAAAGATTTAAATGTCCATGAGCAGGTAAACAGATAAGCAAAATAAGGCAGATCCATCAGCTGCATTATTCTGTCATATAAAGGAATAAAGTAAGATTATACAGCCGCTGTGGAAAACTGTATGGTGGCTCCTCAAAAACATGGAAAATGTATGATCCCTTGATTCCACTCCAGGCTGTACACCCAGAATATTAGAAAGCACGGACTGGAACAGATATCTGTACCCCATATTCATAGCAACATGATTCACAATAGCCAAAAGGTGGAAACAACACAACACATCCTTCAACAGATGAATGGATAAGTACAGCGTAGTATATAGGCAATGGAATATGATTCAACCTTTAAAACTAAGGTAATTCTCAACATGCTACAATGTGGATGAACCTTGAAGTCATTATGCTAAGTGAAACCAGCCAGACACAAAAAGGACAAACGTTCTATGATTCCACTAGTATGAGGTATGCAGATAAGTCAAATCCAAAGACAAAGTAGAATAAGGTTGCCAGAGGTTGAGGGGAGTCGGTGTTTAATGGCTACGGTTTCACATGGGGAAAATAAAGTTCTGGAGATGGATGGTGAGGATATTTTTACAACAATGTGAATGTACTTAAGGCCATAGAACTATATACTTACAAATGGTTTAAATGGGGCTTTCCTCGTGGCACAGTGGTTAAGAATCTGCCTGCCAATTGCAGGACACACGGGTTCAAGCACTGGTCCTGGAACATCCTGCATGCCGCAGAGCAACTAAGCTCGTGAGCCACAGCTACTGAGCCCTCGTGCCACAACTACTGAAACCCGTGCGCCTAGAGCCCGTGCTCCGTAACAACAGAAGCCACCGCAATGAGGAGCCTGCACACGGCAATGAAGAGTAGCCCCCGCTGGCCGCAACTAGAGAAAGCCTGTGTGCAGCAGCAAAGACCCGACACAGCCAAAAAATAGAAAATAATTTTTTTAAGAAAGCTTTTAAAAAATGGTTTAAATGGCAAATGTTATGTGTTTTTAATCACAATGGAAAAAATGAATGAAATAATGATCAATGCTACAATGCAGATAAACAGTGAAAACATCCTAAGTGAAAGAAGCCATACAGAAAATCCACCCAGATCATGCTCATCTTGTACACTTTCAATCCAGCAAGGTTTACATAGTGAAGAAAAGCCCCAGTGATGGTTCCAAGAAGAGAAAACTGGATTCGAATAGAAAAATACATTTCCACAAAGCTGGGGCAGCTGGTGAAAGTTGAAGCGGGTCTGTGGATAGGATTATAATGTGGAAACCTTAATTATTCCTCACTTTGGGGTTATGTGCTGGTTCCCCGGGAGAGTGGCCCTCCCACTCCCACAGGGTAAAACAAACTGGAGTATTTTGTGAAGGTGGAAAACTTTATACTGCTATTGAAAGTCTTTTATACACTTGAAATTTACTAGAAAATAAAGTACTTATCAAAACCACCATGTCATACCATGCCAGAAATACAGACATCACACTCTGTTATAGAGGCCGAGCCCTACCCAGATCCAGTTCACCCACAGTGGGGATGCTAATCACCCTTGTAGGAGTCCACATACTACAAGAGGCACCATGGGAAGATTATATTCAGAGCCACTATGTCTTGGGTGCTGTGGATGACCTGGATGTAGATGAAAAAGTGGGATTTCTGAATTCTAGTTTTCCACATTCAACCACCAAAAAACTGTTACAACTAAAAAATGAATTCAGTAAAGCTGCAGGATACCAAAAAAAAGAAAAAAAGAAAAATCAATGCACAAAAATCATTTGTGATTCTATACACTGATAATGAACCATCAGAAAAAGAATTTAAAAAAAATCCCCCTTACAGTTGCATCCAAAAAGACAAGTAGGAGTAAATTTAACGAAGGACATGAAGGACCGGCACACTGAAAACTGGAAGACACTGATAGAGGACACTGAACAGACGAAAATAAATGGAGGGGCTTCCCTGGTGGCGCACTGGTTGAGAGTCCGCCTGCCGAAGCAGGGGACGTGGGTTCGTGCCCCGGTCCGGGAAGAACCCACATGCCTTGGTGCGGCTGGGCCCGTAAGCCATGGCCGCTGAGCCTGCGCTCTGCAACGGCAGAGGCCACAACAGTGAGAGGCCCGCATACCGCAAAAAAACAAAACAAAACAAGGGCTTCCCTGGTGGCGCAGGGGTTGAGAGTCCACCTGCCGAAGCAGGTGACACGGGTTCGTGCCCCGGTCCAGGAGGATCTCACATGCCGCGGAGCGGCTGGGCCCGTGAGCCATGGCCGCTGAGCCTGCGCTTCCGGAGCCTGTGCTCCGCACGAGAAAGGCCACAACGATGAGAGGTCTGCATACCGCAAAAAAAAAAAGAATACTATGCAAATATGCATTCTATGGCGGGAATTCCCTGGCCGTCCAGGGGTTGGGACTCTGTGCTCCCACTGCAGGGGGCGCAGGTTCGATCCTGGGTTGGGGAACTAAGATCACACATCCTGCATGCTACATGGTGTGACACAAATTTTTGTTTAATTTAAAACAAATATGCAGTCTTGCCAAATTAATGTACACATTCAATGCAATCCTTACCAAAAGTCCAATGACATGTTCCATAGAAACAGAACAAATAATCTTAAGTTCTGCGTGGAACCACAAAGGACCCAGAAGAGCCAAAGCGACCCTGAGGAAGGAGAACGGGCTGGAGGCGTCTCCCTCCCTGATTTCACACTACATTACGAAGCTACAGTCCCCAAAAAGTGTGGAATTGGCACAAAAACAGGCACACAGACCAGAGGAACAGAGCAGAGAACCCAGGAATCAACCTACAGGTATGTGGTCAGTTAATTCACAAGAAAGGAGCCAAAAACATACACCAGGGAAAGGACAGTCCCCTCAATAAACGGTGCTGGGAAAACCAGATGCCACACGCCAAAGAACAACACTGCACTCTGTCTACACCACACACAAAAGGGGCCAAAAACCCAGTTTTCCACATCAAGCCCTTCCTCTCCTGGGTCCTCTGAAGACAGACACCCTCAGCGGTCAGCCACACACAGGAACCTTCTGCCCATTTTCCTCACCTTCTCCCTCAGCGGCATCACCTCCCGGCAGGTCCTAAGGAGACCAGGCTCCTGTCAGCATGAACTGGACCCCACAGTGTCCCAAAGCTGAAGGCCCAGCGGGTCCTGAGGAGACCCGTCTTCTGTTAGTGTGAACCCGACCCCGGCTTGTCCCGAAGCCTGGCCATCAGCGTGGACTCAGCCCCACATGTTCCAGAAGCCAAAGCCCCAGCAGGTCCTGAGGAGACAGGGCTCCTCTCAGCATGAACATGAACAGCATGTTCTGAACCGACATCCCGCCAAAAAAGATATACAGATAGTAAAAGTCATACAGAAACAAGCTCAAGGGCTTCTCTGGTGGCGCAGTGGTTGAGAGTCCACCTGCCGATGCGGGGGGCACGGGTTCGTGCCCCGGTCCGGGAAGATTCCACGTGCCACGGAGCAGCTGTTTCCGTGAGCCATGGCCGCTGAGCCTGCGTGTCCAGAGCCTGTGTTCCACAACGAGTGATGCCACAACAGTGAGAGGACCGCGTACCTCAAAAAAAAAAAAAAGAAAGAAACAAGCTCAACATCATATACCATTAGAGAATTACAAATTAAAATCATGAGCTATCACAGCACACCTATTAGGACTGCTGAGCTCCAAAACTATGACAATACCAATTGCTAGAGGGTGAGGAACAAAAGGAACTCTCCCTCATAGCTGGGGGGATGCATGTGCAGCCACTTTGTAAGACAATTTGGCAGTTTTTTCCAAAGCTAAACAAGTCTCACGTTGGGATCCAACAATCACACTTCCAGTATTTAGGCAACTGCTTTGAAAATCTATGTCCAAATGCAAAGAAGGATGCAATTATGAAGAGCAGCACTTCCATCATGGCTAAAACCTTGAAGAAATCAGGATATCCTTCAAAAGATGAATGCATAAGCAAATTGGGGTACATCCATGTCAACGTGAGTAAAATATGCCACCCCAAAATATGTCTCTCTGGCATAAGGATTATTGATCTGCTTTAAAAAAAAAAGGGGGGGGCTTCCCTGATGGCTAAGTGGTTAAAAGTCCACCTGCCGATTCAGGGGACACAGGTTCGAGCCCTGGTCCGGGAAGATCCCACATGCCACAGATCAACTAAGCCTGTGAGCCACAACTACTGAGCCTGCGCTCAAGAGCCTGCGAGCCACAACTACTGAGCCCGTGTGCCACAACTACTGAAGCCCACATGCCTAGAGCCTGTGCTCCGCGACAAGAAAAGCCACCACAATGAGAAGTCCGCATACCGCAATGAAGAGTAGTCCCTGCTCGCCACAACCAGAGAAAAGCCTGCACGCGGCAACGAAGACCCAATGCGGCCAAAAATAATAAATTTTTAAAAAAATCTCAGAAAACTGAGATTGCCGTTTTATGAAGGACATTTACAACAGAGAAGTCTCCATTTATAAGGGTATGTCCCTCTTTGCACCAAAAATAGAAGGATAATTAAATCGTAAGTAACTCTTTTCAGTGGGGAAGTCCTGACTTAAATGTGGAAACAGTCATACCCTTGTTTACTGTGCTTTGCATGATAACCTGCCATAACTGGCCTTCCCCACTTCCCCAGCAACTTTCTTCTGTTTTTAGCTGAAGACAGTATTTAAGGGGATGGTTTTGGTCATTTCAGGGCATGACTCAGTTTTCCGTGGTATCACCCCTGTATTCAGAAGGTATACATGTTATTAAACTTCGGCTTTTCTCCTGGTAATCTGTCTTTTATTACAGGGGCGGGGGGGGGGGCCTCAACCAAGAACCTAGAAAAGTAGAGGGAAAATTGCTTTTCCTCCCATACACGTGCAGTGGAATCCTACTCAGCAGAAAAGATTCCACCATCAACCTATGGAAAGACATTGATAAATCTTCAGTATATACTGCTAAGTGAAAGACTTCAGTCTGCGGAGGCTGCACAGAGTATGACCCCATTGATGACATCCCGGGAAAGGCAAAGCTACGTAGATGATAAGCAGATCATGGGGTGGGGGGTTTGAAGTAGTCCATGTGATACTCTAGGGTGGATACCTGTCACTATGCATTTGTCTAAGCCCACATGTGCATAGCCCAAGGGGCCAATCATAATCTATTCAAATTTAGTTATTTAGGATGTAGGAGTGTTGCAGGATGGAATACATAATGTCACAGAATCCAACTGTATTAGAAATATATGGAAACAACTCACTGTAGGGGATGGGATAAAAGGTGCTGACCTAAGTCACCTTTGGAGATGAATGGAATCTGTAGACTAAAGGCAAAATGGACCGTATATAAACAGTGGGCTTTATTCTACGAAGTTCTTTCCAGGGTGTAGTAGCTAACAGTTCTGAAACCTCTGCACATGTAACCTGGAAAGGAGCAATGCACAGATAAATGGCAGATGGTGGGAGCCAGGGAGCCAGCCACAGCCTTGCTGTGGGAGTGGGAAGTTACAGATAAGCAAGGGGAGAGCCTCTGCCCTCGTAATCCTGGATCTGGGCTTCCTGGGAGGATGTTGACTGGCCGGGGGAAACACACAGATCTTCATGCTGGGAAGACCCTGCAGACATAGGAATTTCCCACCCCATCTTTCCACCCATACCTGCTGGAAACATTCAGCCCTCCATAATCAGTCAACGTCTCACCCCCAGGCAGATAAAGGAGCATGAGGGTCTTGCTTACCCCTAAGCTGTCCCAGAATCCAGGCCCTGGGTGTGGAGCCAGGTTGGGGGTTCCTGGGCCTCTGAATCCAGGCCCTGGGTGTGAAGCCAGGTTGGGGGTTCCTGGGCCTCTGACCAGCAGGTCAGAGGAGGGAGGAAGACTGGTCCTGAGGACAGAGGTTCCCTCAAGTCTGTGAGCCCAGGAGCCCCGATGGGGCTGATTCCCAGTGCGGACATGGACGGGGCCTGCAGTGGTTCTCTTTCCCCTGGGCCCTTTGATGAAGCCATGGCAGCACTGGGCCCTGACGTCTTCTGGCGGTGTCTCAAACTCTGACACAGCAGCTTTACAAAGGAACAGGAGAACGGAGCTGAGCCCCTGACGGCCACTCCTTTGTGGCTCTGAGTTGCTTCCACCAGGACCACAGTCACCTGCACATAGTCTACTGTGACCTACCTGTCCCCATTGGCCTTTCCTCTCCCTCCTTGTGATGATTCCCGTGACATTTCCAGCCTGGACTCCTCTCCCAGGCCAGATGCCTCTGTCCAGCCACTGCACCCCCATCTCACCTTGGGGGCTAACAGGCCCCTCAGAGGACTGGGCCTGCAACTCCCCACACCCAGGAGGAGCCCCATCTTCCCAGGTTGCTGAGCCCAGGCACCGGGTGTAACCAAGCAGGGCCCTACGGGGCCTTCCCAGGACAGACCCCTCCCCCACATGCTCTGCTGTAGCTCCTCTCTGAAGTGCCTGGATAACAGTATCTGAAGCACGCTTCCTGTGTTGTTTTACAGATGCTAAAACCACCACCAAGTGGAAGAACTTAACTACTTGATGATCATGAACATGTAGCCCCGGAGCTTCTGGCGCCTAAGAATTTATAATGTTAACCGCCTGTTACCTCACCATCAACCAGAGAATTGTGCACCAGCTGATCACATACCCTGCGACACCCCTCCTTCACCTGGCCTTTAATATTGCTTTACTGAAATCCTTCAGGGAGCTTGGGGTTTTACAGCACAAGCCACCTGGCCTCCTGGTATTGGCACTTTTACAATTAAAGCTGCACTTTCCTTCACCACACCCGGTGTCAGTAGACTGGCTTTACTGCACTCGGGCAAGCCGACCCACGATTTGTTCGGTAACACTGGGGTCTCCCAGGCTCCCACCCTCCTTGTGCCCCAGTGACTGTCATCTGCTCCTCCAGTCTTGTTGCAGCAAAAGTAGAAATGAAGTTTTCCTTCCCCTGATAACAAGGAAAACAAAGGGAACAGCGAACAGGCTAGAGAAGAAACATAACCTGGCCTGAAAGAGTTCATCACTCCTTGTTTTACTTTGTCACTAATCTGTAATAACTAGATTTGTACTTTTCAAAGCTAACCTCACTCCCTGACACTATGTAATTTACATTTAGTACCCGTCACCCCTGACTCTGTGTGAGTTACATCCCCTGCCTCTCACTCCCTAACCTTATTATGTCCAGCACTTACATTCTATACGCCCCTCATAACAAATCACCCCCTATAGTTTTTGCATTTCAGAAACGAGGTCACCGTCGATAAACCAGAGGCAAACGTATGCAATTACCAGACTGCTGGACCCCAATTACCACGCGGCCTGATGCCAGCTATGACTGTTTTGAAATAATGCAAAGGAAAGGAAGAATGCAAGACCTTCACTACTTTTATCCTCATCCTATACCCCAGACTGCGAGAGCCCCACGCATAAAATTTTCCCTGATTCTCAAGGAGCGGGGGGGTGCCCAGTTCTTGAGGCGCTAGCCAGCTGTGTCTTTCCTTCTGCCTGGCAGAAACATAAAGCCATCTCTCTCTTCCTCCAAAATCCCTGTCTCCGTATTTCTGTTTCGCCTAAGTGCACAGGGAAGCCGAGATTTCGACAACAGTCTGTGGCCAGTTCCCACACTAGTTCCCCTCTACGCCCACAGCCCTGGCCCAAGCCCGATCTTGTGCCTGGTTCCTCCATCAGGCCTGACAAAGCTCCCTGCCCGCACAGTGTGTCTCACATCCCACCCCAACCTGGTCTTTCTGAAGCATAAACGAGACTGACTCTCTCCCATCTGTAATCCCCCAAATGTTTCCCCACTTTCGCTAGGGTATCTGCCGGAAGAGACATCTGCCAAGGGCCTGAGAGTCCCCGGCATCCCCACGAGGCTGCTGGCTCCTGAGTGCCCTGACAATGAGCACCTCAGCAGGCCGGGCGACACGGCAGGAAACCCCAGAACTGCTCACCTCAGGACTGGGCCGGCACTGCCACGGCCTGATCAGAGACAGCAGAGAAGGGTTCCCCAGCTGGGACACAAACTCTGCATGAGTGGGCTCTCCTTCAGCCATTACATCAACTCGTGTGACTTGAGGGAAGGAAGGACTGAAGCACACTTGGTTCCTAAGGAGGATGGTATAGGCTCAGCCACGTCCCTCCAAATTCACATGCTGAATCCCTAACCCCCAGGACCCCAGGATGTGGCTGTATTTGGAGATGGGATTTTTAAAGAGGTGATCAAGGTAAAAATGAGGTCACTAGGGTGGATCCTAATCCAATAGGATTGATGTCCTACAAGTAGAGATTAGGACACAGATAGGCACAGGGGGAGACCATGTGAGGACCTGGGGAGAAGATGGCTGTCTAACCACCAAGGAGAGAGGCCTCAGGAGAAGCCAGCGTGCACACACCTTGATCTCCGACAGCATCCAGGACTGGGAGATAGGTCTGTTACCCAAGCTGCCCTGTCTGTGCTATTTGTTACGGCGGTCCTGAGCAGACTCACACGCAGGGTTAACTCAGGGCTCAGACTGGACACAGCCCACTCTCCATCCCCCTGTACGTGGGTTACAGGAACCCCAGGAACTGAGGAGGGGGTCCCTGAGGGGAGGCACAAGATAGAAGGTGCTAGGCATTAACATGGCTGCATTCATGTTAAACGTGCCTGAAGTCCAATCCCACGAGATGGTTTTGTCCTGTATGTACATTGGCACCTTCAGTCTGAACTGCAGATCTTGGGTTTCACCAGCTCCACTGAGAGCATTAGCTTCACCTGCTGTGGACCGTCTCCTATAGGATTTCCAGAATCACAAAGCACTGAAGCTTCACAGGACCCAGTGTCTGTGCACTACCGTCCAGGTGACCGTCACAACAGGGCCGTGCAGCTGCCCATCAGAACCTATTTCCCTTTTTCCTGTTCACAGCTACCCTGCACCTCCCAGCCTTCCCACCCCTTCCAGCGGGGGCGTAGTGTCTCCTGTTACCACGGGAAACAGGTGAAGTTGGTGAGGGCCTTGGCCAGCCTGCATCCTACAACAGAGTGCATGAAGCCCAGCTGTTCACCGCACTCTGCTGGTTGGAGACCTCACCTGGAAGCAGGGAGGCGAAACAAGGGGGCCAGAGCCTGGGACCTGACACTCACCTGCCCTGGACTCTCACAAGAAGGGGACAGACACATCTTGAGCTCCAGCCCAGTTTTGGGAAACACTTTGTTCCAGCAACAAACTTTACCTTAAAACACAAGGTGCTTTACAAACCCCTCCCCAGCTGTCACAGAAAGTCAGGCTTCATCTCATCACACTTTTCTCAAACCCCAGCTCACGCTGAGACCACCTCTCAGGGGATGGTGCTTCAGAGAAGCCCCTTTAAAACATCCCTGGAGTTCAGCTCTCCCAGCTCTGCCTTCAGTTTAAGGGAGAAGTTTCCTTGACAAACCTTCTCAGTTTCCTGGACAACCAAGCTTCACAATCTCCCAAACTCTTCTCCTTCAAACATTCCTATTCTAGGCTGAATGAGCCTAAAGAGACAGTGCTGTCATCACGTGCCAGAAAACGATTCCAAGCCCATAGTTATTGGTTACATGATGCTACTGATGATGAAATCCCAGGAGAGCCAGCTTTCCAATATAACCATTTCTGGACTCGGCACTGGGTCCCTTTCCACGGACAGAGTAGAGTGGCTGTTTCCACGTGCCCTGTGGTAGAAGAGCTCACCTAATGCAGCCAGGACTTCATCCTTTCCAGGTGATTCTAGGGTCCTCACTCTGCCCAGACCCCACCCACATGGCTGCTGTCTGTGCCAGTCTATACGGGACCTTGGCAATCTCCTAAAATGAGGGTTATTTTATACACAGGCAATGGGTTGAATGCTGGCCCCGAAAGATGTACCCCCCCAGAACACGTGAACAGGACCATATCTGGGAAAAGGGTCTTTCTATATGTAGTTAAAGATCTCAAAGTGAGGTCATCTTGGGTTAGGGTGGTCCTCAATCCAATTGAGAAAGTCCTTATGAGAGACAAAAGAGGAGAAACACAGGCACAGAGGAGAAGCCACGTGAAGACAGAGGCAGAGACGGGAGGGGTGCAGCCGCAAGCCTGGGAATGCCTGGAGCCCCCCAAAGCTGTAAAGGCAGGAAGAACCCTATCCTGGAGCCTTTGGAGAGACTTCTGTCCTGCAACACCTTGATCTCAGATGTCTGGTCTCCAGGACTGGGGGAGGATGAATTCCTGTTGTTCTGAACCACCCAGCTTGTGGTCATTTGTTACAGAAGCCACAGAATGGTCACACAGACCCTGCTCTGTAGGATCCTGGAGTGCGGGCCTCATTAAAGGCCCACAGAGACTGGGTTACAGAACCCTTAGGGTCAGCATTGGGCCTCAGAAATACTAAAGCAGTGGCTGGACACCAGAATGTTGAGGAGTCAGTCGGAAGCCCATCCCTAAGGGTGCCGGCTGCACACAGCCTCCCCAGGTTTTTACGCCTGTACCTGTTGGGGATAAGTATTTCCATCCTGATTCATGACTTCTGATGTCACCCTTCACGTTGCTAATCAAGAACCCACTAGTTATACAGAGGAAAACCCTATCAGGGCACTTGCTCCAGTGGTAAACCATTCTGAAGTTGGTCAGAGGCGGAGAATCGTCTCCCATGCAGCCAGCAGCTCCCCCGCAAGGAGTGTCCTCATTGCAAGGCTGGGGGACGGTGCCGAGGCGTCTGTGAGTAAACGTGAGCTGAGCCCCAGGCCAGCTGCTGCTGGACTGTTCCCACCCTTCCCAGGTAAAACACCTGAATGTGTGCAAGGACTTGAAAGCCTAGAGGAAAGGGCTTGGAGTCACACCAGCCACAGCACGCAGGCCGAGTTGGTGCCTGCAGGCCAGCCAGAATGGTCCTGGCCACGGGCGCTCTTCTGGAAGATTTCCATTTCCCTGCCTGAGGTACCCCTCCTGTCCCGGCCCCCACTGCGTTTTTCCTTCCTCACCTCTGCCCGGGGAGAAATTCCAGCAGAAGGTATGGGTGACACATACTCTCCTTTAGCAGGTGGCAGCCCGGCAACTCCTGCAGAAAGTCCAGCAGAGCCCCACTCACACCGGGCCACCAACAGAGCTGGGGCCCCTCACTCCCTCCCAGCAGCCCAGCCCCGAGACTGCTGACGGGGCAGAGAATATGGCGTCAGGCCCAGCTGCAGGGGCTCTTGCTGCCTGGAGCGGTGTTTATATTGACCTCAACGCAGGCACACCTGGGGAGGGCTGGCCGGCAGGGTCAGGCTGCCCAGGTCAGCCAATCCTTGCCCCTCAGGGTCTCACAGTTGCATTCTAGCCAAATTCTAGCTCTCACATTCCTGCCCCAGTGCACCTGGGGTCGGGGGCAGCAGACCCAGGCTCTGTTCCGGCAGAAGCTCCCTTTCTGTGAACAGGTCTTCCCCCACTCCCATTATCCTCACTGGAGACTAAGGAGGCCACAGCATCGGGGCACCTCCAGCACCAGGACCCCACCCTAGGGAATCTCTCAAGAGCAGGGACCAGGCCTGGGGGCGGAGGGGAGGAGGGAGCCGGCCTCTTCAGGATCCCCGGGGCGAGGAAGCCTCCTACACAGGAGGGCCTTGGACTCAGCTTAACTGCCACCCAGGGTCTCCTAGCCCTCCCCTCGTAGGGGGGCCCTTCAGATTCTAGGGCCCCAAGATCCTCCCCACCGACTTCTGACCCCAACTGCAGGGTAGGGGACCCACTCTGTGGCTTCTTTTCTCTTGCTCCCAGAATTCCCTGAAGCTGTTATACTCAGGGCAGGATCAGGGCTGCTCCCCGCAGGGCCAGACCCCGATGTCCGGCCAGACCCCAGCCGGCAAGAAAAAGGAAGCCCCGTCTCCGCTGCTGAAAACACTAGTGTGGGACGTTTGCCATCCACTTCACCTGGCGGGGAAACGGGCACATTGAAGTGGAGAGTTACGGGGTGGAGGTGGGAAATGCGGGTGCTTGGACCCTGGAAAGGAGGGTTCCTGAGGGGGTGAGGTCACAGGGTGCAGGAGGGGGCCGGGGGATGGGCAGGGGGACGGGCAGTGCGTGTCCAGCACTGGAGCATGTGCATCCTCGCTTGGGCCGGTCCCCTGCCCTGAAGGCTGCGTCTAGTAACACAGGGGACCCTGGAAGGGGGTTTGCTGTGTGGCTGGTTCACTAAAGCTGGGTGTCTGTGGGCACATGGGCCCGGCTGCAGTCCTGGTGAACACACTGTTCTCTCCAGGGAAATGAGGTGGACACTCAGTCCCCGGTCAGTGGAGGGTCTAGTCCTCTGGATGTCTTGTCTCTGCTTGGGGGTCACTGGGGCTTTATCCTCACTCCGTGGGGTACAGGAGAGGAGGGATGCACACGCCCCGGGGGCACTGTGCCTGGGCTCCTGAGAAGGACCTCTCTGGCCCACATGTTCACAGGCCTCAGTCACCCCTGCTCGACACACCCCTCCACAGACTCGGCAAGAGGACTTCTCTTGTGAAACGCGGCACCTGGGTCGGGGGGCTTGTGGGTCCCTTCTCAGATGGCCACACTCAGGTCTCGGGGTGGGTGCAGTGGCCTGTGACCACTCGCCAAGTCACCACGCTGCTGCAGCTCCTTTCTGGGGCTTGAGATGCCCCACGGGTGGCTGGGGGAGCGGGTGAGGTTGCTGTGATGGGGAAGTGTGGGACGGGAGTCCTGGGCCCTGGGTCCCTCCCCGAGGAGGAGAGGGTGTCATGCCCAGAGGGGGGGAGGCGGGTGATGGTCCTGGGTGTCAGCAAGCACAGCGCCGCGCCCCGCAGGCCGGGTGTGGGATTCCTGTGGCCCCGGCACAGAACACCAGATGGGGGGTAGGGTTGGGACAGGGGACGCTTCCTCTCAGGCCTGGAGCCCGAGGTCAAGATGCTGGGGGCCCGCTCCTCCGTGGCTTCTGGGGTCAGTTAGTCCCAGGCCACTCCCAGCCCCGTCTCCGTCTCTGCCATGACATCGCCTTCTCCCCCATGTGTCTGGGTCCAAATGCCCCCCATGAGGACGCCCGCACACAGGTCAGTGACCTCAGCTCACCCCGGGCAGCTCTGCGGTGGCCCATCTGCACACAAAGTCCCACAATGAGGTCCCGGGGAGTCCGTCTTCCAGGGCCTCTTCAGGTGACAATCCTCGTGGTCTACACAGCTCGTGGGGGCGTGTGGGTCCCCCAGGCCGGAATCCAGGAGCCTCATGGAGGATGGAGTGTCCTGAATCAGGGAGTACAGACGGACAGGCAGAGGGGGGAGGGAGGCCGAGGGGTGGTCAGCCCTGCCCTCCAAAGACGGGGGGAGTCTCTAGAGGGCCGGGCCGGAGCTGGCGGGGGGACGCGGTGGTCAGAGGCGGGCGGCCTGGGCTGCAACGTCAGCGTCGCTTAGGGCAACCATAACCCAGTCCCAGCCCTAATGCTGACCCTTCAAAGCACCAACACCAAGCCACATCTAATCAACTCACACAAATACATCATGAGAAAGAAAAGTACACCAGTATATCTTAGAAATATGAACGCAAGAATCCTCCACAAAATTAGAACAACATGGAGCCAACGGAACATTAAATGGATGATGCCATAAGCAAGTATCTCCACACCGGAAATGTCAGGTTGTTCAACATATTAAACCTAAGCAATGTACTGAAGAACTATAAAGAAGTGAAGTCAAAGCACATGATCCTACCAATTACTGCAGGAAAAGCTATAATCAAAATCCAGTGCTATTTCATGATACAAGCACTCAAGAAGGTAGGAATAAAAGGAAGTTTGTTCAATATGAAAAAGAGCAGTATACAAAGCCACAACAAACACCATGTGCAATGTTAAAAACTGAAAGATTCACTCCTGAAATCAGGAACAAGGCCAGGAAGCTGGCCTCCACCGCTGATAATAGTGTACTGGAAGTTCTACCCAGAGTTTTGAGGGAAGAAACCAAAGGCATCCATACGTGAATGGAAAAATTAAAACTGTGTCTATTCACAGAACACAGATCACACCATGTTATATATAAAACTTCCTACAACAACAAAAAATTATTTGACTAATCAGTAATTCAGCAAAGTTATAGAAAAAAATATCAATTCACAAAAATCTATCTTATACATATATACTACCAACAAATAATCTGAAAAAGAACTTATGAAAACAATAACATTTTAAATAATGTCAACATTAATATTTAGGAATATATTTAATCAAGATACAAGACTTGCTTTTCTGTATGTAAAGCTTTCTGTACGTTTGAAATTACTGGAAAGTCAAGTACTTTTCAAAACACCATGTCAAAACCAAGCCAGAAAGGCAGAGGAAACATCAAACTTCAAACAGAGGCCAAGCCTTACCCAGATCCAGTTCACCCCAAGTCCACATGTCATTTAGAGGCACTGTGGAAAGACTTATCAGGACTTCCCAATATAAAGGACTTCCCTTTCTTCCCTGTTGTGGATGACTTGGATGTGGTAGAAACAGCGGGATTTTGGAAGTTCAATTTTCCACATCATTCCACCAAAAAAACTGTTAGAAATAATAAATGAATTCAGTAAAGACGTAAAATCAGTACACACACCTCAACTGCATTTCTAAACACTAATAATGAACCATCAGAAAGAAAAAAAAAACCCTATTTACAACTGCATCAAAAAGAACAAAATACCAAGGAATAAATTTAACCGAGGATGTGAAAGACCTGAAAACTTTAAGACACTCATGAAGACACTGAAGAAGACACAAGTCAGTGGAAAGACTCCCGGTGCTCATGGAATGCAAGAATTACTGTTGCTAAAATGTCCGTTCTACCCAAAGCAGTGCACACAGGGAAGGCAGGCCGTCCTGAAATTACAACGGTGTTTTTCACAGAAATGGAGCAAATCCTCCTAAGATATGTGTGGAGCCACAAAGGACCCCAAAGATCCAAGGCGACCCTGAGAAAGGAGAACGGGCCGCAGGCATCGCTGTCCCTGACTTCACACTTCATCACGAAGCTACAGTCCCCAAAACAGCGCGGAACTGGCTCAAAACAGGCGCACAGACCTGAGGGACGGGACGGAGAGCCCAGAACCCACCCTGCACGGTGGAGGGGGAGGGGGGCGTTAAGTTACGACAAGGGGGCCAAGGACAAACCGAGCGGAAGGGCAGCCCCATGGTAAACGGTGCGGGGAAGACTGCACACCCCGTAACCCACGCGGCTCCACCACACACCAGCCTGACCAAAAACCCAGCTTTGCACACCAAGCCCTTCCTGGGTCGCATAGGGACGGACCCCGGCAGCCGTCAGTTGCCGCCAAGAAGCTTCTCCCCACTGTTCCTCACTGTCTCCTCACCTGTTCCTCCGGCGTCGCCTGCCTCCTCAGGAAACCCAGCTCCCGTCAGTGTGGACGCAGCCCCACGTTGTCCTGAAGCCAAAACCCCAGGGAGTCCTTGAGGAGACCGAGCGCCCGTCAGCAGCCACACCGGCGGTGCCTGAGGAGACACAACTGCCCTCAGTGGCGCTCAGAGCTGGGTCCGCGGGGAACGCGCATGCGCTTGGGTCAGAGAGGCGGGCTCAGCGCTACCCTGTGGTCGGTGCGGGAAGTGCAGCCGCCCCTCCCTCACGGGTCACTGGAGACAGCGACCCTGCCGGCAGAACTGCTGAACCCATTAAATTGTGGAAATTCAAACAAATGAAGACAATATCCCATAGCTTCTCCAAAGTAATTAAGGAACAATGAATTGGAAACCATATGGAATAAAATGAATGTAGACACGAGCTTTACAACTTACACCAAATTCAATCAAAATGATTCAGAGACAAGTTTTAAATGCAAAACTATTCAAAATTATAGGAGAAAACATAAAAGAAAATTGATATTAGCTTGGGCTTGGTCATGTCCATCACAAGCTTTGTGGTTTTAACACACAACACATAAAAGCAGTCCAGAAAGAGAAACAAGGGATTCTGTGGACTTTATAAAATTAAAGATTTCTACTGTGTGAAAAACCTCATTCAGAAAATTGAAAGACAACACACACTGGGGGAAAAAAGACTGCAAACATATCTAATAAATAATTTGTCTCAAAATATACAAAGAACTACAACACAACCCCATTAAAAATAGGGAAAGCTCTAAATACACACCTGGTCAAAGAAGGTACAGAGATAGTATACAAAATTATGCCCAGGACTGGGGGGTAGAGAAACAGTGGTCCAGTTCAAATCCCTGAGTCATGTGTGACCCAGGACTAGTCCTGTCCTTCCTGAAGGCCTCAGAGAGATGGAGAGGGAGGAAGGGGAAGAGGGCGGATTCTGCTTAAACCTAACTCTAACCCCGACCACTCTCACCATTTTCATTCAAAATGTTCTAGGAAGTCCTAGACATAGTAATTACACGAGAAAAAGAAATAAAAGGAATCCAATGGCAGAGGCAAATTTGAAACTCTCACTGTTTGTAGATGAGATGATGTTTTACATTTCATTTATTTATTTATTTATTTACTCATTTATTTATTCTGGTTGTGCTGGGTCTTAGTTGTGTCAGGTGAGCTCCTTACTTGCGGCAGGCAGGCTCCTTAGTTGTGGCATGTGAACTCTTAGTTGTGGCATGCATGTGGGATCTAGTTCCCTGACCAGGGATCGAACCCAGGCCCCCTGCATTGGGAGCACAGAGTTTTAACCACTGCACCACTGGGGAAGTCCCGACATGATGTTTTATATAGAAAATCCTTCAGATGACCCCCCAAAACAAATAGAATTCATTGGAAAATTCAGTTAAGTTGCAGGATACAAAATTAACCTATAGAAATCAGTTGCATCTCTCTCCACTGGCAACAAACTTTCAGAATGAGAAATTAAGAAAACAAACCCATTGACAATGGTATTAACAAAAATGAAATACCTAGGAATACATCTAACCCAGGAGGTAAAAGACCTGTACTCAGAAATCTGGAAGACACGGATGAAAGAAATTGGAGACGACACAGACAAATGGACAGATATAATGTGTTCATGGATTGGAAGAATTCATATTGTTAAAATGATTCCACACCCCAGAGCAATCTAGAGGTTTGATGCCATTCTTATCAAAATACCAATGGAATTTTATGAGAACTAGAACAAAGAATTCTAATATGTGTAAGGAAACAGAAAAGAACCTGAATAGTCAATACGATCTTAAGAAAGAAGCACAAACTTGGACATATCACACTCCCTGTTTCAAACTATACTACATATCTAGAATAATCAAGACAGTACGGTACAGGAACAAAAGAAATACACAGAGATCCATGGAACAGAATTGAGAGCCCCAAAATAAACATAGGCATATATAGTCAATTCATCTATGACAACGGAGGTGAGACTATACAATGGGGAAAAGACAGCCTCTTCAATGAATGGTGGTGGGAAAACTGGACAAGTACATGCACAAGAATCAAACAGGAATCCTTCCTTATACCACCTACACAAGCAACCTCAAAGTGAATCAAATACTGCAACGTAAGACCTGAAGCCATAAAGCTCCTCGAAGAAAACATAAGCAGTCTGCTCTTTGACATCCGTCTTAGCAATATTTTCTGGATCTGTCTCCCCAAGCAAGGGGAACAAAAGCAGAATAAACCAATGGGACTCCACCCAACTTTAAAGCTTTTCAGTGGCAAAGAAAACCATCCACAAAATGAAGAGGCAGCCTACCGAATGTGAGAAAATAGTTGCAAACAATATGTCTGAAAAGGGGTTCATATCCAAAATAGAAGAAGAACCACACAACTGAACGTCCAAAAACCAAAAACCCAATTAAAACTTGGGACCGAACATTTTTCCAAAGAGTACGTACAGATGGCCAAGAGACATATGAAACTATGACCAATATCACTTATCATCAGGGAAATGCACATCAAAAGAACAATGAGATTATCACCTCACACCTAAAAACTTGGCTATTGTCCAAAAGACAACAAATAACAAGCCTTGGCGAGGATGAGGAGAACCCTCACGCATTCTCTTGGAAAGTTCATTGGTGCAGCCACTATGGAAAACAGTATAGAGGTTCCTCAAGAAATTAAAAATAGAACTACTATATGATGCATGAATTACACTCGGGGGTATCTTTCTGAAGGAAACAAAAACACGGATTCAACAAGATATCCACAGGGAGATCAGCTCGGTGCTTTGTGACCACATAGAGGGGTGGGATAGGGAGGGTGGGAGGGAGGGAGACGCAAGAGGGAAGAGATATGGGAACATATGTATATGTATAACTGATTCAGTTTGTTATAAAGCAGAAACTAACACACCATTGTAAAGCAATTATGCTCCAATAAAGATATAGAAAAAAAAAAAAGAAAACAAAAATACGGGAATGCATCTAACTCACATCTACAATGGACACTTAGGGTTATCTCGTATGTCTGAACCACAGTTACTCCTTTTTGACAGTCAGATGCATTCCCCTCCTCAATGCCAAAGCAGATGTACAATTCATATCCAAAAGACCACAAACAGGCCACTTTGCTCAGTAAAATTTAAGTTAAACCATGTATAAGCCAGAGTGACTTCCTCACACCTCAAAATGTGAAGAGTTTTCCTCCCTTTTGATTACAAGTCTTTCAATAGAAAGCATTGATGATCAAAATGTCAATCCCTCAGTGCCAGAATGATTCAGCTGTTTGGCCCACGTGTAGATCATGCCCCTCAGCGCTAGGCCTCCTTTATATTTGCCTAGTTAATCTACATTGGGGGAATACTGATCAGGTATCGTGAACATGCTCAGAGGAATGTTAATGAGAAAACACTTTATATAGGCCATACATTTCATTATTCATACCCAATTGTCACACAAGCATTGCACATGTGCTTTTAGCAGTAGACCTAAAGCAAACAGTGATACATCATGAGTAGTTACATTGTCATAACTTCACTAGGTAATTTTCCTTTCCTCTTAAACATCAGGGCAAAATGAAGCCAACACAGTAACTTTCATAAATACACACTTCCATACAGAGGTGGCATTTATCCAATTGCTCCAAGGCCTAAGTAGCTTGAGGGGAAGGACTTCCCTGTGTCTGGAAAACACAGATCAAAGCCAGTAACAAAAAAACACAAAAACATTATAACCATATTCACCAGTTCACTCAGTAACCTATCCTTCTGTTAACTTTTTATGAAGCCATCCGATTCTCCATTAAGATTTTTCATTTCTTACCCAGTGTGGCATTATGATACGAAATTTATCAGAGACCTGTGCTTGCCAAAAGGTCCTTCACATAGATCTTCTTGAAGATGGAGCACTTTTGCAAAGTGTTAGAGCACAACAGGAACTATCTATAAATCACGTAAAGACTTAAAAGGTCATGGTTAAACATTTGACCACAATGTAAATGACAAAAGAAACCATTATTGCTGTTACATACAACATTTAAAAATAACTAGAATTATGACTGATAAAATTTTACCAGGACATACTAGCTTTTTAGGAATTCCATGTAATTTAACATACTAATCAAACATTTCTCTCTGAGATGGCTCAAGGGCCTTCGAAAGCAGCTCAAAGTTAACTGAGAATCAAAAGAACTATTAGAATTGGCCAAACAACACTTATTCACTGAACCAAAGTAAAGAGATTTCGAACAAAAATACAGATCACAGACACAGGCAAAGGAACTCACAAGCTGTTCACAATCAAAAGCAGCATTCCAAGAAAACTTTGGAGGGAGAAACCAAATCCAGGCTTGCCCTAACCCACTTCCAACAAAATCCATCTTAGAAAATCCTGGTCATGCACAACTCTTTCCTCAGCGTTCCCTTTGCATAAATGTTCATCACCTTCTGTATCCATCTTATGTTGCCCCTTATTTTTGCCTGCATTCAGACACAACCAGCTCTACTACAAAGGGACTTTCTTTTCTCTTTGTACCATCAGCCTGTTACCTAGCTGCTCACTTTCTTTATTACGTAGCTTCATAAATGCTTGAACATATGGAACTTCTTTTGTCTTTCTCTTCCTGTGACAAAAGAACTCTAGCTGAAGGATAGTATAGTCATTTAGGCTCCCACTCAAAGACCACCATTCCTCATTTTTCAAGAATGTATCCATGCAGTGGCCAGACAAAATGACAATAGAATTTCATTCTTTTCTTAGTCTTAGGTTTACAACTATAGGTTGACCAGTCTGCCAGGATTTTGCCCATTGGCTATCACATGGAACTGAAGAAGCAGCACTTCTTATGCTTGAACCATAGAACACTCACACACGGACAAAAACAAAACAAAATCCTAAACACCAAAGGAAGCCTCAAACCAAAGGAACCAGAAACCAAACTGAAGCCCAAAACCAAACAGCACAAGACTCAAATCATCGTCCAAGTCTCAACTTAGCCTGTGACCTCTGTCCAAGGGGTGCACCTTCCAAATGAGATTTCCTGGAATGAAAAGTCACCAAATGGGAACCAAGGTTCCCCCAAATGTACAGGGTTAGAAGGACCTTAGACTGCATGCCAGGGGAGTTACCACACGCTGGCTGAGGTGCTGCAACCTCCCAAATGCTATATTCCTGGTTCTCCAAAATAATCCCTTGGAGTAGGACATTCAGGGCAGCCCAGGCAGAAGGAAGAGAGAAACGTCCTCAAGGCAAAGATGGCCTGGGCAGCTGCTAGGCTGGTCCCTCTTCCACCATCTATTCCTGCCCCAGAGTTCTAACGGCTGAGATGACTCGGGCACAGCCTTTCCAGGCAAGGGTCCCAGGTGGTCTGGCCTCTAAAGGAATTCTCCAACCCTACAACTCTCTCGAAAGAGGCTGGCGTGCAGAAAATCTCAGTGCCCGATCGAGTCAGGGGACCCACAGGGGCCATCCCCAAGTCAGCCCCACATTGGGTACTAAATTTGATGTCCAAAACTCAACCACTGTGCACCAGTGCCAAATCGAATCTGAGAGAGAGTGGTTTGGAGGAAGTAGAAAAGAATAGCTTTACTGCTTTGGCAGCCAAAGGGGGACACAGAAAACTCGTGCCCTCAAGAATCGTGCGTCCCAATGCAGGAGGATCTGGTGAGGAGTTTTACAGCAATGGTTTAAGGACACAGTTGCTCCTAAGGTTTAGTGTGTGTACAGGGCCTTAACTCTCTTTAATCTGGACTCAGATGGTCTCTTGATGAGCTTCTCTGAAATAAAGAAGACTAAAATCTTCTATTTTGTGGGGGTTTTAGGTTGGTAAAGAGCCCAAAGATACTGTTACCAGTATCCCTTGAGGCAAAATCAGGATCCAGCCCCAAGGCTGCACTATTGTTTCTTGACGCTTCCTCCCTTTTCTCTGCATCCCCTCCCTTCCCTGATTAGCAACTGTTCGAATCTGCCCTTTGGAAATCAAGGAAGGTCCAGGAGTCACTAGACTAAATAAGGCCCTGACACTACACCTAATTTACGCCCTGATACTCTCCCTAACCAAGGCCCTGAGACTACTCCTGACTAATTCCCTGACACTGTACCTAACAAAGGCTCTGATGCTAACCCTAAATCAGGCCCTGACACTGTGTCTAACTAAGGCCCTGCTGCCTTCAACATCTAAAGTCCTGACATTATCCTGAGCTAATATCCTCACCCATGTCTTACTAAGGTCCAGAAACTGTCCCAAAGGAAGCCCTTGCGCTGTCCCTAAAAGAGGCCCTGAGCGTGTCTTTAACGAAGACCCTAATGCTGCTCCTACAGAGGCCCTTATGCTGCTCCTAAGGCACGCCCTGACACTGTCCCTCACTCAGGCCCTAAAGATAGGCTTCACATAGGCCCTGTTGCCGTACTTCAGTTAGGCTCTGACGCTGCCCCTACATCAAGCCCTGACACTGGTCTTGATTAAAGACCTGACACTGGTCCTGATTAAAGTCCTGACACTGGTCCTAACTAGGACCCTGATGCTCTCAATAACTAACGTCTTCACGCTATCCCTAGATCATTTCCTGACACAACACATGGCCTGGAAGCTGACTCTGTCCCGAGCTAATTTCCTGCTTCTTATCCTCAGTAATGACCTAATGCTCGCCCTACTTAAGGCCCAGACTAGTCCTAACTAAGGCCCTGACACTGTCTCTAACTAAGGCCCAGAATCTTCACTAATATAGGTCCTGCTACCAGCAATAACTAAAATCCGACGCTATCCTGAGCTAATATCCTGACCCATTTCTAACCAAGGTCCTGACACTGTCCCTAAGAAATGCCTTTTGCTCTCCCTAAGTCAGGCACTGACGCTGTCCCTACCTGCAACCATGATACTGGTTCTAAATAAGGCCCTGATACTCTCAGTGACTAAGATATTGACACTATTCCTAGGTCATTTCCTGACATGATCCATAAACTTTACCCTAAACTTAGCCCTTGCAAATGTCCTGCCTCTTATGCTAATTGAAGCCCTCTCGGTGCCTAACACCAACATTGAATATAGACCCAAGGCCGTGACACTGTCACTAAGGCCTAGATGCTCGTCCTGAATCGGGCTCAGAACTGAGCCTCAATAAAGCCCTAACACTATTCGTAACTCAGGCCCAGATGCTACTCCTAAAGCCGGCCCTGACACTGTCTCTAACTAAGGCCCTGCTGCCGTCAATATCTAATGTCCTGACACTATCCTGAGCTCATTTCCTGACCCATCTCTTACCAAGGTCCAGAAACTCTCCCTAAGTAAGCCCTAACGCTGTCCCCAAGTGAGACCCCAAAGCTGTCCCTAACACAGGACCTGATACTGACTTTAGCAAAGCCCCTGAGGCCGATCCTACCGAGGCCCTTATGCTGCTCCTAAGTCATGCCCTGATACTGTCCCTAGCTAAGGCCCTGACACTAGGCCTCACTCAAGCCCTGTCGCTCTTCCCAAGTCCGGCTCTGACGCTGTCCCTACCTGAAGTCCTGACACTGGTCCTAAATTAGGCCCTGAAGCTATAAGTAACTGAAGACTTGGCACGATTCCTAGGTCATATCGTGACACTATCACTAGACCTTAACCTAACCTTGCCTTTAACAAATGTCGACCCTCTTATGCTAACTAAATCCCTGATGCTGTCCCTAACTAAGGCCCTGAAATTAGTCCCAAGGCCGTGACGCTGCCCCTAACTGAGGCCTGGAGGCTCATCCTACTTCAGGCCCTGACACAACACCTAACTCAGTCCCTGACACTGTACCTAACAAAGGCTCTGATGCTCGTCCTAAGTCAGGCCCTGACACTGTCTCTAAGGCCCTGCGGCCATCAATCTCTAAAGTCCTAACATTATCCTGAGCTAATATCCTGACCCATGTCTTACCAAGGTCCTGAAACTGTCCCAAAGTAAGCCCTGACGCTGTCCCTAAGGGAGGCCCTGAGGATGTCCCTATCAGAGGCCCTGAGATTGTCTTTAACGAAGACCCTAATGCTGATCCTACAGAGGCCCTTATACAACTCCTACGTCATGCCCTGACACTCTCCCTCACTCAGGCCCTAAAGATAGGCCTCACTTAGGCCCTGTTGCCGTAACTAAATTAGGCTCTGACGCTGTCCCTACATCATCAAGCCCTGACACTGGACCTGATTAAGGCCATGACACTGGTCCTAACTAAGGCCCTGATGCTCTCAATAACGAAGGTGTTCATGCTATCCCTAGCTCATTTACTGACACTATCCCTGGTCAGGAACCTGACTCTGTCCCGAGCTAATTTCCTGCCTCTTATCCTCACAGAAGCCCTAATGCTCTCCCTAACTAAGGCCCAGACTAGTCCTAACTAGGGCCCTGACACTGTCTCTAACTAAGGCCCGGAAGCTGACCCTAATATAGGCCCTGGTGCCGGCAATAACTAAAATCTGGACACCATCCTGAGTTAAGAATCTGACCCATTTCTAACCAAGGGCCTGACACTGTCCCTAAGAAAGCCCTGTCTCTGTCCCTAAGTGAAGGCCTGAGGCTGTGCCTAACTCAGGCCCTGAAGCTATGCCTACCTGAGGCCTTGAAGCTGTGACCACCTCAGACGCTGCTCGTGTCTTTAACTAAGACCCTATTGCTGACCCAACAAAGCCCCTGATGCAGCTCCTACATCATGCCCTGACAGTGTCCCCAGCTAAGGGCCTGACGCTAGGCCTCACTCAGGCCCTGTGGCTCTCCGTAAGTCAGGCAGTGGCGCTGTCCCTACCTGCAGCCATGATACTAGTGCTAAATAAGGCCGCGATACTCTCAGTGACTAAGGTCTTGACACTATCCCTAGGTCATTTCCTGACACAATCCATAAACTTTACCCTAAACCTACCCGTAGCAAATGTCCTGTCTCTTATGCTAAGTGAAGCCCTTACTCTGTGCCTAACACAGACAATGAATTAAGGCCCAAGGCCATGGCACTGTCACTAACTGAGGCTTAGATGCTCGTCCTAAACCCAGCCCAAAACTGTCCCTCACTAAAGCCCTAACACTATTCCTAATTCAGGCCCTGACACGGTACCTAACAGAGGCCCAGATGCTAGTCCTAACGCATGCCGTGAGTGTCTCTGACTAAGGCAGTGCTGCTGTCGATATCTAATATCCTGACGCTATCCTGAGCTCATGTCCTGAACCATCTCTTACCAAGTTATTGAAACTGTCCATAAGTAAGCCCTGACGCTGTCCCTAAGTGAGACCCTGAGACTGTCCCTAACAGAGGCCCTGATAATGGCTTTAGCAAAGTCCCTGAGGCCGATCCTACCGAGGCCCTTATGCTGCTCCTAAGTCATGCCCTGATACTGTCCCTAGCTAAGGCCCTGACACTAGGCCTCACTCAAGCCCTGTCGCTCTTCCCAAGTCCGGCTCTGACGCTGTCCCTACCTGAAGTCCTGACACTGGTCCTAAATTAGGCCCTGATGCTCTAAGTAACTGAAGACTTGGCACTATTCCCAAGTCATGTTCTGACACTATCCCTAGACCTTAACCTAACCTCGCCTTTAACTAATGTCGAGCCTCTTATGCTAACTAAATCCCTGATGCTGTCCCTAACTAAGGCCTTGAAATTAGTTCCGAGGCCGTGACGCTGCCCCTAACTGAGACCTGGAGGCTCATCCTACCTCAGGCCCTGACACAACACCTAACTCAGTCCCTGACACTGTACCTAAAGGAGGCCCAGATGCTAGTCCTAACGCAGATCCTGACACGTGTCTAACTCAGGCCCTGCTGCTGTCAATATCTAAAGTCCTGATATTATCCTGAGCTAATATCCTGACCCATGTCTTACCAAGGTCCTGAAACTGTCCCAAAGTAAGCCCTGACGCGGTCCCTAAGGGAGGCCCTGAGGAGGTCCCTAAGAGGCCCTGAGAATGTCTTTACACAGACCCTAAGGCTGATCTTACAGAGGTCCTTATACTACTTGTACGTCATGCCCTGACACTGTCCCTCACTCAGGCCCTAAAGAAAGGCCTCACTTGGGCCCCTTTACCATACCTTAGTTAGGCTCTGACGCTGTCCCTACATCATGAAGCCCTGACACTGGTCCTGATTAAGCCCCTGACACTGGTCCTAACTAAGGCCCTGATGCTCTCAATAACGAAGGTCTTCACGCTATCCCTAGCTCATTTCCTGACCCTGTCCCTGGCCTGGAAGCTGACTCTGTCCCGAGCAAATTTCCTGCCTCTTATCATCACTGCAGCCCTAATGCTCTCCCTAACAAAGGCCCAGACTAGTCCTAACTAAGGCCCTGAAACTGTCTCTAACTAAGGCCCGGAATCTGTCCCTAATATAGGACCTGTTGCCGGCAATAACTAAAATCTGGACACCATCCTGAGGCCTTGAAGCTGTGACCACCTCAGGCCCTGATCATGTCTTTAACTAAGACCCTATTGCTGACCCAACAAAGGCCCTGATGCAGCTCCTACATCATGCCCTGACAGTGTCCCCAGCTAAGGGCCTGACGCTAGGCCTCACTCAGGCCCTGTGGCTCTCCCTAAGTCAGGCTCTCACGCTGTCCCTACCTGAAGCCCTCACACTGGTTCTAATTAAAGCCCTGATACTCTCAGTGACTAAGGTCTTGACACTACCCCTGGTCATTTCCTGACACGATCCTTCAACTTCACTCTAAGACTATCCCTCGCAAGTGTCCTGCCTCTTATGCTAACTGAAGCCCTTATGGTGTGCCTAACTCAGGCCCTGAATTTAGTCCCAAGGCCATGACACTGTCCCTAACTGAGGCTTAGATGCTCTTCCTAAATCTGGCCCAGAACTGTCCCTCACTGAAGCCCTAACACTATTCCTAACTCAGGCCCTAACACGGTACCTAACAGAGGCCCAGATGCTAGTCCTAACGCAGGCCCTGA
Source organism: Grampus griseus (assembly GCF_964374135.1). Taxonomy (NCBI): domain Eukaryota; kingdom Metazoa; phylum Chordata; class Mammalia; order Artiodactyla; family Delphinidae; genus Grampus; species Grampus griseus. The sequence continues at coordinate 32,098 of NW_028133152.1, read as the reverse complement.
CACTGTGTCTAACTAAGGCCCTGCTGCCGTCAATATCTAAAGTCCTGACATTATCCTGAGCTAATATTCAGACCCATGTCTTACCAAGGTCCTCAAACTGCCACAAAGTAAGCCCTGACGCTGTCCCTAAGTGACGCCCTGAGGCTGTCCTTATCAGAGGCCCTGAGAATGTCTTTAACAAAGACCCTAATGCTGATCCTTCAGAGGCCCTTATACTACTCCTAAGTCATGCCCTGACACTGTCCCTCACTCAGGCCCTCAAGATAGGCCTCACATAGGCCCTGTTGCCGTACCTTAGTTAGCCTCTGACGCTGTCCCTACATCAAGCCCTGACACTGGTCCTAACTAAGGCCCTGATGCTCTCAATAACTAAGGTCCTCATGCTAGCCCTACCTCATTTCCTGACACAATCCCTGGCCTGGAACCAGACTATGTCCCGAGCTAATTACCTGCCTCTTATCATCACAGAAGCCCTAATGCGCTCCCTAACTAAGGCCCAGACTAGTCCTAACTAAGGCCCGGAATCTGTCCCTAATATAAGCCCTGCTGCCGGCAATAACAAAAATCCGGACACTATCCTGAGCTAATATCCTGACCCATTTCTAACCAAGGGCCTGACACTGTCCCTAAGAAAGCCCTGTCGCTGTCCCTAAGTGAAGGCCTGAGGCTGTGTCTAACTCAGGCCCTGAAGCTATGCCTACCTGAGGCCTTGAAGCTGTGACCACCTCAGGTCCTGATCTTGTCTTTAACTAAGACCCTATTGCTGACCCAACAAAGGCCCTGATGCAGCTCCTACCTCACGCCCTGACAGTGTCCCCAGCTAAGGGCCTGACGCTAGGCCTCACTCAGGGCCTGTGGCTCTCCCTAAGTGAGGCACTGGCGCTGTCCCTACCTGCAGCCATGATACTAGTTCTAAATAAGGCCCTGATACTCTCAGTGACGAAGGTCTTGACACTATCCCTAGGTCATTTCCTGACACGATCCATAAACTTTACCCTAAACCTAGCCCAAGCAAATGTCCTGTCTCTTATGCTAATTGAAGCCCTTACTCTGTGCCTAACACAGACACTGAATTAAGGCCCAATGCCGTGACACTGTCCCTAACTGAGGCGGAGATGCTCGTCCTAAATGCGGCCCAGAACTGTCCCTCACTAAAGCCCTAACACTATTCCTAACGCAGGCCCTGACACGGTACCTAACAGAGGCCCAGATGCTAGTCCTAACGCAGGCCCTGACACTGAGTCTAACTAAGGCCCTGCTGCCGTCAATATCTAATGTCCTGACACTATCCAGAGCTCATTTCCTGACCCATCTCTTACCAAGGTCCTGAGACGGTCCCTATGTAAGCCCTGACGCTGTCCCTCAGTGAGGCCTTGAGGTTGTCCCTAACAGAGGCCCTCATAATTGCTTTAGCAAAGCCCCTGAGGCCCATCCTATCGAGGCCCTTATGCTGCTCCTAAGTCACACCCTGATACTGTCCCTAGCTAAGGCCCTGACACTAGGCCTCACTCAAGCCCTGTCGCTCTTCCCAAGTCCGGCTCTGACGCTGTCCCTACCTGAAGTCCTGACACTGGTCCTAAATTAGGCCCTGATGCTCTATGTAACTGAAGTCTTGGCATTATTCCTAGGTCATGTCCTGACACTATCCCTAGACCTTAACCTAACCTTGCCTTTAACTAATGTCGAGCCTCTTATGCTAACTAAATCCCTGATGCTGTCCCTAACTAAGGCCTTGAAATTAGTCCCGAGGCCGTGACGATACCCCTAACTGAGGCCTGGAGGCTCGTCCGACCTCAGGCCCTGACACAACACCTAACTCAGTCCCTGACACTGTACCTAACAAAGGCTCTGATGCTCGTCCTAAGTCAGGCCCTGACACTGTCTCTAAGGCCCTGTGGCCATCAATATCTAAAGTCCTAACATTATCCTGAGCTAATATCCTGATCCATGTCTAACCAAGGTCCTGAAACTGTCCCTAAGTAAGCCCTGACGCTGCCACTAAGGGAGGCCCTGAGGATGTCCCTAACAGAGGCCCTGAGAATTTTTTTTACGAAGACCCTAGGCTGATCCTACAGAGGCCCTTATACTACTCCTACGTCATGCCCTGACACTGCCCCTCACTCAGGCCCTAAAGATAGGTCTCACTTGGGCCCTTTTGCCATACCTTAGTTAGGCTCTGACGCAGTCCCTACATCATCAAGCCCTGACACTGGTCCTGATTAAGCCCCTGACACTGGTCCTAACCGAGGCCCTGATTCTCTCAATAACGAAGGTCTTCACGCTATCCCTAGCTCATTTCCTCACACTATCCCTGGCCTGGAAGCTGACTCTCTCCCGAGCTAGTTTCCTGCCTCTTATCCTCACTGAAGCCCTAATGCTCTCCCTAATTAAGGCCCAGACTAGTCCTAACTAAGGCCCTGAAACTGTCTCTAACTAAGGCCTGGAATCTGTCCCTAATATAGGCCCTGCTGCCGGCAATAACTAAAATCCGTACACTATCCTGAGTTAAGAATCTGACCCATTTCTCACCAAGGTCCTGACACTGTCCCTAAGAAAGCCCTGTCTCTGTCCCTAAGTGAAGGCTTGAGGCTGTGCCTAACTCAGGCCCTGAAGTTATGCCTACCTGAGACCTTGATGCTCTGACTACCTCAGGCCCTGAAGCTATGCCTAACTGAGACCTTGATGCTCTGACTACCTCAGGCCCTGATCATGTCTTTAACTAAGACCCTATTGCTGACCCAACGAAGGCCCTGATGCAGCTCCTACATCATGCCCTGACAGTGTCCCCAGCTAAGGACCTGACGCTAGGGCTCATTCAGGCCCTGTGGCTCTCCCTAAGTCAGGCTCTGACGCTGTCCCTACCTGAAGCCCTCACACTGGTTCTAATTAAGGCCCTGATACTCTCAGTGACTAAGGTTTTGACACTACCCCTAGGTCATTTCCTGACACGATCCCTAAACTTCACCCTAAGACTGTCCCTTGCAACTCTCCGGCCTCCTATGCTAACTGAAGCCCTTATGATGTGCCTATTTCAGGCCCTGAATTTAGTCCCAAGGCCATGACACTGTCCCTAACTGAGGCCTAGATGCTCATCCTAAATCCGGCCCTGATACTCTCCCTAACTATGGCCCTAACACTCTTGCTAACTCAGGCCCTGACAAGGTACCTAACAGAGACCCAGATGCTAATCCTATCTAAGGCCTTGACCCTGTCCTTAACTAAGGCCCTGCTGCTGTCAATATTTAAAGTCCTGACAGTTTCCTGAGCTTATTATGTCCTGGCCCATGTTTCATTAAGGTCCTGAAACTGTCCCAAAGTAAGCCTTGATGCTGTCCTTACGTGAGGCTGTGAGGCTATCTCTCACAGAGGCCCTGATATTGTCTTTAACAATCCCCTTAGGCTGTTCCTACCAAGGCCCTTATGCGGCTCCTAAGGCACGCCCTGACACTGTCCCCAGCTAAGGCCCTGACTCTAGGCCTCACTCAGTCCCTGTCGCTCTCCCTAAGTCAGGATCTGACGCTGTCCCTACATGAAGCCCTGACACTGTTTCTAAATTAGGCACTGATGCTCTAGGTAGCTTTGGTCTTGACACTATCCCTACGTCATTTCCTGACGCTATTCCTAGACCTTAACCTAACCTTGCCTTTAGCTAATGTCGAGCCTCTTATGCTAACTAAATCCCTGATGTTGTCCCTATCTAAGACCCTGAATTTAGTCCCGAGGCCGTGAACCTGTCTCTAACTGAGGCCTGGAGGCTGTCCTTAACAAAGGCCCTCAACTTATCTTTAACTGAGGCCCTGACACTCTCTCTAATTAAGGACTGAAGCTATCTCTGACTAAGGCCCTGAGTCTGTCTTTAACTACTGGCCTCACTCTTTCCCTAACAAAGGTCCTGACACATTCCCTAACTAACACCCTGACACGGTCCCAAATAACCTGAGCTTCCCTCATTAATGCCCTGATGCGGCCCATAAAAGATGTACTGAAGTCGGCACGAAGGTCCAGACGATGTCACTAATGACCCAAAATGTCTCTTACTAAAGCCCTCAAATTACATCTAACTGAGGCCCTAAAGATGTCCATAACTAAGGCCCTGACACTATCTCTAACTAAGACCCTCAAGTTATCTTTAACTGAGCCCATGACAGTGTCCCTAACAAAGAACCTGACACTGTCTCTAACTAAGGCCCTGAGTCTGTCTTTACCTAACGGCCTCACTCTTTCCCCAACTACTCCCTGACGCTGCCCCTACCCAAGGCCCTGACAGTGTGCCTAATTGCCTGAGCTGTCTTTCACTAATACCCTGACCCTGTCCATAACTAACGCCCTCATTATGTCCCTAACGAACAGCCTGAAGTGTCTCTTACTAAGGCCCTCAAGTTTGTCTCTGAGGCCCTGACACTCTCTCTAATTAAGGCCTTGGCACTGTCTGTAAGTAATGGCCTGATGCAGCTCCTACCTGAGATGTTGATGCTCTCACTGAGACCTTGAAGTCTCTAGCTGAGAAGCTGACACTGTCTATAACTAATTTCCTGGCTTTTTCCTTAACTAACATCCTAATTTTGTCCCTAAATAACGCCCTGACACTGGTCCTAACTACGGCCCTGATGCTGACCCTCTCTAAGGCCCTGACGATGTCCCTAATAGACTTAGATGTCCCTCACTGTTGGCCTGACCCTGTCCCTCACCAAGGCCCTGACCCTCTTCCTAACTAAGGCTGTGATGATGTCTCTACCTGAGGCACTGTCACTGTCTATAATAACGGCCGACTCTTTCCCTAACACCCTGATGCTGTCCCTAATAGCCTCACGTATCTCTCAATAACGGCCTGATCCTGTCCATAACTAAGGCCCTGAATATGTCCCTAAGTATGTCTCTGATGCTGTCATTAACTAAGGCCCTGATGCTCTCTCTACGTAAGGCACTGACACTATCTATAATAATGGCCTGACTCTTTCCCTAACTAATACCCTGATGCTATAGCTAATTGAGGCCCTGAAGATGTCCCTAATACCCTTAGGTGTTCCTCTGTATCACCCTGATCCTGTCCATAACTAAGGCCCTGAATATGGCCCTAGGGAAGTCTCTGATGCTGTCCCTAACTAAGGCCCTGATGCTGTCTCTACCTCAGAATCTGAAATTCTAACGGCCTGACTCTCCCTAACTAACATCGTGACGCTACCCCTAAGTGAGGCCCCGACACTCTTCTTAACCAAGGACTTTCCGCTGTCCCTACCTAAAACCCTGACACTGTCTGCAACTAGTGACCTGACTCTTTCCCTAACTAACACCCTAGTTTGGGCCCTAACTAATGCCCTGACACTGGTTCTAATTATGGCCATGATGCTGCTCTAAGGCCCTGAAGATATCCCTAATAACAGTCTGAACTGTGTCTAACTAAGGCTCTCACGTTATCTCTAAGTGAAGCACTGACACTCTCCCTAACTTAGGCCCTGATGCTGTCCCTTATAGTCTAAGCTGTCACTAAATAATGCCCTGATCCTGTCCATAAGTAAGGCCCTGAATATGTCCCTAAGTGCATCTCTGACGATGTCCTCAACAGCCTGAACTCTTTTCAAGTTATCTCTGAGGCTCTGACACTGGCCCTTCCTAAGGCCTCACCCCGGGGTTGTCCCAGGCTGCTGGGCAGTTTTCTCTTGTCCGCATCTCTAGCCAGCTGCCTGCCATCAGCCACTCTAAGATTCTGCGATGCAGTGGTCCCACGTGGGATGTGCCTGTGTGGGCTCACCTGCGGGAGGAGAGTCACAGCCACTCCGCCCTCCAGGGGACTGCGTCTCAGGGTAGGAGCCTCTCAGCCAGTGTCTGGACACAGGGTTCTGTGTCCTTGTTTGTTCTAAATCCCTTGGAGTTACCTCTAACATTTTTGAATGGATATTCCCCCCTCTGCATATTTATAATATAAATTATTTACCACACTAAAATCCAGGAATGACATTCTTAGAATGAGCAGGAGAACACTGGATGCCCCCCACCCAATGATCTATTACTTGGAGGATTTAAAATTCTAATGAGAAAACACTCAGTCTCCTCACCCTCTTGGGTGTCAGCACAAGGCGGGAATCAGCTGCATCCTTTATTTATCCCTCTGATTTTCCAGAACCTTTCCTTCCAGGAGAAATCTCTGGGCTCTGCAGGAGCTGTGAGTGGTGGCCGTCAGGTAAATCTGAGACTGAAAAGCAAGAGGAAGAGAGACAGAGGAGGAGATGAGAATCGGTGACGGGGGGAAGCAGGGGCGTCCACGTTCAATCGCAGGCTGAGAGTCTGGGTTAGTCTCCAACGAAGCTAAGGACCACCAGGGTCTGGCCCCACTGGCCTTGTCACCTGGTGTGGGGACTGGGGACAGCCAAACCCCCATGGCCACTCTCAGAGAAATCAGGGAGGTGGGAGGGCACCCCTGAGAGCCAGATGGAAAATGGTCATGCTGTGAAATAATAAGATGCCCTTTCAGAAAAGTGAAGAGTGTCCCCTTGGTCCTCAAAGACTTGGAAATACTCTGTGTCCATCTGGAGGCATGCTGAAGCCTTCAGCCTTTGAGGGCAGTAATGGGAGGGCATCTGGGCTCAAAACCATCCAGCTCTCACTCCCTGAGGGTGCTGAGGATGACCCGTGTCCACCCCTCGGGTGCTGTGGGGCCTGAAATCCCCTGATCACCGAGGACGGGAGAGGCCGCACAGACACTCCCCTGGACCACCGGGGGCTTGGCTGCTGGGCTACAGTCCTTTATCAGATACATGGTTTGCAAACATCTTGGGCCATTGTGGATGGTATATTATCTTATTCCTTGCTCCTTTTATACACAACTGTTTTTCATCTTGAGGAAGTCCAATTCATCTATTTTGTCTTTTGTTGCTTGTGCTTTTGGTAGATCTAAGAAATCATGACCAAATCCAAGGTCATGAAGATTTACTCTCATGTTTTCTTCTACGAGTTTTATAATTTTGGTTCTTGCATCTAGGCCTTTGGTCCATTTTGCGTTGTTTTTGTTTATGGGGTGGGGGGAGGTAAGGGTCCAACTTTACTCTTCTGCATGTGGGTATCCCGTTGTTCCAGAACCTGTGCTCACCGTTTGGGAGAAAATACCTGCAAATGACGCGACCAACAAGGGCTTAATTCTAAAATATACAAACACCTCATACAACTCAAAAGAGAAAAAAAAATCAAAAAATAGGCAGAAATTTAGAAGGTCTAAACAGACATTTCTCCAAGGACATACAGATGGCCAAGAGGCACCTGAAAAGATGCTCCACATCGCTAATTATTAGAGAATGCAAATCAAAACTACAGTGAGTTATCACCCCGTAGTGGTCAGAACGGCCATCATTAAAATGTCTAGAAATAAATGCTGGAAGGGGTGTGGAGAAAAGGGAACCCTCCTACACTACTGGTGGGAATGTAAATTGATGCAGCCACTATGGAATACAGTATGGAGGTTCCTCAAAAACTAAAAATAGAATTACCACATGAACCAGCAATCCCACTCCTGGGCACACATCCAGACAAAACTATAATTCGAAAAGATACGTGCACCCCAGCATTCACAGCAGCACTCTTCACGATAGCCAAGACACGGAAGCAACCTGAATGTCCCTCAACAGATGAATGGATATAGAAGACGTGGTACATATATACAATGGAATATTACTCAGCCATAAAACAGAATGAAATAATGCCATCTGCAGCTACACGGATGGACCTAGAGATTATCATACAAAGTGAAGTAAGTCAGACAGAGAACAACAAATACCATATGATATCACTTACATGTGGATTATAAAGTGAGACCCAAATGAACCTATCTACAGAACAAAAACACACTCACAAATATAGAAAACAGACTTGTGATTGTCAAGGGGAAGACAGGGGAGAGGGATGGATTGGGAGTTTGGGATTAGTAGATGCAAATTAGTATATGTAGGATGGATAGACAAGGTCTTACTGTACAGCACAGGGAACTGTATTCAATACCCTGTAATTAACCATAATAGAAAAGAATATGAAATATATGTATATACGTATGTCTGTATATATGAATCACTTTGCTGTACAGTAGAAATTAACACAACATTGTAGGAGCACGGACACTCCCGTCAGACTCAAGGTGACCTCTGGAGCCAGGACAGAGGCCCGGCCTCTCTGTGGGCAGGCGAACCCACACCGCCCAGGCCCTGGTGCAGTGCCTGTTCCATGGGGTCAGCTGGGTGCACGAAGGTCAGCCAGTGTCTGTGTGTCTCAGCCTGTAACCACAGACCACACTGTCCTGCTCTGCTCACAAGAGCGAAGCCAATGGAGGGACAACAGGGGTGGGAACAAAGCCGGGTCATGGTCCGGCTGGGTGAGAAAGGGTCCAAGGAGCGAGAACCCGGCTGCCCTTGCCTGGTGAGCCGAGAGCTGACGTCCACCCTGTGGGCAGCCCCTCTCCCCACGTCCCGAGGTAAGGCTGCCTTTCTTGCACCCTGGGCAGTGTCAGGCCTGTGTATAGAGACGGACGCACAGCAGTGCATGCAGCAGGCCTGATGCCTCTCCTTGCCATGTACTTGGGGGCTTGCTGAGGGTGGAACATCCCGACAGGACACGGGCCGACCCCGGGGAGGATGTAGGGGTGAAGCGTTTGGGAGCCTCTGGAGGGGATCCTCACCTGTCTGCACAGGTGGACTGAGGACACCGACCAAGGGTGGGCAGGCGGGGAGACCCGGAAGGGTCCTAGGACTTCCCAATATAAAGGACTTCCCTTTCTTCCCTGTTGTGGATGACTTGGATGTGGTAGAAACAGCGGGATTTTGGAAGTTCAATTTTCCACATCATTCCACCAAAAAAAAACTGTTAGAAATAATAAATGAATTCAGTAAAGACCCAAAATCAGTACACACAGCTCAACTGCATTTCTAAACACTAATAATGAACCAACAGAAAGAGAAAAAAAAACCTATTTACAACTGCATCAAAAAGAACAAAATACCAAGGAATAAATTTAACCGAGGATGTGAAAGACCTGAAAACTTTAAGACACTCATGAAGACATTGAAGAAGACACAAGTCGGTGGAAAGACTCCCGGTGCTCACGGAATGCAAGAATTACTGTTGCTAAAATGCCCTTTCCACCCAAAGCGGTGCACACAGGGAAGGCAGGCCGTCCTGAAGCTCCTATGGTGTTTTTCACAGAAATGGAGCAAATCCTCCTAAGATGTGTGTGGAGCCACAAAGGACCCCGAAGAGCCAAGGCGACCCTGAGAAAGGAGAACGGGCCGCAGGCATCTCCCTCCCTGACTTCACACTTCATCACGAAGCTACAGTCCCCAAAACAGCGCGGAACTGGCTCAAAACAGGCGCACAGACCACAGGGACGGGACGGAGAGCCCAGAACCCACCCTGCACGGTGGAGGGGGAGGGGGGCGTTAAGTTACGACAAGGGGGCCAGGGACACACCGAGCGGAAGGGCAGCCCCACGGTAAACGGTGCGGGGAAGACTGCACACCCCATAACCCACGCGGCTCCACCGCGCACCAGCCTGACCAAAAACCCAGCTTTGCACACCAAGCCCTTCCTGGGTCGCACGAAGACGGAACCCCGGCAGCCGTCAGTCGCCCCCAGGAAGCTTCTCCACACTTTTCCTCACTGTCTCCTCACCTGTTCCTCCGGCGACGCCTCCGTCCTCAGGAAACCCAGGTCCCGTCAGCGTGGACGCAGCCCCACGTTGTCCTGAAGCCAAAACCCCAGCGAGTCCTGAGGAGACCGAGCGCCCGTCAGCAGCCGCAGCCTGGCGGTGCCTGAGACACAACTCCGCTCAGCTGCGTTCAGAGCCGGGTCCGCGGGGAACGCGCATGCGCTGTGGGTCAGAAAGGCGGGCTCAGCGTCACCCTGTGGTCGGTGCGGGAAGTGCAGGCCGTTCCTCCCACACGGGTCACTGGAGACAGCAACCCTGCTGGCAGAACTGCTGAACCCATTAAATTGTGGAAATTCAAACAAATGAAGACAATATCCCATAGCTTCTCCAAAGTAGTTAAGGAACAATGAATTGGAAATCGTATGGAATAAAATGAATGTAGACACAAGCTTTACAACTTACATCAAATTCACTCAAAATTATTCAGAGACAATTATTAAATGCAAAACTATTCAAAATTATAGTAGAAAGCATAAAAGAAAATTGATATGAGCTTGGGCTTGGTCATGTAGATCACAAGCTTTGTGGTTTTAACACACGACACAAAAAAGCAGTCCAGAAAGAAAAACAAGGGATTCTGTGGACTTTATAAAATTAAAGATTTCTACTGTGTGAAAAACCTCATTCAGAAAATCGAAAGACAACACACACTGGGGGAAAATAACTGCAAACGTATCTAATAAAGAATTTGTCTCAAAATATACCATAACTCCAACACAACCCCATTAAAAATAGGGAAGGCTCTAAATGGACACCTGGTCAAAGAAGGTACACAGATATTACACAAAACTATGCCCAGGACTGGGGGGCAGAGAAACAGTGGTCCAGATCAACTCCCTGAGTCATGTGTGACCCAGGACTAGTCCTGTCCTTCCTGGAGGCCTCAGAGAGATGGGGAGGGAGGAAGGGGAAGAGGGCGGATTCTACTTAAACCTAACTCTAACCCCGACCACTCTCACCACTTTCATTCAACATGGTCTAGGAAGTCCTAGACATAGTAATTACATGAGAAAAAGAAATAAAAGGAATCCAATGGCAGAGGAAAAAGTAAAACTGCCACTGTTTGTAGATGAGATGATGTTTTATATTTCATTTATTTATTTATTTATTCATTTATTTATTCTGGTTGCGCTGCGTTTAGTTGTGGCACGTGAGCTCCTTAGTTGCAGCAGGCGGGTTCCTTAGTTGTGGCATGTGAACTCTTACTTGTGTCATGCATGTGGGATCTAGTTGCCTGACCAGGGATCGAACCCAGGCCCCCTGCATTGGGAGCGCGGAGTCTTAACCCCTGCGCCTCCGGGGAAGTCCCGACATGATGTTTTATTTAGAAAATCCTTAAGATGACCCCCCCCAAAACAAATGGAATTCATTGGAAAATTCAGTTAAGTTGCAGGATACAAAATTAACCTATAGAAATCGGTTGCATCTCTATCCACTGGCAACAAACTATCAGAATGAGAAATTAAGAAAACAACCCCATTGACAACAGTATTAACAAAAATGAAATACCTAGGAATACATCTAACCCAGGAGGTAAAAGACCTGTACTCAGAAATCTGGAAGACACGGATGAAAGAAATTGGAGACGACACAGACAAATGGACAGATATAATGTGTTCATGGATTGGAAGAATTCATATCATTAAAATGATTCCACACCCCAGAGCAATCTAGAGGTTTGATGCCATTCTTATCAAAATACCAATGGAATTTTATGAGAACTAGAACAAAGAATTCTAATATGTGTAAGGAAACAGAAAAGAACCTGAATAGTCAATACGATCTTAAGAAAGAAGCACAAACTTGGACATATCACACTCCCTGTTTCAAACTATACTACATATCTAGAATAATCAAGACAGTATGGTATAGGAACAAAAGAAATACACAGAGATCCATGGAACAGAATTGAGAGCCCCAAAATAAACATAGGCATACATGGTCAATTCATCTATGACAACGGAGGTGAGACTATACAATGGGGAAAAGATAGCCTCTTCAATGAATGGTGGTGGGAAAAGTGGACAACTACATGCACAAGAATCAAACTGGAATCCTTTCTTATACCATCTACACAAGCAACCTCATAGTGAATCAAATAACTTCAACGTAAGACCTGAAGCCATAAAAGTCCTCGAAGAAAACATAAGCAGTATGCTCTTTGACATCCGTCTTAGCAATATTTTCTGGGTGTGCCTCCCCAAACAAGGGGAACAAAAGCCGAATACACCAGTGGGACTCCATCCAACTTTAAAGCTTTTCAGTGGCAAAGGAAACCATGCACAAAATGAAGAGGCAGCCTACCGAATGTGAGAAAATAGTTGCAAACAACGTCTGAAAAGGGGTTCATATCCAAAATAGATGAAGAACCACACAACTGAACCTCCAAAAACCAAAAACCCAATTAAAACTTGGGACCGAACATTTTTCCAAAGAGTACGTGCAGATGGCCAAGAGACATATGAAACTATGACCAATATCACTTATCATCAGGGAAACGCACATCAAAAGAACAATGAGATTATCACCTCACACCTAAAAATTTGGCTATGGTCCAAAAGACAACAAATAACAAGCCTTGGTGAGGATGAGGAGAACCCTCAAGCATTCTCTTGGGAATTCTCATTGGTGCAGCCACTGCAATGAGAAGCCCACGCACCGCAGCGAAGAGTAGCCCCGGCTTGCTGCAACTAGAGAAAGCCCGCACCCAGCAACGAAGACCCAACGCAGCCAAAATTAAAAACAAATCAAATAAATAAATTTTAAAAATAAATAAAGGGTGCGGGTTGAAAGGACAATGTCTGCTGAAGTTTGACTCTCAAGTGGCACAAACAGGACTTGAAGAGAGCAGCCATGGGATACTACTGGAATGTTTGTTTGTTTAAATAGGCTTTCTTTTTTAAAGAAGTTTTGAGTTCACAGCAAAGTTGGGCGGAGTGCAGAGAAGTGTCATGTGGCCCCTGCTCTGCTGCTGCTATTCCGTCATCCCACCCTCCCACCCCCAGCCCCACACACAGCTGCTCAAAGCCTCCGCCTCCCCAACTACCCTATCAGCATTCTGTGTGCTGGTTACTACAGATGAATCCACCGGACACCCGAGTCCAGCGTTTATATTAGGTATCACTCCTAGTGTTGTACATTCGACACGTTTTGACAAATGTATCTCACCACGAAGGTACCACACTGTATAGCTTCACTGCCTTAAAAATCCTCTGTGCTTGACCTATTTATCACCCACCACCACTCAACCCTGCCACAAACCCCTGGCTATACACTGACCTTTTCATCCTTTCTTGGTTGGCCTTTTCTGGAATGTCATATGTAGCTGGTACCCTAAGCTATGCCACCTTTCCAGATTGCCTTCTTTCAGTGAGTGATATGCACTTAAGGTGCCCCTCCCGTCTCTCCGTGGCTCCGTATCGCTCATTTCTTTTCAGTGCTGAAGAACATTCTGTTGCATGGATGGAGTCCAGTCTGTGTGTCCATTCACCTGCTAAAGGACATTTTGGCTGCTTCCAAGTTCTGCAACTTATGGATAAAGCTGCCCTGAATGTCTGGGTGCAGGTTTCTGTGTAGATATAAGCATCTGACTCATTTGGGTCCATTGATACCAAGGAGTTCGAGGGCTGGATCATATGGTAAGAATGTGCTTCGTTTTCGGTTTCTGAAGATGGTAGCTGAGAGTATGTCAGCATACTGAGGAATCAAACCAAAGAAGGAGGTAGAATTCAATGATGTCGGCAAGAAAGATGTCGCCAAGACAAAACCATACTTTCATCCTCTTAGGGTTGACAGCTGGTCCTGAGAATCAAATGGACATGGGATAGATTCACAGGAGAGAAGCATCCACATTTATTTCCCATGAGTTTTACATGACCCAGGGCGCCCTCCTAAGGAAATGAAGAAAGACCCAGAGAAGTGGCAAAACCTAAATGCTTTTCTGTTGGGTTGAACAAAGAGAGGTGGTTGCGGAAAAGGAACTACACTATGTGGGGAGGCTGAGGAGGTTGAGAATTATGTTGAACAAGGTCTGTTTGCACAGAATTCTCTCACTCTCCACACTCTGCCCTTGACAACAACGTCATTCCCCTTCCAGCAGAGGATGGACCTCTTACATGGGGGTCGGTGGATGGGGAGATGGAGATGTTATCTCCTGCTTCCAAGAAGAAAGAGGGGAAGGCCCAGCACGCCCTTCCTGCACCTGCCGTATAGGGGGGTTTGTTTTGTTTTTGCTGTTTTTTAAAGTGTCTGTAGCTCAAGACAATATTCTGGTTTCCTTCACAACCAAGTCCTTTCCCTGGGGGTTGGCTTCTGACAGGAGGAGGGACACATATTTCTGACACGATGGGCTGGGCAGGCAGAGGAGGATAAGATGGGTGCAGACCATGCCTGTTCCCTTCTCATGTCTTTGGAAGATGATTCTGCTCTTGCAAGGTAGGATCTAACTTCTCCATGAACAATCTAGCAAGATACCAGCTGAAAAGAAGAAGACCAAAGGTCAGAAGACTGTGACGAAGATGGATGATAGATGCCGGGGTCTCCTGAGCATTGTTGGAGGCACACGTACATCTCTGGTCTCTGGGCACCATGTTTATGGCCGATTTGGTGTGTAGGTCATTTTCGATGTACAGTGCTACCATTGGGCCACTTTGGGTTGTGTCTCCAGCTCACCTGAGCAAGGCCATCGTGCCAACATAAGACGGGGCTCACCCAAGGATGGCATTGTGCCAGAGAAAGGGAGACAGCGGTATGTCATTGAGCTTAAGATATTTCTAAGAGAGTGACCCTCTGGAGAGGCTGAGGTAGAAGGAGAGCAGCTGGATATCTGCCTGTTTGTTGGGTATTGGGAAGGGGGGTGCGTGCATTGTTTATTTTCTGGATGAGGGGTTAGCAGGATGAGAGGGTGTGGGTCAGTCCATATGCCAAGAAATCCAGAGTCTAGAGTGGCTCAGACTCGGGCCTTTTCTCAGAAACAGGCAGAGAGAGGAGCTGGCTTTGGTCACCACAAAGCTAACTGGCACCTCAGTAGTCACGACATAAGGTTCCCAGAATGAATTGAATTGCAGGAGCCAGCACGCCTGCAGCCCTGAGCCCTCAGACCTCAGCCCCAGGTGTGTACCTATTGCAGGAGAGATTTATTCCCTGCTTTCAAGGAGACAAACAGGAGGTGGAAAGTGTCTGTCTTGCATGGGTCTTTTCTTCAGTAACATTAATTTAAAATAATCAATATGTCTTTAAGAGATATTTTGAAGTGACCTGCCATGGGCCCTAACAATACATACATACCCTAACCCTAACCCTGACCCCGAGGCTGATCAGAACCCGGACCCAGACCCTGACCCTGACTCTAACCCTCAACCCTAAAGAGTACCCCTAAACATTAACCCTAACCCTCACCCCCTATTCCCTCATCTTCCTACCCCCCCAACCAAAACTTTTCACTGCATACTCTAGCCATAAACCCTAACCTCATTACAGCCGGTCTGCTCCCACACTACCTGCAGCCAGAGTCTTACTTCTCTGAACCACCTACGGCATCCACAGTGTAATCCAATCACATAAGTGTATAACAAAAACAAAAAAGAGCAATAAAACTTCAAAAATGGACGTAAGAATCTTCCACAACATAATAGTGGTATGAAACGACACCCCACTGAAAAGATTTTGCACCACTAACAGATGTCTCTACACCAGAAATTCCACATCATTAGCATTTAAACCAAGCAATTTAATAAATTATTAAATAGAACCAACCAATGTAATACATGACAATAATTGTGAGAAGTTAAAACACATGATTAGGGACCTCCCTGGTGGCATAGTAGATAAGACTCCACATTTCCAATGCAGGGGGCCTGGGTTCAATCCCTGGACAGGGAACTAGATTCCACATGCATGTGCAACTAAGAGTTCGCATGACACAACTAAGGAGCCCATGGTCCACAACTAAGGAGTTGGTGAGCCGCAACTAAGGAACCTGCCTGCCGCAACTAAGGAGCCCACATGCTGCAACTAAGGAGCCAGAGAGCCAAAACTAAGGAGCCCACCTGCCACAACTAAGACCCGGTGCAACCAAATAAATAAATATTTTTTAAAAAACATGATTATATCACTAGATGAAGAAAAAGCTCTAAACAAATTCCAGTCCTATTTTATGATATAAACACTCACAAAAGTAGGAGTAAAAGCACATTTTTTCACAATGATGCGGAGCATTGTGCAAACCATGCAGCAAATGTCATGTTCACTATTGAAGACTGAAAGGTTTACTTCTGAACATCAGAAACAAGGTCAGGATGGTGCCTTTAACCACTGCTGCTCAATGTTGTACTGGAAGTTCTACCCAAATCCATGAGGAAAGACATAAAAGGGATCCAGATATGAAAGTAGAAATTAAAACCATGTCTTTTCACTATACAGTTGACATCATCTGTATATATACAAGTTTAAAGCATAAATAATTTCAGGGCTTCCCTGGTGGCACAGTGGTTGAGAGTCCGCCTGCCGATGCAGGGGACATGGGTTCGTGCCCCAGTCCGGGAAGATCCAACATGCCGCGGAACGACTGGGCCCATGAGCCATGGCCGCTGAGCCTGCGTGTCCGGAGGCTGTGTTCCGCAACGGGAGAGGCCACAACAGTGAGAGGCCTGTGTACCGCAAAAAAATAAAAAATAAATAATAATAATAATTTCAGCTAGCCAACTAATTCACAAATTAACAAGACAAAATATCAATACACAAAAAGCTATTTACTTCCTTTTTAAAGATTTATTTTTTATTTATTTATTTATTTTTGGCTGCATCGGGTCTTAGTTGCAGCACACGGTACCTTCGTTGCGGTGCACAGCCTTGTCTGTAGTTGTGGCACGCGGGTTTTCTCTCTCTAGTTGTGGCATGCGGGTTTTCTCTCTCTAGTTGTAGCACACGGGCTCCAGAGCACGTGGACTCTGGAGTCTGCAGCACGCAGGCTCTCTAGTTGAGGTGCGAGAGCTCAGTAGCTGTGGCACGGGTTTAGTTGCCCCGAGGCACGTGGGATCTTGGTTCCCTGACCAGGGATCAAACCGGCGTCCCCTGCATTGCAAGGTGGATTCTTTACCACTGGACCACCAGGGAAGTCCCTCTACTTACTTTTATAAACTACCAGTTAATAAACTCAGAAGGAATTTAAGAAGGGAGCTCCATTTTAAATAATGTCAATATGATTAGAATATTTAGGAATAGCTTTAATCAAGGTTCAAGATTGGTACACAGAAAATGAAAAAACATGGCTGAAATAAATGAAAGAAAACCTAAATAGATACAAAGCCATCTCACGGTGATGGGAAAACTTAATATTGTTAATATGGCAATAATGCACAAAGAGATCTAGAGTCAAGGTGATCTCAGTGAAAATTTGGGAAGCAATACACAAGCTGATTATAACATTCATATGGATTTTCTAGGGACCCCTAAAAAGCAAAAACAAACTTGAAAAATAAAATCAAAGTTGGAGGCACACATTTGCCAATTTAAAATCTCAGTACAAAGCAACAGTAAATGAAACACTGCGATACTAGCATAAAGATATACATATAAATGAAACTGGATAAACAACCCCCAAATAAACCCATCCTGCTAGAATAATTTTTGACATAGGCAGACAACATTCAATTAAGGAAAGAATGGTCTTTTCAACAAATGGTGCTAGGCAACTGACTATCCACGTGCACAGGAATGAAATTTGACCCTTGCCTCACACCATAAAGACACTTAAAATAAATAAAAGTCAATCAGCCCTTCATATTCGTGGGTTCTACAACCATGAATTCAAACAATTATGGATATAAAATATTGCAGAAAACAATTCCAAAGGTTCCAAAGTGTACATACTGAATTTCACTTCCAGTTAGTTCTTTAGATAGCATCTACATTATATTAGGTATTATGACGAATCTAGAGATAATTTAAAGTATACAGGAGAATGTGCACGAACGATACATGCAAATACTACACCACTTTATATAAGAGACATGAACATCTGTGGATTTTGGCATCCACGGGACACATCTGGAACCATTCCTCAGGAATACTGAAGAATAACTATATCAAATCTCAAAGAAAACAAGGCTATAAGTCTTCACGACCTTGGGTTTCGCTATGGTTTCTTAGCTCTGACACCAGGAGACAATCAATGAAAGGAAAAATAAATGCAATTCCTCAAAATTAAAACTTTTGTGCATCAAAAGACACTATCCATAAAGTGTAAAGAACATAAAAATAGAAAATACTGACACATTATATATGTGATAAAACACTGCCATCCAGAATATATCAAGAACTGTTACAACTGATCAACAGAAAGACAAACAAGCCCATATTTTAAATGAATAAAGGACTTGAATAGACCTTTCTCTAGACGAGATGTATGATTTGTCAACAAGCACAGGCAAAGATGTCAAACGTTTTCCAGGCAAGATAGTACACGTGATGTGAGTCCATGGGCAATTATTAGAGGGTGGTTCCCTATATAACTTCAGGGTGTTTGGATGAGGATAATACAATGACAAGTGCCCTTGACCAGTGAAGCAGTATGTGATGAATAATTGTAAGTCTATTAGGAACACACAGATTGAGCTGGTTATAATTATTCCTCATAAAAATTATATAAGCATTAGGTACACTGTGTAGTATGTTAATGGGTTTAGAATTGTAATTCATGGTATACCTCATGCACCAATTGCAGTAGCATACCTGAAAGACCTCTAGATTTCTCAATGGAAGCTTCTACATGCACTTTTGGCAATCAGAGCTCTAACCCATTCAGGAGTATTTTTACTATAAAAGCTAACCTGCATGATAATCAAGTGAAAACACTGGATGAAGACTTAGATAACGTTTGAGCTCAGTCCTGAATTATTAAAAAGTAGTAAGTCTTGGGCTTCCCTGGTGGCACAGTGGTTGGGAGTCTGCCCGCCGATGCAGGGGACACGGGTTCGTGCCCCGGTCCGGGAAGATCCCACGTGCCGCGGAGCGGCTGGGCCCATGAGCCATGGCCGCTGAGCCTGCGCATCCGGAGCCTGTGCTCCGCAACGGGAGAGGCCACAACAGTGAGAGGCCCGCGTACCGCAAAAAAAAAAAAAAAAAAGGTAAGAAGTAGTAAATCTTTAAGTAGATGGAATGAGCTGATGAGGAGTATTTTTAGAGGCAGTAAAGACGCTGACAGTCAAAGAAGGTTAATGAAAAGTTAAGGCTATTGTCATTAAATTGGTTAAAAAGAAATAGGATAATAAAACTAATTAGCAAATTGTAAGTTGTATTAATTCAAATTGTATTATTTCTGGACAATTATGCCAGTGGTATTAATATAACAGCTTGAATAATAATTTTTTAAATTGAGAAAGGTTGAGATTGTATACATAATTGATGCCATAAGTGTTTGTTGTTTTTTTTTTAACATCTTTATTGGAGTATAATTGCTTTACAATGGTGTGTTAGTTTCGCTGTATAACAAAGTGAATCAGCTATATGTATACATATATCCCCATATCCCCTCCCTCTTGCGTCTCCCTCCCACCCTCCCTATCCCACCCCTCTAGGTGGTCACAAAGCACCGAGCTGATTTCCCTGTGCTATGCGGCTGCTTCCCACTAGCTATCTATTTTACATTTGGTAGTGTGTATATGTCCATGCCACTCTCTCACTTCGTCCCAGCTTACCCTTCCTCCTCCCCATATCATCAAGCCCATTCTCTACATCTGCATCTTTATTCCTGTCCTGCCCCTATGCCATAGGTGTTTGATACTATTACTGAAAGGGATAAAAGTACCGCAGTCTCACAAACAACAAATACTACTAAGATGATGGGTATTAAGCTAGCTTGAGTGAAATAAGTGTTAAGAATTATTAGAGTTGCTATAATGAATGAGGATAATATTATTCCCTCTAGGCATAGTAGGAAGGGTGTTAACTAGAATCAGTACATTAATAGCCCTAAGAGGGAAACTGAAAGGACAGAAGAATATTTATGTATACTAAAGGAATTTAGTAACTATAGATTTAATCAAATGTAATGACTCAAAATTGTATGTTTTAATTTAAACTAATTATCATATTTGGAACCCTCTAACCTCTTTTGTCTTCACTTGTAGGCTACACTTATTGCTAACAGTGAAATTAGGATTAGAGCTATAATTAGTGTTGTTATTAGATTTGTTTCTTTGGGATGCTACAGGCAGAGGCAAAGGGAGGGCAATTTCAACATCACAGAGGAAAAAAATAACAGCCACTTTAAAAAATTTTATGGAATAAGATAGGCATGGTGATCCTATAGGGCCAGACATTCATACGGACTTGATTTTTCTGTCTCTTTACTTCAGGAAATCAGAATGTAAAAAACACAAGTAATGAAACTAGTAATATATTCATAAATAATGCTAATAATAGAAAGTTGATTATTCTTTTTCTGATTCTACCAAAACTATTTGACTGGAACTCAATTTTAGTAATTACTACTAAAAGAATAAGACCCTCATCAATAAGTGGAGATGTACAGGAACAGCCATAATACATCTAAGAAGTGTCAATATCACGCAGCAGCTTCAAAGTAGAAACGATGATCAGAGATACAGTGAAATTTTAGTTCATGTAAAAAGCAGATAATTAGGAAACAAGAGTCAATGATCATGCATAGGCCATGGAAGCCTGTAGCTATGAAGAATGTTGATCTGTATACTCCATCTGAGACTGGAAAAGGTGCTTTGTAATGTTCTGAGGCTTGCAGGAGTGTAAAGTGAACTCCTAAACAGATTGCAATAAAAACTGTTTGAAGTATATTCTTACAATTTCCATCTACCAGGCTGTGGTGAGCTCAAGGAATACACACTCCAGAGGCCAGTAAGACGGAGACGTTGGGAAGTGGTACTTACTTCTACTGCATTATGGAGCAAATGCCCGTCGGTAGTCAGCAACTGCCTAGTACAAGTGTAGGGGCAAGACCTGAGTGATTACAGCTTTTAAGAAGTGGATAAAAAAAGAGAGCTTATAGGGGGTTTCCCGGTTTCCCTGGTGGCTCAGTGGTTAAGAATCTGCCTGCCAGTGCAGGGGACATGGGCTCGAGCCCTGCTCCGGGAGGATCCCACATGCCGCGGAGCAACTAAGCCCGTGCGCCACGGCTGCTGAGCCTGCGCTCTAGAGCCTGTGAGCCACAACTTCTGAGTCTGCGTGCCTAGAGCCCGTGCTCCGCAACAAGAGAAGCCCGCCCACTGCAACTAAGGGTAGCCCCCCCTCACCGCAACTAGAGAAAGCCCGCGCGCAGCAATGAAGACCCAATGCAGCCAAAAATAAATAAATTAATTTTTTTTAAAAAATGAGAGCTCCTAAAGTAATAACTAAAGTGCCTTCTCAGATGATGTTTCGTCATAAGCACAAGTATAATAAAAAACACTTGAGTTTAAATGGAACCACATGTTAGGCTAATTGTTATGAGAAGGGCTGAAGAGGCTCCTGTAAGAGGTCGGGGGCTGGGATTTGCTACATAATATGCATGGGTCTGGTGGGTCATTATGGAAGTAGAGGCTTACTAACAGCGTGAATATGTAATCTCGAATAATACTGCAAATAACACTGCAAATTCAAGTAAAGTGAGTAGAATTAGAATAACAAATTTCATGAAGGCTACTACTTATTAGGGCCAGGATTGCCCCTCCAATTAAGTAAATAAATACATGGCCAGCCATGATATTCGCAAGTAGTCACATGGCTAGAACTATCGGTTGGATAAGGAACCCAATAGTTTCAATAATTATTAGCACAGGGATAAGAAGGTTTAATGTTCCTTGTGGTAGAAAGTTGGATAGAGATGATTTTGTTTTATGACAGAAGCTGCTTATTACGGTTCCTGCTCACAAAGAGATGGCTATTTCCAAATGTATTGAAAGCGGCGTCAGAATTGTAAATGGATGTGGTAAGACAGCCAGTAAGTTTGTCCAGCTGATGAATAATACAAGTAGTAATTTTCAGATTTGTACTTTATAGTTCTTGATGGCCATTATTTGTTCTGACATGAGTTAAACTACTCATTGTTGAAGAGAAATTATACATTTGTTAATCACTCACTTGGGTGTGGTGAATAAAATACTTGGAAACCTAATATTTAAAATAACATTAGGCAAAGCAAACAGATTTTTCATTCACTTTGTTTCTCAAGGGGTGGAGTATTTCGGTATTTTAATTCATTTCACTTCATAGCTTCATATATAAATAAATATTCACATTTTTACCTAAAACATAGTAGAACTAAAAATATTGGTATAATGATAATAAATCATGTTGGTGTACGTAGTTGTGACGTATCATTAACAGGAGGTTTAAACTGCCAGTCTTCAACTTAAATGGGTAATGCTATTTAACTTCTTCATGAATCTATAGTGTGAACAGAGATTATTTCTCAAAATATTTTAGTGGAGTGGACGCAATGATGATAGGCATAAAACTATGCTTTAACCCACAAATTTCTGAGCATTGCTCACAATAGAGGCCTGATTGTCAATATAAGGGTTCTTTAATTTAAGCGTCCCTGGATAGCATTTGTTTTTAGGTCTAAAGAAACAACAGCTCATGAGTGTAAAATACATTCAGATGAAATTATGTATGAATCGTTATCCCAGCGAGTAGACCTACTCAGTTGTCTACTTCTAGTAGTCGCAATTCTGGTTTTTAGACCTGGTGTGGGTAGTATATAGAAGTCAAGGGCTTCCCTGGTGGCGCAGTGGTTGAGAGTCCGCCTGCCGATGCAGGGGACACGGGTTCGTGCCCCGGTTCGGGAAGATTCCACATGCCGCGGAGCGGCTAGGCCCGTGAGCAATGGCCACTGAGCCTGCGCGTCCGGAGCCTGTGCTCCACAACGGGAGAGACCACAACAGTGAGAGGTCTGCGTACCGCAAAAAAAAAAAAAAAAAAGAAGTCAAAACTTAAGTTTTCATAATCTGTGTATTTCTAGCTTCAGTATCATTGATGGCCTATAGCTTCTACGGTTAGGGAAGGGTTATTAATGTCATTTATTATGTAAAAAATTCGTAATGATGGTAGGATAATTAAGATTAGAATGATGGCTGGTAGAATGATTTAAATTGTTTCTACTTCTTATGCATCTATTGTATGTGTATGAGTCAGTTTAGCTGTCAATATTAGAGAAATAATATAGAGAACTAGAAAACTTATCAAAAAAGGATGATGAACGGGTGATCATGAAAATGTAAAGTTCTTTCATAATACGTGATGTTGCGTTGTGAAGCCTCGTTGAAATGGATATGCTACAGAGATATGCAGGATTTTCACCTCTGATTTAACTTTGATAAAGTTATGTGATTTTTTACTAACATCTCACATATTGAAAAAGACATAATGGTTATGGTGTTGGCTTAAAACCAGTTGAAGAGGTTTTGATTCCTTCCTTTCTTATTTTAAATTTGCATAAATACACCCCCCAAACATAGGATATGGTTGAGGGCATCCGTGTAATTATTCTAGACTAGTGACAGTTACCTATACTGCTGAGATTTCTTCTTTGGATCCAAATGCTTCTCAAATTAAGAAAAGTGTTAGCATTACTGCTGTTAGTTACATGAGTGAGCCTATAAATACAAAGATATTTCACTTTGTGTATACATCAGAGCAGTCGGAAATAACTCGGGGGCATCCACGAAAAGCCAAAAAGTGCTGCGGGAAGAAAGTCATATTTACTCCTACAAATATAATCATGCACTGAACTTTGTGCGTGTTGTGTTAAGTGTATAGCCTGAGGATAGTAGAGATCAGTGTACGGTTCACGGACTGCCGGCATCAGCTTCTACTGATGACAGGAGTAGGAGTAAGAATGTTGGAAGAACTAGTCAAAAGCTTCTATTATGTAGTCAAGGAAATGCTACATTGGGTACTCCAATTATTAGTGGGACAAATCAGTTTCCAAGTCCTCCAATTATAATGGGCATAACTAAAAACATGATTACAAATGCATGGCATGTTATGACGACACTGTAAATTCGTTCGTCTTCAGGTACTGCTTCAGGTTCGCCTACTACAGCATGGAGGAATGGATGCAAAGCGGTGTCTACTATTCCAGCTCAAGCACCACATAGTAAATATAAAGTGCTGATCTTCGTGATTTGTTCAGAATAATCAGCAGTGTGTCAACATACGTAAAATGGCTGAGCAAGCCTGGGAATGTAAATCTGAAGACAGGTTGTGCCCTCTTTTTGCCAAGCCCTGTGGTGAATTGCAAATCCAAAAAAAAAAAATCACCTTCAACGTTGCCAATCCTTCTCCCACCTTTTCCTTCCGGATGGCGGGAGAAACAGATTGATGCCAGTTGACTAGAGGATTTACCTGTCAACAAAAAGTGTGTGGGATGGAAGCACATCAATACAGTAAGCATTTAACTTAAACTGATTTGCATTCAATTGGTATAGAGTTCTGTAATCCTTATTTTAAGGAATTAAGTAAATTATACTTCCTTACACCTTCTAAATCTCTTGGTCTATATTAACCCAAGTTCCTAGTCCAGCACTGATCGAATGGGTGTTAAGGGTAGTAATAATGTGGCTATTAGGATTAGTGATGATAGGAAGTTTATTTACTTTGTATGTTCGAATTCTCATTTTATGTTTCTGTTGTTTATCAATGAAAGTATAGTTACTGGTGTGGAGGATTTTAGCCACATGTATAAACATATGTTGAGTAGTGCTATGATGACTGTTAGTGTTGAGAGAATATTATCTTTTAAATTATGTTTTTCATATATTTTTTCATATTTATAGAGCTATTCTTTTTCAGATTCTTTTCCATTATAGATTATTACAAGATATTGAATAGAGTTCCCTGTATTATACAGTAGGTCCTTGTTGTTTATTTTATATATAGTAGTATGTATCTTAATCCCAAACTCCTAATTTATCCCTCCCCACCTTTTCCCTTGGAAACCATAAATTTGTTTTCTATGTCTGTGAGTCTGTTTCTGTTTTGTAAATAAGTTCATCTGTATCAAATTTTTTACATTCCACATATGAGTGAAATCATATTACATTTGTCATTCTATCTGACTTACTTCATTCAGTATAATCTCTAGTTCCATCCATGTTGCTACAAATGGTATTATTTCTATTTTATGGCTGAGTAATATTCCAGTGTGTGTGTGTGCGTGTGTGTGCGTGTGTATGTGTCTGTGTGTGTCTGTGTGTGTGTATGTATATCACATCTTCTTTATCCATTCATCTGTCGATGGACATTTAGGTTGCTTCCACATCTTGGCTATTGTAAATAGTGCTGCTATGAACACTGGGGCGCATGTATCTTTTTGAATTAGGTTTTTGCCTTTTCCAGATATATGCCGAGGAGTGGGATTGCTGGATCATATGGTAACTCTATTTTTAGTTGTTTTAGGAACCTCCATACTGTTCTCCATAGTGGCTGTACCAATTTACATGCCCAGTAACAGGGTAGGAGGGTTCCTGTTGCTCCTGCATTTAGTACTTGTAGACTTTTAATGATGACCATTCTGACTGGCGTGAGGTGGCACCTCACTGACATTTATTTTTGCTTTTGTTCAGAGTAAATGGCAGAACTATGGGTTGTCTGTCCTTATAAGCCTTACATATCTAAGTAATTGGTACAGTTAGGAGGCTAGCTTGCAGTTAACTAACTTTGGGTTGGAGAAATGAGGGCAATACGACTGTTAGATAAGTTAACTAAATCTTGTATAGTTATATGTTGGTCTTGTTTTAGGAGTCTGGCAGGTTGTTGATGGCATACAAAGTATGAGATTTAGCAGGAGGTAAGAGGGTTTGATTAAGCAAGCTATTTACCTGAAATGTGCATGTGCACTTATGTGTGTAATTGCTCTATGTTCTGTGACCACTGACTCAATGACACGTTATGGTGAATGATGCTGGTAAATAATACTCAGTTTAATTTCAGCTACAAGTTGCTTGACTGTGTTAAGGCCACTGATGCCCATAGCTGAGTCACAGCACCCCCCAAAACTAAAAAATTCCAAATGCATGAAACCAGTTATGTGTGAGCAGGGTCTGATTAGTCACGAGTCCATTGTGACGTCCTATTTAAGGGGAGAGAGTAGGTGCTATGGCCCTGAAGGTGAGATGACCCTGAAGTAAGAACAAGATGCCAGATATAGTTCTTTTATAGAAATCTGTATGGTTCATGGGCCAGAAATGCAGACAGGCACATTTTGGGGCAAGTTGATGGTTTCTCGTGGCTTCATCATTAAGTCCTAGTTATCAGCAATGATAAGCATGTTTGACAACGTATTTTGTATGATTAATACACATATGTACTATATATAGTATTAATCACTTCAGTTACCCCTGTAAAAACTCACAGAGGCTGGAACCTAGTGTGCACTGAAACGTTTAATGTGTTATATAACATCAGTACACTGATGTACATGCTTATACACATGAGATAATTCACAATTACACATATTATGTATTATACATGATAAAGCATATGTATTGTACTTATATATGTGAAGGGCATATAATTCTCAAATTACATAGTAATGTTAGTTTTTACGATGTCAATTTTTAATACTTATATATAGCACTCAACAATAGTGTTTATGTCCCCTAAGCAAATTGCTCAGGGAATAGTTTAAGCAGAAATTCAGCTTTGGGTGCTGATGAGAGAGCTGGAGCTTCTTCCTTGAGTCTTAGGGAGAAATGTTGCTGTTTCTAAAAAAGGCTCTTAATTTTAGGAGGTTATTTTCAATAACACTTATTAGTGGTATGAGGACAAGAATTAGAAGAAAGTATAGAATAGATGCTAGTTGTCTGATGATAATAAATAGGTGATCAATGGATTGCCTTCCAATACATGTAAGTGTTAATAGGCCCACTACTAGGAATCCAAATAAACATTAGCTAAGAGGTCAGAATGTTATACTTTATTGTTTTGCTGTATGAAGAATTGGAACATAGCTAAAATCATGATTGAGAAGATTAATACACCTCCTATTCACTGTGAATGGATCGCAGAATTGCACATGCAAATTAAAACTATCATTCTGGTTTCATGTGAGGGGGAATACTGAAGGGCTTAGCTGGAGTATAATTTACTGGGTCTCCTAGAAGGTCAGATGAGACTACTATTAGTATCAGTAAGATTATTAATAAGAATAAAGCAACCAAGATATCCTTTATTTTGTAGTATGGATGAAATGAGATTTTGCCCATACTGGATGAGATCCCTGTTGGATTATTAGAGTCTATTTCATGAAGGCATAATAAGTAAACAACTGTTAAAGCTGCAATTAAAAATGAGAGAATAAAGTGGAAGGCGAAGAATCAGGTAAGGGTGGTTTTATCAACTGAGAATTCTCCTTTGACTCCTCTGACTACATTACTGCCAATGTAAGGAATTGCTAAAAGGAAATTTGTAATGACTGTTTTTCCTCAAAAGGACATTTAGCCTCATGGTAAGAGGTAACTTATAAATGCTATGGCTATTAATAAAACAGTAATATGATTCTGATGTTTCATGTTTCTAAGAAGGTGTAAGATCCACAATACAGGCCTCATGCTACATGAATAAATAAGCAATTAAAGAATATAGACCAGTCCCTCCCATCAGGAAACTTGCACAAGCCTCTTAGATAGCCTCATACACCAGAGGGCAGACAGCAGAAACAAGAAGAACTAAAATCCTGCAGTCTGTGGAATGAAAACCACATTCACAGAAATATAGACAAGATGAAAAGGCAGAGGGCTATGCACCGGATGAAGGAACAAGATAAAACCCCAGAAAAACAACTAAATGAAGTGGAGATAGGCAACCTTCCAGAAAAAGAATAAAGAATAATGATAGTGAAGATGATCCAGGACCTCGGAAAAAGAATGGAGGCAAAGATCGAGAAGATGCAAGAAATGTATAACAAAGACCTAGAAGAATTAAAGAACAAACAAACAGAGATGACCAAATACAAAAACTGAAATGAAAACTACACTAGAAGGAATCAATAGTGGAATAACTGAGGCAGAAGAACGGATAAGTGACCTGGAAGACAGAATGGTGGAATTCACTG
Organism: Grampus griseus; assembly: GCF_964374135.1. Classification (NCBI taxonomy): domain Eukaryota; kingdom Metazoa; phylum Chordata; class Mammalia; order Artiodactyla; family Delphinidae; genus Grampus; species Grampus griseus. Next base: position 4,346 of record NW_028133152.1, on the reverse strand, counting down.
CTGCAGAACAGAATAAAGAATAAAGAATGAAAAAAATGAAGACAGCCTAAGACACCTTTGGGACAGCATTAAATGCAACAACATTTGCATTATAGGGGTCCCAGAAGGAGAGGAGAAGAGAAAGGACCCGAGAAAATATTTGAAGAGGTTATAGTCGAAAACTTCCCTAACATGGGAAAGGAAATAGCCACCCAAGTCCAGGAAGTGCAGAGAGTCCCATACAGGAGAAACACACCGAGACACATAGTAATCAAATTGGAAAAAATTAAAGACAAAGAAAAATTATTGAAAGCAGCAAGGGAAAACGACAAATAACATACAAGGGAACTCCCATAAGGTTAACAGCTGATTTCTCAGCAGAAATTCTACAAGCCAGAAGGGAGTGGCATGATATATTTAAAATGATGAAAGGGAAGAACCTACAACCAAGATTACTCTACCCAGCAAGGATCTCATTCAGATTCGACGGAGAAATCAAAAGCTTTACAGACAAGCAAAAGCTAAAAGAATCAGCACCACCAAACCAGCTCTACAACAAATGCTAAAGGAACTTCTCTACGTGGGAAACACAAGAGAACAAAAGGACCTAAAAAACAAACCTAAAACAATTAAGAAAATGGTAATAGGAACATACATATCAATAATTACCTTAAACGTGAAAGGACTAAATGCTCCAACCAAAAGACACAGGCTCGCTGAATGGATACAAAAAACAAGACCCATATATATGTTGTCTACAAGAGAGCCACTTCAGATCTAGGGACACATACAGACTGAAAGTGAGGGGATGGAAAAAGATATTCCATGCAAATGGAAATGAAAAGAAAGCTGGAGTAGCCATACTCATATCACATAAAATAGACTTTAAAATAAAGAATGTTATAAGAGACAAGGAAGGACACTACATAATGATCAAGGGATCAATCCAAGAAGAAGATAAAACAATTATAAATATACATGCACCCAACATAGGAGCACCTCAATACATAAGGCAACTGCTAACAGCTATAAAAGAGGAAATCGACAGTAACACAACAGTAGTGGGGGACTTTAACACCTCACTTACACCAATGGACAGATCATCCAAACAGAAAATTAAGAAGGAAACACAAGCTTTAAATGACACAATAGACCAGATAGATTTAATTGATATTTATAGGACATTCCATCCAAAAACAGCAGATTACACTTTCTCCTCAAGTGCACACGGAACATTCTGCAGGATACATCGCACCTTGGGTCACAGATCAAGCCTCAGTAAATTTAAGAAAATTGAAATCATATCAAGCATCTTTTCTGACCACAACGCTATGAGATTAGAAATCAATTACAGGGAAAAAAACACAAAAAACACAAACACATGGAGGCTGAACAATACGTTACTAAATAACCAAGCGATAACTGAAGAAATCAAAGAGGAAATCGAAAAATACATAGAGACAAATGACAATGAAAACATGATGATCCAATACCTATGGGATGCAGCAAAAGCAGTTCTAAGAGGGAAGTTTATAGCAACATAATTCTACCTCAAGAAACAACAAACATCTCAAATAAACAATCTAACCTTACACCTAAAGGAACTAGAGAAAGAAGAACAAACAAAACCCAAAGTTAGTAGAAGGAAAGTAATCATAAAGATCAGAGCAGAAATAAATAAAATAGAAACAAAGAAAACAATAGGAAAGATCAATAAAACTAAAAGCTGGTTCTTTCAGAAGATAAACAAAATTGATAAAACATTAGCCAGACTCATCAAGAAAAAGAGGGAGAGGACTCAAGTCAATAAGATTAGAAATGAAAAAGGAGACCTTACAACAGATACCACAGAAATACAAAGCATCCTAAGAGACTACTACAAGCAACGCTATGCCAATAAAACAGACAACCTGGAAGAAATGGACAAATTCTTAGAAAGGTATAACCTTCTAAGACTGAATCAGGAAGAAATAGAAAATATGAACAGACCAATCACAAGTAATGAAATTGAAACTGTGATTTAAAATTTTCCAACAAACAAAAGTCCAGGACCAGATGGCTTCACAGGTGAATTCTATCAAACATTTAGAGAAGAGATAACACCCATCCTTCTCAAACTCTTTGAAAAAAATTCAGAGGAAGGAACACGCCCAAACTCATTCTATGAGGCCACCATCACACTGATCCCAAAACCAGACAAAGATACTACAAAAAAAAAAAAATTACAAACCAATATCACTGATGAATATAGATGCAAAAATCCTCAACAAAATACTAGCAAACAGAATCCAACAACACATTAAAAGGATCATACACCATGTTCAAGTGGGATTTATCCCAGGGATGCAAGGATTCTTCAGTGTACTCAAGTCAATCAATGTGATACACCATATTAGCAAATTGAAGAAGAAAAACTATATGATCATCTCAATAGATGCAGAAAAAGCTTTTGACAAAATTCAACACCCATTTATGATAAAAACTCTCCAGAAAGTGGGCATAGAGGGAACCTACCTCAACATAATAAAGGCCATATACAACAAACCCACAGCCAACATCATTCTCAATGGTGAAAAACTGAAAGCATTTCCTCTAAGATCAGGAACAAGACAAGGTTGCCCACTCTCACCACTCTTATTCAACATAGTTTTGGAAGTTTTAGCCATGGCAATCAGAGAAGAAAAAGAAATAAAAAGAATATAATTTGAAAACAAGAAGTAAAACTGTCACTGTTTGCAGATGACATGATACTATACATAGAGAATCCTAAAGACGCCACCAGAAAACTACTAGAGCTAATCAATGAATTTGGTAAAGTTGCAGGATACAACTTTCTGTAATGCACAGAAATCTCTTGCATTCCTATACACTAATGATGAAAAATCTGAAAGAGAAATTAAGGAAACACTCCCATTTACCATTGCAATAAAAAAGAATAAAATACCTAGGAATAAACCTACCAATTACCAGTGACATTTTTTACAGAACTAGAACAAAAAATCTTAAAATTTGTATGGAGATACAAAAGACCCCGAATAGCCAAGGCAGTCTTGAGGAAAAAAAAAAAAGGAGCTGGAGGAATCAGATTCCCTGACTTCAGACTATACTACAAAGCGACAGTAATCAAGACAATATGGTACTGGAACAAAAACAGAAATATAGATCAATGGAACAGGATAGAAAGCCCAGAGATAAACCCACGCACCTATGGTCAACTAATCTATGACAAAGGAGGAAAGGGTATATCTCTTCAATAAGTGATGCTGGGAGAACTGGACAGCTACATGTAAAAGAATGAAATTAGAACATTCCCTAACACCATACACAAAAACAAACTCAAAATGGATTAAAGACCTAAGTAAGACTGGACACTATAAAACTCTTAGAGGAAAACTTAGGAAGAACACTCTTTGACATAAATCACGGCAAGATCTTTTTTGATCCACCTCCTAGAGTAATGGAAATAAAAACAAATGGGACCTAATGAAATTTAAACGCTTTAGGACAGCAAAGCAAACTACAAACAAGACGAAAAGGCAACCCTCAGAATGGGAGAAAATATTTGCAAACGAATCAATGGACAAAGGATTAATCTCCAAAATATATAAACAGCTCATGCAGCTCAATATTAAAAAAAAACAAACAACCCAATCCAAAAATGGGCAGAAGACCTAAATAGACATTTCTCCAAAGAAGACATTCAGATGGCCAAGAAGCACATGAAAAGCTGCTCAACATCACTAGTTATTAGAGAAATGCAAATCAAAACTACAATGAGGTATCACCTCATGCCAGTTAGAATGGGCATCATCAGAAAATCTACAAACAACAAATGCTGGAGAGGGTGTGGAGAAAGGGGAACCCACTTGCACCGTTGGTGGAAATGTAAATTGATACAGCCACTATGGAGGTTCCTTAAAAAACTAAAAATACAATTACCATATGACCCAGCAATCTCACTACTGGGCGTATACCCAGAGAAAACCATAATTCAGAAAGACACATGCACCCCAATGTTCACTGCAGCACTATTTACAATAGCCAGGACATGGAAGGAAGCTACCTAAATGCCCATCGACAGACAAATGGATAAAGAAGATGTGGTACATATATACAATGGAATATTACTCAGCCATAAAAAGGAACAAAACTGGGTCATTTGCAGAGTCATGGATGGATCTAGACACTGTCATACAGATTGAAGTAAGTCAGAAAGAGAAAAACAAAAATTGTATATTAATGCATATATGTGGAACCTAGAAAAATGGTACAGATGAACCAGTTTGCAGGGCAGAAATTGAAACACAGATGTAGAGAACAATTGCATGGACCCCAAGAGGGGAAAGCTGGGGGGAGGATGAATTGGG